>NC_054388.1:76053327-76653327 GCF_017654675.1 Xenopus laevis
GTGTCAAAATTATTTTGACTCCCATTGACTTCAATGCGGTTTGCAAATTTTTTTGCAAATTTCTCATTTTGCAAATTTTTCATGAAGCAAAATTCACCCATCACTGATGATGACGTGCAGTGATTAGGTTTATCAAATACTTCAGATAAGCTACATCTGTATTATGTAGGATTCCTATTTAAGGTTTAACAGAAAAAAAGGACAGGATTATTCAATAGATTTCCAATATCATCCCCTTGGCATTATTGAGTTTGCTGAAGAATAAGGAGTGTGCAAAACTAGGGTGGATGTGGGAAATGGAAAATGTAATTCTAATCAATCTCCTCTTGACACTAATACAATACTTTCCATTATGGCTTGTATGGGATTCTTAATGCTATATGTTTTGACATTAGGAAGAAAAGCTGCCAGTTTGAGGCTGCACAATATTTCTGTATGTGCCCATAAATGTATATATCTCTAATTTCTCTAGAAACTAACCTTATACAAATTGATGAATTTGGGCCATACTTAAAAGTAAAAATGGAAGATTCCCCGATTTTTCTTCCTTTCCTTCTTTTCTTTGCTCTCTGCCTTACTGGACAGGTACTACACAAAAGAATTAGGGTGGCAGCCTCTTGTCGAATACACAAAGTACCTGACTTTATTACACTTTGTGTGCTGCTCCTAGCACCTTATGCACACAGAGGCACACTGCAGGACAATATAGCACTCACTGTATAATGTTCTCCCAAGTGCAATTTGTGTGCCTAGTTATTGCACCTACAACAGTAAATAAGTCCCAGTACCGCAATAGGATGTGTACCTCCATGGCCCATACCTGTTCATGGAACACTCTCTTCCTAGGGCCTCACCAGCATGATTTGCTCAATCTGTCACAAATAGAATGCTATTTCAGTTTAATATATAAATATTAATAATATACAGTAAGTAATTTAGGCAGAAAGACGCACATTTGCTATAAGTGATAAAATGCATGAATGACTTTCTTCTACTTCTTCTACTAAACCAGAAGTGCTTTTGAATGGCGTTGTTTGACCTTGTAAAGGTGTAATTCATCTTCATTATTCCAGATGCTAAATTAACAGAAACATCACAAGTAGAAAGATCAATATCCAAAGCAGTCAAAAAAAGATATAAGTGTCTCAGGGATCTGTAAAGGGGGAATCCCCTGTTTGTATGCCTGATTGAAGTGACATCTATCAAATCAATTGTGATTGCCTCAGGGCATAGGAACAAATGCCTGCCATAGTTCAAGGCAATGTATAATATTTTCAGGACACTTCAAAAACATCTGACCCTTTGATTCTGGTGTGTCCAACGGCTATTTCTAGGGGATTTGGGCTTAATATACATGTTTAAATAAGAACTGAATCTAAAAAAAGAATTTGCCTGGCAACAGGGCCAGTACTAGGGATAGGCAGAGGAGGCACCTGTCTAGGGCGCAATTACTGGGGTGCACTAGGCAGGTACCTCTTAAAAAGCCTTCTGCCCACCCCTAGTCTGGGAATTCTTGCTGCTGCTGATACTTCTCAACTCCGCTTGCTCCCCACGTGACGTGCAAGCGTGTACAGGGAGACTAGTTGGCCGGCAGGGTTGCCTATGGTGCCCAGTCGGTTTGGTCCACCCCTGCCTAGAAATGCTACACCTTAGGGGTCATTTACTATGATCCTGGATGCAAGTCCTATAGCACTATGGGGTGCTGAATGACGTCTGTACATACTGTAACTCTGGCTTGATTCAAAGGGCAGCTGATAAGGACAGGGTCCTGTTGCAATAGCCCCCCCCTGAATAACATTCAAGTTAGGAAATGTATAGGCTGCAATTTTTTACACTTTGTTCTGTAAATGACCCCATTTCTCCAATAGGTTTTGGGCTTTTCCACCTCTACGAGACATTAGTACAGAATCCATTAACATGAAATTTAAAATTTAAAATGACAGAAAATAGATGCATAATTAATACAAAAAGGCCACAAAACCTAGGAATCATGTCACACTGATGTCCAAATTGCATGGATCTGAAGACTTGCTGGTTAATTAGTCAGATGCAGAAGTTTCGCTCATGCAGCTCTGGTTAGTCCACATGCCAAATCAGGTCAATCATCTCATAATATGACCCTGGTCTCATGTCCCTATCAACATTTTGATCAGTGAAATCATTCAGAAAGTCCAGTTTGATCATAAGGAACTCTGCAGCCATATGAAAAATTGTTGGTTGTGTAGCTAGCGAATGCTTGCTCTAATATAACAGCTATGTTTTAAGGCTTGAATTGCTAAAGAAGGAAGATGGAAATCAGAATAATTGCTTTTCTATGCTGTTACATTTTCTTTGCTTTATTTATTATGTTTAATTAATAAAACATTTTTGTGAAAATGAATATTACATAAAGTTCTGATGACACAAATACCCTAAATCCCTCATCTTCCCATTCCTTTTTATTTAGTCTTGAAAATATCTTTGGAAGTATTTTTTAAACCACCCTGGCACTCACATACTGTACACCGATGTCTACAATGGTTTTTATTCAAACCAACAAAGCCATAAGTAAGAAAACCATGTGGGTACAGTACATATTGCACAAATGAATATATACCCATTTTTAATACTGGTTGCAAATATTCTTTTCTTACCCTTTCTGTTCCTATTATGTAGCCATATCCTTATCCCTAGCATGTTTTGGCAAACACTTTGGCACAGCTGACATTTACAACTGGTGAAAGCTACAGTAAGTCCAGCCATCACAAAGTTGTTATGAAGAGATATGAACTAAGTTCAACAACTCAAAGCAGCAAATAAAATGGCCAGAACCCAACTGCTGCTAAAGCCTTACACACTTACATTGGCTATTCTTTAAACTGCAGAGCAGAATGCAAAGTGCAAAAACATCAGAAGCAAACCATTATGTTTTTTTCTCACATTTTCACCCTGCCTTGTACTTTTCTGAATTGCCACAGGTTTCTTTAGAGACCTGCTTGTTCCCCATAAATATGATGCTTGTGTTCATGGTGGATGGGGGAATGCATGTAGGTGCCCCCTTTACTGCTCCTTAGTTCTCTACAACTTGCATCAAGGTGTTTTGTAGGGGCTGCTCTGGATGGTGCTGGTCAGTGTTCCCTCTGTTTGACAGTTTCCAGAAGGCAACATAATAGCTCTGA
This sequence comes from Xenopus laevis, assembly GCF_017654675.1. Lineage (NCBI taxonomy): Eukaryota > Metazoa > Chordata > Amphibia > Anura > Pipidae > Xenopus > Xenopus laevis. The sequence goes on from NC_054388.1 coordinate 76,056,486, forward strand.
TGTGACGATCTTGATGCAAGGATAGGTTAATCACGAAGAAGGGAGATCAGATGCATTGATCTTGACATTTCTAACATTTTTTATTCCAGCACAACAGACTGTATATGAAATATGAAATTTTAGCATTGAATTTTATGTGAAACAGTAGTGGGTAAAAAAGGTGGTGACATAGTACTGGGCAAATATGTGCAAATACATACACCCATAGAATCTTGTCTGGTGAAGATACCACCAAGGAGAAGAAATCTACAAAATATAACACAGCAGTTGGCTCATAGGGTTGCATGCCTGCAAGTGAACATACAGGAATTATATCACTTGTTTTGTATCTGAGACACTCACAGTTATTTTATACACCATAGAAGTATCACATTGATGGCTGATCTGTCACTATGATTAGTATTGGGCCAAAGCCAGCACTATACATAAGGCCTTCAGCATTCCACCAACAATGATTGCCATAGGTGTCTGTGCAATGCCATTCATGATGTTAAATGCCGAGACACAGGGGCACATTTACTTAGGGTCGAATATCGAGGGTTAATTACCCCTCGATATTCGACCGTTGAAGTAAAATCCTTTACCGCACTTCCTTTGTTAGTACGTTCGAAGGATTTTAATCCATCGATCGAATGATTTTCCTTCGATCAAAAAAAGCTAGGAAAGCCTATGTGGACCTTCCCCATAGGCTAACATTGATGCTCGGTAGGTTTTAGGTGGCGAAGTAGGTGGTTGAAGTTTTTTTTAAAGAGACATAACTTTGACTATCGAATGGTCGAATAGTCGAATGATTTTTAGTTCGAACCGATTCAAAGTCGTAGTCGAAGGTCGAAGTAGCCAATTCGATGGTCGAAGTAGCCAAAAAAAATACTTTGAAATTCGAAGTATTTTTTATTCTATTCCTTCACTCGAGCTAAGTAAATGTGCCCCACAGTCTTAGATCTGATCCAGGCAGGACAGCAGGCCCCAGAATTGCAACTTTAAGAAAATTAACTTTAAAGTGCAACTTTACAGCCAGGTTTGTCCTACACAGGATGGCTGTAAGAAAGTACATCGCAACAGTTCATATTGTTTAGGTAGTTAGTTGGTTAGTTAGTTTCTGAAACAGCATAATTGTCCATGAAACTAAAAACCCAACTGACCATAAAAGCCTGCATTATGAATGCAACAACTGCAGAATGTCCAAGAACCCTGTGGATCCTTACAGGCAGCAACCACTACAATCCAAATGTGTGGAGAGAATGACACATTAAAAGAATATTTTCTCTGAAGGTTCTCTAGTTTTTTCCTCTTGCACATACAGCCCATCAGCAGTCTGATTGCTGTGCAACACTCTGCACAAAAGCAACAGGATTTCTGCTTAATTACCAAAGCTGCTGGCACAACTATTATATTAATCAGCGGTCAGGAAACATGAGCTTTGTTGTTCTACAGAATAGAGCCTAATCTGGCAGGTTTGACTGTGCATTGCATTACTGCTTCTCCGGAAGTGAAAGTATGAAAGAAATATTAATTTGAATATTAAATGTATTCTGGTTAGATTTTTTTTTTGCATCAGCAATTTAAGCAGCGGAACACAGGGTGAAATCAAACATCTGGCATCACTTTGTACCTCTAGGAGGAATATTTAGCTAATGTACGTGATTACATTAAAATAATGTTGGTAATTGCTGAAAGGCTGCATTGCTGCAGATCTTTGTGCAGGGTTGGCCTGGTCTGGCGAGGGACTAAGGAGGGTCTTGAGGTGGAGACCCCTGGTGGGCCTAGACACCCCAGTACAACGCTGTATCTGTACTCTGATGCATTATTCAGTGCTGTATTGGTGAGGGAGAGAAGGGTGGGAGGCATTTAGGCATCCAACACACATACCCTGACAATTACTCACCCCCTTGCTTTTGGGATATTCCTAAACATGCCCATCTCCTTACCTAGGACTCCATCAAGCCTGGATTTGTGAGAAGTCTGCAAAGGCCAGATCTAGGGCTGCAAAAATCTGGGGGCCACATGACTGGATAGAAGATTTTTTGCAGCCATTTAAATCTTAAGAGTGGAAGCAGCAGGGGATAGAGGTAGTGGTGTGTGAGCTGGGTGAAGGGGAGAGTGTTTCTGCTGCCCAAGGGTGCAAACTCTTTAAACCCAACCCTGATCATTATATTCCAATTACTTGCTTGATTTGAAGTGGGGAAAGAGTGAGGATTTATTCTTACACTGCCTTACAAAAAAGCTTGTTACCTATTTTGTTACATTCCAACCTGTAATTTAAATGTTTCTTAATCTTATTTTATGTGAGGGATCTGCACAAAAAAGTCGAAGTTGGTGACATGAAATGAGAAAAATATATATAAAAAAAAACCCTTTGCCATGAAGCCCCTAAAAAATCCTGGTGCAACCAAATACCTTCAAAATTCCCATAATTAGTGAAATGAAGTCCACCTGTGTGCAATCTAAGTGTCACATGATCTGTCAGTATAAACACACATTTTCTGACATGGTACCACAACAATAGTACCACAACAAACCTGCCAAGAGAGAGCCGCCCACCAAAACTCACAGACCGGGCAAAGATGGCATTAATCAGAGAGGGAGCACAGAGACCAAAGGTAACCCTGAAGGAGTTGCAGAGACTGGAGTATCTGTCCATAAGACCACAATAAGCCGTACACTCCATAGAGCTGGGCTTTATGGAAGAGTGGCCAGAAAAAAGCCATTACTTAAAGTTAAAAGTTGAGTTTGCCATGTGGGTAACTCCCCAAATTTATGGAGGAAGGTGCCCTGGTCAGATGAGACTATCTAACTTTTTAGCCACCAAGGATAATGCTATGTCTGGCGCAAACCCAACACATCCCATTACCCCAAGAACACCATTGCCACAGTGAAACATGGTGTTGGCAGCATCATGCTGTGGGGATGTTTTTCAGCAGCAGAGACTGGGAAACTGTTTGGGGTCGAGGGAAAGATGGATGGTGCTAAATACAGGGATATTCTTGAGCAAAACCTGTGTCAGTCTGCCTGTGATTTGAGACTGGGACGGAGGTTCACCTTCCAGCAGGACAGTGCCCTGAAACATACTGCTAAAGCAACACTCGAGTGGGTTAATGGGAAACATTTAAATGTGTTGGAATGGCCTAGTCAAAGTCCAGACCTCAATCCAATTGAGAATATGTGGTCAGACTTGAAGATTGCTGTTCACAAGCAAAAACCATCCAACATGAAGGAGCTGGAGCAGTTTTGCCTTGAGGAATGGGCAAAAATTCCAGTGGCAAGATATGGCAAGCTCATAGACACTCATCCAAAGTGACCTGCAGCTGTAATTGCCGCAAAAGGTGGCTCTACAAAGTACTGACTTTGGGGGGGGTGAACAGTTATGCACGCTGAAGATTTCTGTTATTTTGTCCTATTTGTTGTTTGCTTCATAATAAAAAAAAAAAACTGTTGTAGGCATGTTCTGTAAATGAAATGGTGCAAACTCTCAAACAATCCATTTTAATTCCAGGTTGTGAGGCAACAAAACATTAAAAAAGCCAAGGGGGTGAAGACTTTTGCAAGGCACTGTACATAGAAAAAAGATTTTAAAGCCCCCAAAATGAAGCTTACAGCAGCAAAAAATCATATATTATTATTTATACAAACTTGAATAGTGTTCTGTTATTTTCTGGTACATTAAAGAATGTATTTAATTTATTTATAGGTTTATATGTTCAATGCATCAATTTATTTAGCCTTATCTAAGGCTCCTAATCTAATTTTGTTTTTTAAATCAACCACATGCATTTCAAGCAGCAGTGTAGTACATTTTAACGAGCTTTTCAGATAAAAGGTATTAGATTCTGCTTTGTCCTGTGGGAAAGTTGCTCTGATCCTCCTAAGAGTATCTATCTTGAATATCTGCCCATAAAACAAGTTAAGACTTTTGTTCACCAGAAAGAAAACAGAATAGTTGCCAGGAGTACCAGGAAATCAATTCCCCCTTGCTAGCACAAAAACTGTCAATATCTATTGCAGCAAAATAAGTTTCAAAACAACACTACTTTATACAATATTAAACTGGCCATAGACGCAAAGATTTTATAATACAAATCTCCATTTTGTGCAATTTTTTGGCCGTGTGTGAAGTGTCCCGACATTTTTCGTGATATGGTGATCGGTCGTTCAGTTGATTGGACAGGTTACTAAATTTCTGACGGCTACCGATAATATCTCTGCACGTTTTTCCAATCTGACGATATCAGAGGGAGACTGTCACCAGCTTTTGTCAGACATAACTTTCGTACGATTGCCGTCATCGTCTAATCTGTTCTTTTACTACTTTATTTGATCTGAATGATTAGCAGCAGGTCGGGAGATGGCACCAAACGATTGTTCGTCTGATACTGTATGAAGTTAAATATACATGTCTATGGTCAGCTTTAGTGTCAGGAAGTGGATGCTCTATTACAGTAATCCCCAACCAGTGGCTCGTGAGCAATATGTTCTAGAACCAGGGACCTGCTGTTTATTAGCTGATACTTCTCCGTGTGGAGCCACAGGAATCCCAGAGCTTATGGCGCTGCAGTCAGAACTAATAATGTTTCCCCTCATATGATCCAGCTGCAAGCAATTGCCAATTTAAGGGCCCATTTAAGACTGCACCTCTACCATGTGCTGGATCATTGAACCCTATGCTAAGCCTCTGGAATGCCTGTGTATCCTGAGTACATAGTCTCCCAGCTATCAGTTCAAACAGCATTTCTGACAGAATGAAAATTTTTTCGTTTTCACCAAGTACAAAAAGCAGGAGGCCTGCTACAGCACAAGAAAAAGAAGCTGTGGCCAGTAAACAGTAGGTTCCTGATCTAGACAATTTGGTTCCTGAAATAGGGATTAAATAGCGAATATGATGTTTCTTGTTACTTTTAAGGAGAATTTCTTCTCACAGATATTCTTTCCTATAATGATGTTGGTCCATGTATTTCTATTTTTATTTCTATTTTGTTTTTTTGACATTTGTAAATAAAGTTTTGTCTTGTTTTGAAAATGTTGTAAGATAGATAAAAAGATGGCATCCACTAACTCATATGGGGTGGGGTTATAACAGACATGTATGCTTTTTAACTGTGATCCCTGATTTATTAATTGGAAGTGTTATCTGATTGGTGTATTTGTGTTCAAATACCATGTCATTTTGTAGTAGCCTATGACTAAGTGTGTGTAGCACAAAATGCGTAAGGCTGCATTGATTTGACATAATACATTTTAACTTATTTTACTGCCTGGTGGAAGATTGCCTTTTTGAGTGCCTGCTCTACATATTCCTGGTTTGAGCCGCTCCCCTTGCTTAAGGCTCAGGCAAGGAAATGCAAAGTAATAAATGATTCATAAATTTCACTTCATTATGCAGAATTCTGGCATATGATTAGGACTAGTGATGGGTGAATTTGTCTCCTTTCGCTTCGCCACGAAATCCGCAAATTTCTTGCGAAATTTGCAAAACGGCTGAAAATTTTGTGAAAAGCGTCAAAAATGGCGCCGGCGTCGAAGTTGATGCCGGCGCCCATTACAGTCTATTGGTGTCCAAAAAAGTTTTTTTGACGCCGGCGAATTTTTGCAGCAAATTCATGAATTTATTCACCCGCGGCAAAACACGGAAATCCGCCGCAAAGTCAAACCTGCCAAATAAATTCGTCCATCACTAATTAGGACTTAACAAGGAAAGTCGCCATAGAATTTAAAAAGTCCTTAAAATTTTTAAGAGGCTGAAAGCATCTTAAGTTATTATTCCCCGACACAATCTGATTATTAATTGTTATGTTCTTATCAGAAAATAATTGATTTTGTTGGGATTGTGACACTGGGATTAATTTATAAAGTTTGCGCAGTGCATATTTATTCACAAATGGTTGTATTGCCCATGTTGTTTTCCTGAAAACTAAATTATTACACTGCTGTGCCCATCTTTCCGTTTTTTCGAATTCGCATTGCGAACAAATTTTCACAAATGGCATGCAAATTAGGATATTTAGGGTGTTTGTGTAAATGCAGACACTGTGCGAGGCTGTTGTGCGCAAAAATATTGCTGACAGTCATTTAACTTCACAATTTACAATACTGTTTTGTGTGAATATTGTGGTGTGTGCATAAATATTCTAAATTTGTGATTTGTGCCATATTTAAAAAGCTCTTAGGACTTTATAAATATAACCACACTTAGGGCAAATATATTCACTATATGAGTCCCACTGTTTTTTGTCTTTTTTTTTGGTTCCTCATTGTAGCATTATATACAGGGTAATTGAAAGGTACTTGATGATACTTGTATTTGATTAAAATATCCTGGTAAATCTGCTCTATGTCTTTTACACTTTTCACATATTCTGTAAAGATAACCTTTGAGCCAAGTACATATCATTCTAGTAGCATGCAATAAATCAGATGCAATGCTGAAGGCTTTGCCTGTCTCTCTAGCTAGAGACACAATATCAAACAGACATTAGAAAAGGTAATGTTCTATATATCATATTAAATAAATTATAACTAGCCAGCCATCAAGCAGGAGACCATTTGTCTAATAAATTATTATTTCATTGAATTTACAGGAATGAGGAAAATACAACTGTGCTTCTCTTGCAGTGGTGCCTGTTCTTGAAGGCAAAATCTCATGCTCACTCTAATGTGAGTATTGAGACCCATTTCACCTTGTTGTTGTTTTTACATGATCAGTGTTGCAAAGCTCTATTAGTAATAAAAGCATACTTATGGAAAGTATGTAAAATGCACATGTCTATGTTCATGAAATCACTATGATTTCAGTTTTATAGGACAGATTCTTAATAAATTGAATCTGAATCTATTACAGAATATTATTAGCTAGAGATGCATAATATAACAGCTATTATGCCGTTGATAACAGGTATATAATTGTATTTTGAGGGGCATTTATTAAAATTTTATTTTTTTCTCAATAATTTAATAATAAAAATTTGACCAAACTCCCATCCACAATCTGGCTTAATTTACTAACAATTAGGATTGAAAATTGTCAGTACAGGAAAAGTGACAAAATCATGCAGCAATTCGAATCATGTGAATTTTTGAAATTGTCACCCATAAAACGCAGCTATAGGTTTGTTTTCCTGCATATTGATATATGATCAGGTGCATCGAGTTGCAAGGGAATAAATGCAGCAGTTCTGGGACAATTTATGTTTACCTGCAAGGAGTTGCAAGGGAATAAATGTAGCTGTTCTGGGACAATTTATGACCGGGTGCTGGGAGTTGCAAGGGAAAAATGCAGGTGTTGTGGAACAGTTTATGGTCAGGCACAGGGAGTTGCAAGGGCATACATGCAGCTGCTCTGGAACAATTTATGATCAGGTGCAGGGAGCTGCAAGGTAAAATGTAGCTGTTCTCATACAATCAGGTGGGGGAGATGCAAGGGGATATGTAGCTGTTGTGGAACAGTTTATAGTCAGGTGCAGGGAGTTGCAAGGGAATACATGCAGCTGTTTTGGAACAATTTATGATCAGGTGCAGGGAGTTGCAAGGGGAAATGCAGCTGTTGTGGAACAGTTTAGGGTAAACTGCAGGGAGTTGCAAGGGATTAAACGCAGCTGTTCTGGAACAATTTATGATCAGGTGCACAGAGTTACAAGGTAAAATGCAGCTGTTATGGAACAATTTATATTTAGGTTCGGGGAGTTGCAAGGGAATAAATGCAGCTGATATTCTGAAATTGTACAGCATATAATAACAGATGCAGGGAGTTACAAAGGAAAGACGAAAAGATGTTGATTGCTTTTTTTGTTTACAACATAATACTGTGTAGAAAATGGCTATGGTATTTACACTAACTGCCCCAGAAAAGTATAAAATACTTTTAGTAGCAGATTATGTTTTATTTATACAGAAGTTTGCTTTTCTTTTTTCACCCCAATTATTGCAGGGCAAGGGAAAGGAACAAGCAGTGAAGGGAAGGGGGAGGAAACTGAACCGGGCAGAGAGGGCTTAAATGAACAGGGCAGAGAGGGAGCGAAACAAACACTGCAGGGAGGGGTTAAATGAACATGGCAGAGAGAGAGAGAGAGAGAAACAAACACTGCAGATAGGGTTAAATGAACAGGGCAGAGAGGGAGAGAAATGAACAGTGCAGGGAAGCAGAGCCAGACTGGGAGCAAATAGCAGCACGGACAAAAAAAACAAAACAAAGCAGCCCACATGTAAACAGACACACACAGACACACACATACTCACGCAGACACACACAGACACGCACACACAGACACAAACACACACAGACACACACACAGACACACACCCGTACCTTTCTCCCTGGAGCATCGTGTTTCACAGAAACAGGACGGGAACTCTCTGACACCTCCTAACCTGTCTGCTGGCTAATTAGAGCTACTTTGCCTTTCACTGTCTGCCGATCATAGGAGGGGGGAGGAACACAAGGCTGCTCAATGTGTGTGAAAGGAGAAGCACAGTATGTGTGATGTAGTCTCTATCCCTGCCCAGATGCCACAAAACAGAAGCGGCCCATTTCACAAGTAAATGGAGCAGCCATTCAGGCATTTGCCGAATGGACAGATTGCCAGTCCGGGCCTGCAGGGAAGGGCGAGGGGAAAGAAACATGACAGAAAGGGACAGAAAGGAGCGGTTCAGGGAAGGGAAAACAAACAGTAACAGATGTCTGCAGGAAAGGACTAAGTGTGACATCACAAACATGCCCACTCCTATCTCAGTGTCTGCTGCTCTGTTAGGCAGAAAGAGACGGCAGCTGCAGAGTCAGATACTGGAGAGTCATGATAAAATCGTGAAAAAATACGCATTTTTTTTCGGATTTTGTGCCAAAAAGCTTTGTTTTTATCAGAAACTCAGAAAATCTTCCAATTGTTAACGTGACATCTGCCATTGACTTTTACCTGTTCTCGGCAGGTCTGAGTTGGAGTATTTTTTTTCATCTGACTTTTAACACCATCAGGCTTTAATAAATCCTGAAAAAATCAAGTTTCTTTTCCTCTGAAAATTTTTTATTTTTGTACTAGAAAAAATTGGAGCTTAATAAATAATACCCAGGTATCTGTATCAGGTATTATTAAATGTGCCCGTATTATAAATGTAGGAGAAATACTCAGAAGATAGATTTATGCAAGTTGATGTGTTTGATTATTTAGTAGGCAAAAGCAATTATGCAATACAAAATCTAGTCATGTCTCCTTTCTCTGCAAAGAGATTGCCGTTGTTAAATAGTCACATATTTGACTTATTTATTAAATCAAGCATTTGAACTCCATGTTCCCTTCAGTATGTTATGTTTCTCTCACTGTCTTAAGTAGCTGTTGAATTACATGCTGTTTTTTAGCTTTTTATTTTACATGGCTAAAGAGAAATATGACTGCCCTCACATTGTCTTGAAAGCCTGATCATACATCAAGCCAGCCAATAAACACATAACCTTTACCCTTATTGGAGACAGTTAGTAGTGACAGGCCAACCCAGCTGAGCTTATTTTTTTCTCATTTGTACATTTGGCTATGACAAGTGCATGTCATAATCAAAGAGATAAGTGAGAAACATTTGGGAAATATTTATGGCAAAAGCACAAGGTCATACACTTATAGCTAAATGAAAATGGTCCATTACCCACATGGTATGTGCAGTACTGGGGAAGATGAACACATATTGTACCAAGAACAATGACAATAATCCTAAATTCCATAAATGGACCAAAATAAGTACACTATATATACATCAAACTGGTATCTAGGCAATTATTATTGCTCTTATATAATGGAAACAATCTCCTGACAATGCATCCTCTGTAAAAATTCATATATCTGTAATATTATTTTGTGTAAGTATTATAGTCAAATTACCGCTCACCAAGTTATAACAAAGTATATTTATTGTGTGGAACTGTGTTAAAAATAGTATGCATAATACAAACAGCCAGTCAAAAACCCTTGACAGCCTACAGCAAATAATCTGTATAGTGAATGCATAAATATAAGTATTTTAATGTACATGAAAAGAAAAAAAGATGAAAAGAGTTTCATCTGTGTGTGTGTTTATGTCTGTGTGTCCATCTCTCAGGGAGAGAGATCCATCTGTCCCTACGGGGAAGAGAGAGAGAGAGTGAGAGACCCTGTGTTCCAGCGTATATGCCTTCTTCAGTGGCTATGCACCCACCCCCCAAGTATCTATATAAGGCAAGGGCATATGTTCAAGGTCCAGTCCTTTCCAAATTACTTACAAGGATGTGTTAATTGGTAAGATAGGTGTACCTACATTATGCTGTGGTCAGTACTAATTTGATAAATTCTACATACTCCATTAAGAATATACACAGAAAATGTAACCTTTATTTGCTTGAATAATTATATTACACTTGGGAAAGACATGCCCCCTTTCATTTGTCATTTTCAAAGCTATCAATGAATAAAAGAGAGCGTGAGTGAAGGAGAAGAAAGAGAAATGGCACCTTATGGTATTTGTGCAGGGATAATATACATTTATTGAACCACCATTGTCTAATGGACTTCTGCTGTGTCCTAATAAATGGGATCACACTCTTTTGTGTCTGTAGTTGAACAACTTGGTCAGTACTGCAATACTGATCCAAAACTATTGGTACAGGTAGGGTTGCCACCTTTTCCGGTAAAAAATACCGGCCTTCCTATATATTTATCTTTTTTCCCTATTAATAACATTGGGATCAACCATCATTTTTACTGGCCAGGTGGCAACCCTAGGTACAGGTCAGTATTACAATATTTAAATATCTAGGATTCTCCTTATATCCACCCTGTGCAAAGTTAAAGATAAATACAGTATTGTTTTCCAACAAGACATATCTGCTGGTCTAGAGTAGTTTTAAACCTTACAAATAGGTATATGAAGTTAACAGATGGGTAGCTAAGTTCAGTTTTAATAATCATGGGTTAATAAGATTGGCTACCAGAGTTAGAATATACAAAGGGTCATTTACAAAACAGAATGCAGTGTGCTAAGTGTAATTAGTTATTTGAATAGTGTGCTGTCTGCATTAGGCATCCCTCTAGCCAAGAGTTGCAGGTGGGGGGAGGGGTGTAGGCACACCCACAGATATACATGGTGCAGAGTAAAGGTGGCCATACGCGATAAGATCTGCTCGTTTGTAGAGGTTACCAAATGAGCAGATCTTAACCCAATATGCCCACCAAAGGCAGGGCGATTAACCCATTTGTTCAGCCCTAGGGCCAAACGATCGGATTATACAAAGGAAATGGGCGACGACTGGTCGTAGGACCTCATCAACTAGCCAATGAGGTCCTTGATTGCCAATTTTTGGCCTGATATCGATCGGGGAGACCCGTTGGAAGTCCCCACACAGGGGTAGATAAGCTGTTGAATTTGTCTAAAGGACCAATATCGGCATCTTTAATCTGCCCGTGCCACCTTTAGGTGAGCACTTGTACCTTAGTGCTCTAGCACTTGTGCCCTGGGGATCTGTACATGATTATTGGATTAATAGATTGATTAAGATAAATACAGTAGATTATTGTTTTGCCTGCTTTTTTGTCAGATGGTATGAGGATAACTTATTCTAAATAACCAGCCTAGCCTATACAGAGATCAATTTATCTACAGGATAGGTTATTACCCAAGTAAGTTGTTTTGATTTTAGAGTTATCTATTGAGAGTGGAAGTCAGTTAATCAGTCTCTCTCCAGTGCTGTGTGACACACAAGAGCTTATTATTATTATTCAAAGAGCCCTTTGTATGAAGCAGTAAAACTCATTGGTTGTGTGACATAAAACTCAGTTGTATTATATGAGAGGACAAATAATAGGTTGCCAGTTATTAAAGCCTTTCATCGTATACACTTATAACAACAATAGTTTCCGCTCCTTTTGCAAGTACCATAATTAATCAGTTCCCTAGCAGCACATAGGCCAGGTCTCTGTGGTTTTCTGTCTGTGTGGCTGTACAGGAAGTCACATGGAAAAGAGTACGAATTTAACTGGTGGTATTTTTGTATATATGCTTTTCATGAAAATCTTACTGTGGACTGGAGATATATAGTATACCTGTGAATAGGCACTAAAAGACAATTAATCATGCCTTATATGCTGTGTATGCTGGAAAAAAGGTCAAATGCATGTTGGAATGTTGTAAACTGTGTGGAGAGCCGTGGTTGGTTTGGTGCCTGGCCCTCCAATGTGGCCCAAGCTGAGAATGTGGCAGATGCTTTGTTATTAGTGAATGGTGGATGGAGTGGTGTCCATAGTGATCTGGAGTTGTAATGTATGCTAGGAACATTTGAGCTAGGAGCCTCAAGGAAGGTGGATTATGCATACCCTGATTCTCTCAAAAAAAATTACCATTATGTCAGACCTTTGGCTACTCCACAGATTTATTCCACGGTTGTTTATTCAAAATAATTCATAGTAAAGCTCCATAGAGCATGTGTGCCTCATTGTGACAATGGATTTACCATGTACACTTTATGACTTTGCAGTTATGCTTGCACTTCTGGACAGGGCAGTAAACCATCCACTCATCTTCATGGATATTGCCATTTATTTAAAAACTTCAAAATGCCAGTTGTTGGCCACTGAAGTGGGTTGTTTTGCGATAGAGACAATTATAAGTATGTCCAAAATATACCAGCCACAAAAAGAATGAAGGGTCCCAAATGTAGCTTTTAAAAATCTTTCATGCGGATGAATTGTTATATATATATAAATTGTTAAACTGATTCTGATTGAATAATGAATTTAGTAGTGCAACACATACATCAATTGTGATTGAATAATGAATTTGCCAGTGCAATATATCTAAATGATTTTTTTATATGGTTATTGACAGTCTGATGAATTTTTTATATGCATTCCCGGGGAGATAAAGTAATAAAGGCAATTATTTATTTAAGCAATTATTACTGAGTGCAACTAAATGATTTGTTCTTTATATTTAAGTTTTACCTCACTCAACACTCTAATTATAGAGTTGAGTAGTAGCCAACACCAAATAGCAATACTGTGTATGCTGGATTTCTGATTGTTGAGGGTATAAATGGTCTGGACTGACAAGCACTTTTTATGGATTTCCAGATCTAACTGGAGTACAGATACCATTTATTTGCTATACCCCTTACTCCTCACTAGTGATGGGCAAATTTATTCGCCAGGCGCGAATTCGCAGCGAATTTGCGCGTTTCGCCGCCAGCGAATAAATTCGCAAAATGCCCGTGAAAATTCGCGGCAAAACGGGCACCGGCGTCAAAAACGGGCGACGGCGTCGGAAAAACGGGCGCCGGCGTCAAAAACGAGACGCCGGCGCCGTTTCGCAAATTCGCCCATCACTACTCCTCACTGTTCTACTGTCTATTTACAGTATTATTAGTATAGTTATACTGTAGTTAAAATGTGTTGGTATGTTCTTTAGTGCTTTACAGAGATTATACATCACGAATAGTAGTCCTGTGGAGTTAACAATAGGTGCTAAGAAATTTAAAGGAGAAGAATAACTTTTACATTCCCATCCAAAGCTGATTTAGTATGTTCTCTATGCTTTTCATATCTAATGTAGATCAGGGTTGTTGCAAGTCTACCTTTGCCTAAAGCAGATAAATCCTTAACACCTGAACCAGGAACTGTCTGACGTATTTAAAAATGATCTTTTTGAAATAATAGCCCACACACAAATACCTACTGTCATGAGCAAGAGTTTAGGGCTTTACCTGTCTGTGCTAAAATCAATGAATTTGTGTCTTTCTAATTATGATTTACACAAATAAACTGCTCATTATTTCCATGTAACCTGGACAACCTGGAGTGCCCTTAGGACTGAGAAAAGTATTTATTTAAGAGACATGAGGGACTAGAAGCCTCAGCTGTTTTACTTAATGAGAGTGGAAACCTTAGACTAGAGATGTGCAAGTGTCCAGCTAGAACATATATACCCATTCCTATAGACTAAATATAACACTAGATTATTTTATATTGGTAGGCTATTATATGAGAACTTGTAACACACATATGCTTTCATTTTGGGTATATTTTAAAGTTGAGCTTGAATTTACAAAAAGGTAATTAAAGGATCAATATAATTATCCCACTTTGTTTGCAACCTCTGGTGCTGACTTTAGCCTCATGTTCCAGTTGAATACCGCAAAAATGCAGGATACCACTGTAAACTTTCTTCCAGCTGATTAAGAGCAGTCTGTCATTTCTGTGAGGTTCTTTATTTAAACAGTGTCGAATTTGGAACAGAAATATTCCCAGGTTTGGGCTAACTAGGGCCTTTGCCCACCGGGAATCCAGTCTTACCCTTCATTCAAGTTGTTTGGTCTGCTGCATTTATCACACCTGGTGGTAAATTACACTACAAGTGACAAAACTATTATAGGAGATCACAATTCAATGACTTGTACATGGGGAGTACAATAAAATCCAAAAAGGCTATATTAACCACATGTGATTCTAAAACTGGCCAACCAAAAACTTCTCTTTTAAATATGATCATCCGCATATCACCTATCTTGGCCTAAAATTTACTCCATGTATCCAACATACACTTAAATTGAATTATGAAGGGTTGCTAAACTTAGTTAGACGCGATCTTGAGACCTGGAGTAAACCATCAATTTCATGGTTAGGTAGAATAAACATTATCAAGATGAATGTCTTGCCACGTTTCCTATATCTTTTTCAGACTTTACCATATTCTCCCCCATCACAGATAATTAAGAAATTGAGAGGGATTGTCGTCAACTTTGTATGGTTACGAATAAACCCAAGAATTGCTTCTTCCAAACTAACAGCCCCAAAGAGTGAAGCTGGATTGGGACTCCCTGATTGGGATTCATATTTAAAAGCGGCACAAATAAATAGATGCATGGATTGGGCTTTTCATGAATCCGATAAATTATGGGTAGGAATTGAGCAAGAATCGGCCCAAACACCACTATGTGCATTACCGTGGTTAGTACACAAGGATAGGTTAATTACAGATAAAACAGACAAGAAGCTTGCATATACTCTTCAAATCTGGGATAATCTAGTCAAAACAGGCAAATGGATTAACACGCCATCCAGATTTACTCCCATACTTGGGAATCCCGATTTCCCGCCAGGTTTAGAACTACGGTCTTATATCGACTGGCCGGTACTGAAACATCACGGTATTTTTGCTTTTCTCTCAGGATCTACTGTGCCCACTTGGGATATTCAATTCCCACATACCCCGTCTACAACTCTAGATAGATTCAGACTAAGTCAAGTTAGACACTTTATAATAACAAAGGGATTACATCTTACTACAAAAATGACACCTACACAAATGGAGCTGTTATGGGAATCTAAGGATTCTCCTATAAGGACCATTTCCTACATCTACAAAGCTATTTTAGGTATTAAGGTCTCCCCAATGGAATATTTTAAGCTCAACTGGGAGAAAGAGTTGAACACGACATTTTCAATCGAGGATTGGCAGAAAATTGTTCAGTTGACACATGCATCATCGGTTTGTTGCAAATTACAAGAGCTGAATTATAAACTTCTGAGTAAATGGTATAGAACTCCAGATAAACTAGCAAAAATTTATAAAACGCTCTCACCGACCTGTTGGAGATGCAACACAGAACCGGGCACCTTGTCCCATATTTTTTGGGGATGCTCACAACTTAAGGAATATTGGACAAGGGTAAGGGAAATTATAAAAGAGATCACAGACAGTGATATTCCAGACTCACCATCTCACCTACTTTTCCATCACACTTACTTGCCGATTCACATCTACCGTAGATCTATTACCCCGATTCTGCTAGATGCAGCTAAATCTTTAATCCCGTTACAATGGAGACAACACGGACCCCCTAAAATTAAAGATTGGCTGAACAAGATTTCAGCAATAGAACGATATGAAAGTTATAGGGCACATACAGCACAAGAAACGGAAAAATTTCAAAAAAAATGGTTTTATTGGATAACATTTAAAACCTCGGATGATTATGCGGCCTTACTCTTATCATCCTCATAAATATATTTGGGGAACAAAACATGTGGCGTCTCCTGAGACAATCTGAGCCCAGTATGATGGCTAAAGGTGGACATTAGGTTGTATGACAGAAATCCAAATGCGAATTTTGAGATTGTATCTTTCTGGCGAATCTCCAAAATGGTACGTATAGAGGACTAATTCGCATGCCCCCCCCTGATGGACTTCGCCTCTGTAAGACGCAGGACTGGTAAGAGTTCTTAAGAGTAATAGCTGTTATCTGCTGAGATTAGCCCCCCCCCCTGATATGGTTATTGATATGGGGACTTCTATTTCTTCTAAAGTCGCAGGATGGTAACCCCTGATGCCCGACAGAAGATTCTTCTCTATCCCCTTCTTTCTTCTTTTCTTTTCTCTTTTTTTTCTTTCTCACCTTTCAAATAAAAATGGCTTTATTACACATGTTGTGGAGGGTACAGTGATGATGTGATCGTGAACGGACAATGATGAGGTAGTTACACTGTGGAATTAGATTGCAGCTTGAATGTACAACTTTGTGTATCTTGTTTCCTCCTCTTTCTTGGAATGCACATTTTATGCTGTATATTTATTCTCTGTGCCCTCACTGTGTGTGTGTATATTTGCTAATAAAAATTGGAATTTTAAAACTGGCCAACCACTACCGTTCTGTTAGTTTGGGAAGGCAGCCAAATGAGTTGATCTGGGTCCAATGTGCCCCCCACATCCAGGGCCAAGTTAGGCTAATCAAATCAATGTGGTTCTTGTCAAATTGGATTTTTAAAGAGATTCTGTCTTGGGAAAACTTGCTTTTTACAAAATGCATCAGTTAATAGCTCTCCTCCAGCAGAATGCTGCATTGAAATACTTTTTCAAAAGAGCAAACAGATTTTTTTTAAATATTTAACTATGAAATGTGGCTAGACATGTTGTGAGTTTTCCAGGTGTCCTTTAGCCATGTGACTTGTGCCCTGTTAATTCAGTCACCCTCTACTGCTGCACTGCAAGTTGGGCTGCTACTGCCACCCCTTTTCCCCTAGCAGCCCTTGAACAGAACAATGGGAATGGGAACAAGATAACAGCTCCCTGACACATACACTGCTAAAAATGCTCCCCTCCCCCAGCTAGTGGTAGATAACGCACTAAATAGTTAAAATCCAAGTCCTGTTAATCCAAGTTGTGACTCCTTCAGTTAAAGTGAGTAAAAGAAACTATAGCCTATCTGAAAGTAGTTCCATTGTAAAGGGCTGACTCTTTCTGAAAGCACATGCCCAGGCAAATGATCTAAAAAAAAAGGCTGCCTACACACCAATATTACAACTACAAAAAATACATTTATTGGTTTATGAATAACATTTTAAATCATGGATGGAATTATGTTCAATGTACACAATGTAATTAAGTAATAAAAAACAAGACTGAATCCCTTTAAAACTACCTGACATATGTCAGATCAGTTAGACAGCGCTGCCAGTGGGCTCCATTCATGGACCAATAAAATGGGGACTTATTTTTTATTTTATTGGCCCGTGTATAGCCACCTTTAGTCTGCCAAGGGATGTTATTTAATACTGTCTTAAAATAGCAATAACATTTAAATGAGGAATATATTAAAAGAGACAGGATTGGCAGAAAAATAACGCAGGTGTTTTTTGTGTGTGGGATGCTTAGTTCATTAGTAGCAGAATGCTGGCACACCGCAGACAAGTTGCCCATGGCAGATCACAACATATACGATTTTTCCATGGCAATACAGTTTTGCCATACTGAGCACAAAATCCCAAGATGTGTAGTAGTCTGCCTACGTACTACAAGCACACATGTAAGTCACTGCATTGATTGACACTGAAGTCATGCCTCTCCTTCAAAATATTCCCTTCATTACACTACTTCGTGCCCCCATGCTCACATATACTATACAGGAAATTTGTAATAGCCAAGGAACTGATGTGATACAGTTGGGGATTAAACCTCTGACCTGAATTGTTTTCCTGAAGTGGTTCATTATTATTCTAAAATTCTCCGTATTTTTAATATATCTGCAGGTTTCCTTGTATAAGTGTGACTTTTACAATGCAAAAATACAGTTGTTAAAACATAAATGACATTATTTCACATGGGCTGTAAATTTACACCAGAGCAGTAACCTGGCAACTACTCAGCAGTTAGCATTCACCTGTCTGCCTTAAGTAACTATTCTTAAAATGGCCAGGTCCGGATTTATGGAAAGGCCACCAAGGACTGGGCCTAGGGTGGAAAGATTTTAGGGGGCGGCATGTTGCCCAACCACATCCACATTGGTTCAGAAACATTGGGGATGCACAGGAGATACAATAGTTTCCAGTGCACCAATCCCCATTGCTCTGGTCCCAGGAAGGGGGCGACAAACGATAGAGGGCCCAGGGGTGCCCACAATGTAAATCCTGCCCTGAAAATGGCAGAAACATTTTGTGGCTGGTGTCAAATAAAATTAGCAGAAAATTAAGGCCCTAACTTTTAAGTTCCTTTGATTGATGTATCTACTTTGACATAGCTTGTGGGTCAAAGAGGACATTTGCAATTATCCTCCTGTACCTCAAAATCGTAAAATGTGTAGATCAAAATAGCATTGTACTGAACTTCTTAATCAACCAGGGTTCTTTCTGTCAATGTGAGAATTAGCTTTTTTTTTAGAAACCATTGGGGAAAGTGTCCTATAATTGTAATAATGTGAAAACAGTAATGATTATGGATTGATGTAAAGTTAATGAAAAGGATCTGAAAAAATGTTAACATTTTTAAGGGTGACATACTGTAGCAGGGGTTTCTATCCACTTACTCTACAGGCTGAATATCCTAATTGAAGAACAGTGACGTGTCAACTTACTATCTCCTTGGAGGGGCACAGGACTGCCCATTCTAACCTTACTGTGTAGCAACACACCAAGGGGCCGATTTATTAAATAACTACTTTTTGATGCCATAAATCAGAAAAAGTTGTGACTTTTCCGAAATTTATTATACACCAAAACTGCAACAATTCTGAATCAGAAAATACTCCAGCTAAAAAGATGTAGAAAGCATGTAGAAATCAATGGCATATGTTCCTTTTTACAACTGGAAGATCTTTCTTTGATTTGTGGTTTTAGAGGTTTCTGGGTGTTTTTGACGCTGGCTTTTGTGCGATCACAGGGAAAAAAAGTCATAGTTATTGTGCGACAAGTTGAAAAAGTGGTGGTTTTTGCAACTTTTCTGTGACTAATGTAGGGGATCAGACAAATCCTTTCCCTGTTTTTCTGTCTGTGACATCATTCAGCCTGGTTACAAGCTGCAGAGCCATCCGATTGGCTGGGCACCCCAGTGCATCCCTGGGAGAGGAGGACTCAGCGGAGTTCCTTTGGAGCAAAATGCACAGGGCTACAGACAGAGCTGATAAAAGTAATACTAAATGAAAGTGTCTTTCGCGCTCAGCTGGACAGATCTGAGTTTCAGCATAGAAGGAAAGGTTGCCCTGCATTGTGTTTAGGGTTGAATGCCATTTACAACCCTATATCCAAAGTAGAGGTATATTGGGGCAGGTAGCGCTTCCTGGGGAATAAAGAGCTCTATGGAAAAGGGACATTTCATGTGAACTGAACTGTGTTGTCCACCCTAAGTGGGGACTGTGCTAGTAATTAGACAGAACCACGTTTCCCCAGGTTGGGAATAGTATTGTACTGCAATGTTTAACCTATTCTTTCCTTTATCCTTTATATAAAGTTTCTCCTGGTTTACTGGTTTTCCTAGTGGACATCCCCTGAGATGTGATCCTCAGGGCTCACTAGGTGGAGGCGCTGTAAATCCCAGTTCCCAGTATCATTCATAAGCAAAGAGAGCTCAGAGCCCTGGATTGCAACGGGTTACTTGCTGATCCAATTCTACAAGAAGTGTGGTAAGGAAAGGGTTACACTTTTTTTACTTGTGCCTTTTCCGTTTGGGTTTGTCTCTTAATACACTTCATGACAGTCGTGGTTTTAGAGAAGGTACGTTTACACGTGGTTTCAAAAACTTCTAAAGCCACTAAAATGGGACTGTTGATAAATTGGCCTCCATAATATTTGCAGCTGTATTTATCAATATGAAAATGTCTTTTTAAAAAACTGTTTCCTCAACTTTTGTATTATTTATAACACAAAGGGACAGATGTATCAAAATGTAAGATTAGAGAGAAAATCTGCCATCTGACAAGGTGTGAATGTTTATACATTATAATATATACCTTTTACAGACATGAAAAGAAGAAAATACACTGTATACAAGCATACATTTTTCAAACAAGACTGTGTAATTCCTTTCAAATTCCCTGCTGATTGTTTTTAATGAACATGAACTTCATTCACTGATTATTTTCATCTTGTAACTTCCTCTTGTGCCCTAAAACCAAATGGCTGCATTGCTTTCTCAGAGGTGAATATGGAAATAAGTGCATGGTGCGTAGTTCACTTCTTGTAGGCTTTGTTGGCAGAGAATGGGTGCTAGACGATCTGTCACATTTGCATAACACTCTCATATTTCCACCTCATTTTCATCTGTCACACAGAGACATAGCTAATCTGGCTGGATTTTAAACAAATTTTTGCAAATGAAGCACCAGAGTAAGAGAATAGTGGGTATTTGTGCAATGGAGGGAAAAAAATGAAGCCAGTCAAGGTTATACTCTCCCTATCTTGTCTTTAAACCTACATTAATGGTCTGTGTTCTCTCCTTGACCCCATCCACATAAGTCTTTGAATTAGAATAATGCATCGCTTAACAACATCCACTGTTCTGTCATGGGTATAGAGAAACAAACAGTCACATACTTGCCGATGATTTTACTGTTCAATAGAATTTTTCCCTCTGATAGAACAGCATTGTTCAAAATAACATGACAGTCTCATTAAAAATCTGCCAACATGTGCAGAGAATAAATGTGCCATCCTTCTCTCTCTTCCCTATTACCCTTTACCCTACCAACCAGTGCCGGACTAGCCTGTTTGGATACCAGGAAAACTCCCGGTGTCAGTGGGACCTCATGCTGCTAAACATTTGGCATATTTCATGGCCATTCCCTATTTCTATGAGAACAAAGAGGCTAAATAGATGGAATAATATATTTTAGTATGTAAAGAAAAGAGACAATGGGAATAGAGGTTGAGTGAGGACAGGAAGAATAATACTGATAGTGGGCCACTGGTCTAAAGTTTTTTGGTGGGCCCCTGGCGTCCCAGTCTGACACTGCTATCAACAATTGTTCTTTATAAGAGAAACCTATTTATATGAAGCAGAAACCAATATATAGACATCAATGGCAAATTATATTAGAACTCAATGACAGCATTTGATTTGGCTTTGTGACAGTGGGGCTCATTTATTAACGCAGCGCAGCGCTAAAAAGAGCGCAGTGGCCAGACATTTGCCCAGCGCATGCGAGTATTTAATAATGTAGCGCACGATACCTTAACAGTGCGATTTGTGCGCTAATGTAGACACAAGACAGGTGCGACGTGTGAAACTGCGTATCAGCTGTCGCAGTGCTTATAATAAATTGTGCGCACAGGAAGATACCGCAAAGGTAAGGATTAGTTGTGCTCATGTATGAATGCGCTGCTTTAATTAGTTGCGTCACATATTGCGCATATTGCGTTCACTTAGACGCATCTGCATTTGTTTCTGTGCTAATATTTGTTTGGTTGCAAAGGTGTTTAGCCTACCTGATACCCTTAAAGGAACCTTGGTCAATATAAACATGTTGGGTGGAAGGCGTGGTTAATATGCACTTTACAAGGGTTGTTCATCTTGAATATACTAGCACAGCTGGGCAGGAATGCGCATTTTGAAGAGCGTTACTATTACGCCACGAAGAGGCAGGCGTAAAAATTGTGGTGCTGTTGCCCGGGTGCAGTTTTGCACATATACAGATGCAAATCTGCGACGGCCGCAGTGCAAGCGCATTGTAGCCACGCCCACAGCCACGCCCCTAACAACCACGGCATCGTTTGCGACATAAATGCCCAATCTTTTGCGCAATGCGCATAAACAAAACCATCGCAAAAGCTCTGTGTTATGCGCAATATCACGCAAATATATTAGCGATCACGCTTGTGATGGCGCAGACAACCTTTTGCGTCCACTTATGCGCTGCGCTGCTTTAATAAATGAGCCCCAGTATGTTCTGTATTGCACAGAAAGCTGTTAATGCTTAGCAAACTATTAGCTAGTCAATGAGCAAAAGAATAACCTGTAAAGCCGACCATAGATGTTGAGATTTTTAAAAGATCCGATCCTCATCGTGAGACCACGATTTTCTCAGAACGATCGTACGAATTGACCATCAACTAAAAAGACCAATTTTCCAGGAAAACAAAGGGGAGCTGCCTGCTTGGCCCTGCAGACATAGATAGATTGCACTGGGAACGACAAAGATTTTTTGACCTGGCCGATCAATTTCCTGACAGATGTCAGCCGAAAAATCGTAAGATGTACGATCGTTCGAATCCCACTAACCGCACAATAATTTCGAAGGATTGGTCGGACTCCCCTAAAATCGGTCGTTCGGCAAGAAGAATCGTCGCGTCTATGGGGAGTTGAATGGGGAATCCCAGAGGGCAGTATGATCATTGGTTTAGTCATCAGGACTATTTCATCACTGAGCATAAAGTTATATACTTGCAAATGGGCTTCTGTGCAATAAAGGCTGAACAATACTGTTCAGTTGCAAAGAAAGATTCTTATTTTTAGATAGACATTTATACACTAAAGACCGCAAACTGGCTAACTTTGTAAGCCATTGGGAATTTGATTTAGGAGGTATTTTCTATCAGAACACCAGAACCAACCTTTAAATTGGTCTTACTTCCTATCTTGCACCACCAAAATTATATGAAGATTTCAAGGCTGAAACCAATGTAGCTCTTGTCCAGTAAAAGCACAGCACAGCAACAAAAATTCCAGTCAGACATGCCATCACTAAAGGTTTTATAAGATTTCTTCATGGATGTACAAGTAATTGCTTTGTTTAGCTTGCCATTATGAGTGGGAAATCCATGAAACCCATCCACCTTGTTTAACTGGTCCTAATGGCTACTTGAGGCCCCTGAGGAGGAGCTATGAGGCAGCTACTGGATAAAATCAATGACAGACAGATGGGAATGATCAATCTGGCCAGGAAGAGTTGTGTATGGCAAAGTGACTCTAGGGATCAGCAGCGGGCTAGCCTTGTTTCAGGGCATGTGTGCTCTAATGGCTTGAGTTTATTTGTGTCTGATAACACAATTCAAAAGACAGACTGTGGTGCCAGTCTACCTGGTTGGCCCCAAGCAAATTTTCTTTTTGCCCATCCTACAAAAAATACCTAGTATATTGAGATCACAGATTAGCTGACATTTTCTCAACAGTAAATACAAGGAAATATCAAGTGTCAGTTGATTAAGAACTTGAACAAAGGGCAAAATTCACCAATTCCTCTTTTATAGTTAAGTGAAAGTTTGTATGCCTTGGACTTTCAGTCAGAGAAAATCATTGAATTTCCATATACTATTGATTATCTGTGCTCTGATCTGAAGCACTGTTTAGCAAGAATAACATTTGTGCTTTGACCCTTGGTTTCTTGAAACAAAAGGAAAAGTGGATCCAGCAGATTCATGTTTTATGAAATGGTCAACTCAGTTTCAACTGTAGTGACTCCTAGTCACCTTGAAATATAGCATTAATTATGTTATAGATTGACCTATTCTAAAAAGCTTCAGCTGACCTTTAAGTTTATGAGTTCCCTGGATTCTGAACTCTCGATGAGTCAGAACCCCAAACAACAGAACGCCACAGAGTTTTTATAGACTTACTGTATAAAATGGGAGTTACCGGTAGGAAAGCATAGAGATATTACTCCAAAGCACAGATAAACAAAAAACTGAGCTCTCAGCCATGCAGGTGGCTCTGCCCTTAAGGCCAGGGTACTGGCAAGCTTTAAAATAGAATCCATTCAAGTCAGGGGACTTACAGGGGAATCTACATACACAGAATTGTATTCTCTCTTACTCCCCAATGAGAGCCAACATTTAATCAGGGACTTAGAGCATTGTAAAATTACGAATGGATGAAATATTCAATCAGACATTCAGAAAGGTTATCTAGGACTGAAAAAGTATTCACCCAAATCCTTTCCTAAATGACCTTTAGGCAGGACTTCCAGGAACATCTACACATCCTAACCTCAACTGATTGATTGCTAGAAAATGTTTACATTAATATTTAGGTATTAAAACAATAAGTCATATTGTAGAAATGTTTATTTTGTACTGCAGAACTGGAAGGAATTCCTTAAAAATGAACTTCCCTTTAAATTAGTCGTTGATCAGATGCACTGTGCACATAGAAAAAGGAAAGAAAGAAAATCAGGAGCCCAGTTCCAGGCCGATGCTGTCCAACAGTAACAGAGAATGAACACACAAGAGGTTTACACACCATGTTCTAAAAAACCACAAGCAAGAGCTGCACAGTATGTTCTTCCAATTATTGGATTGTATTCTGACTATAAATGGAGATCGAATTTGTTTAGATTTGTTCTGCAGAGCAAGCTTCCTAATATACACTATGTATGATCCATCGATTATGGGCATCTCCTACACATTTCATTTAGCAATAAAGGCAGACATCGTATGGTGGCTTCAGAAATACTGTATTATTTTTAACAACTTTCAAGGCTAGGGTTACAGCAAGGTATATTATATTAGCTCATGTTGCAACAACCATTGCATTACTTAAATAGCAGTTCCCAATGGTTGCGAACACTGTATATCCACAAAAAATAATAATAATAAACACTGCAAGGTATTTCCTTCAAATGAATAATGAAAACAGTATGAAAAACATTTTCACCCTTTCCCTTCCAACAATGTTGAATCCACATTGACTCTGTGATTCTCTATAGGAGCTAAACAGACATGATTATCTTTGCAGGAGATAAAAAGGGGGTACAGGTAGAGTCACAGGCAGAAACAAACTTCTAAAAACATTATAAAGTCTAAAGGTAAAGACTGCAGCAGTATCGCTATTGTACACATTTCTTTGAGACAAATACAGTCAACCCAACAAAAATAATCTTTAGTATCTTGGACAGTTTGCCATAAGCGTGGTCGAGCTTTTTCTTTAAACCTACAGTAGTAGTTAGATTGTTGACTCATGGTATTATTGCTCATTGTTTATCATTGCCTGTCAAGTTCTGCTCATTCTGTTGAATGCTATTTTGTCGCTGCTCTTAAATACATTTGAAGATAACATATGCTGTGACCACATTATCAACCATATGTTTCATTAATGACACAAGAGTGTATTTTATCACTGTGAAGTCGACTGAGCTTTAATGCAGAACTGTGTCTGTGAAAAATGAGAAGGGAAAACAAACAAATAAAGTATGTTGGTTTGGTGGTTCAGGGTATAGCACTGCTGGCTTACTGTTCTGGGCTCTTGCGTTCATTTCAGACCTGTTTTTTTTCTGCAAGTAGGTTGTATGTTCAACCCATGTTTTTGTGGAATTCTTCTGGTTACTTTGGCTTGCTTAAAGGGAATATCAAACCCAAAATATTGTTTCCCTAATAAAAGAAAACAATTCTATATTTCTATGGTTTATATTCTATGGTGTTTGTATTGCTATTAAAAGCGGCATTTGTCCGTCCCTTTCTGTTCTCTGCCCTGGTGGCTCATAATTTTGTAGCAATTGGCCAGATTCAAATCAGTGAGAAAATCTCACAGTTTATCACAGGAAAACTCATGGATAAGAAAAAAAATTCTCCTAATTTGGTACCACTTTTTTCCCATCTGAAAGTTTATCTTGTGAAAACTCATGGATGAGAAAAAACTAAATCATGTCAAAACTCTATTGAAGTCTATGGGAAAAAATTGGAACTGAATTTGGAGAAAAGTGTAGGGCAAAATAAAAAAATTATTTGCTGTTTTGAAGGTTTCCCAGACTTGTGCAGTGCTGCTACATATACCTCCATTGTAACTTGAATTTGGCGCCGTATGCAAATTAACCAACGCTAGCGCAACTTCATAACCTTATGCTTCCCCTGAGCGCAACTTCGGATTTTAGTGAATTTGCATACCGCTGGCAAAAATACACCTGGCGAAGTGCGGTGAAGCGCGGAGAAGCCGATGCTAGCGCAATAACGAATCTTAGTGAATGTCCCACTATAAGTTAATGTAAAGTGAACCACCCCTTTAAGGAAAACTAATGTACAGCCACCATGCATAGCACTTTTCATATGTCCACACAACTATAAAATAAACTTAATGCATTGCACTGGCATATTCACATATATTATATATCATTTAAAATAATAATAATAAATGGTAATCAAACAGGAAAGGTCTGGATTGTTTGGGGTTTGTGTTTTATCCCTTGTAAAAGTTATGGGAAATTTCCTGGCAAGCTGTCTGTCCTTCATTGCAAAGTTTATTGGTACAAAACCTGGTATAGGCATCCCAAATGGATATGAATTGAACCACACATAACTCTATTATATATTTATACTGTACATGTACAGTATACATGAAAACAGATACACAGCTATTGTATATACTGTAGCTTTGTCTGGGAGTTTATTGCATTTTTGAAACTATTTAGGAAAGGCCTGAATGTCTTCTGCTCCTTAACGTAATGCAGCAGGACTTGCCAATCACTTGTTTAGACCTACATGTATTTGTTTGTATAGATCTTTCAGGTTTCACTGGCTTCAGATTTAGATAGCTAAATTGGAATCTGTTGTTTTAAGGCAGAACTGCTGTCTACAGCTACTTTAGAAAACTGTGACTATTTAATGCATAAAATAGCAGAGTACCTTTACAATGCCTACATCCACAAAACAACAGGGGCGCTGATGAATTCCACAGGAATCATTACTTGGAAAATGATAAACTCAGAACAATGTGTTCCTTCTACGCTAGTTCCAGCTTTGCACATAAGGATACATAGGTATCTAAAGAGCCCTTATACTTTGCAGTGCAATCAAGCGCTATGGGCCGGTGTTAGGAAAACATAAAGATAAAGACTAGCCAAATGGTAAACTGCCCTGTTTAGCCCCAGCAGCTGAACTCTTCTTACTATGCAGTTTACTAAGCAGTTTATCGCTAGCTCTTCCTCAGAGGAAGCAGGATCTTCATTATAAGTATATAAACATGTTATTGCCCATGCCCCGTGCCCCCTTCAAGATCTGCCAATACCACACATCCACATACCAGTAAGCCACTTACTGGGTCAATGAATCATGATTGTGCATCAAAAAACCATAAACAGGTATGGAACTTAAACTAAATATGCTTACATACATGTATCTGTAATCATTTGGCTCTTAAAATAACCCTTGGTGTATTCCAGTTATTTATGTTTGTTTGTTATTTAAAGTTCCAATATAATGCAGATCCAGAAGTATACACATGTTTATATTTATTGTGTGAAAAGGCTCCCATTTGTCAATTCTCTGCTCTCCAACATAGCCTTGTGCTATGTCAAAAGTGATTTCCAATGACTCCAATTGAACTTGACGTAAATGCACAAATGCGTAGTTTCTATAAATGCTTCTTCTTAGGGACTGAACAATGCAGCCCCTGGCAAGTCTTGTCATGTTCTCCGATAGGAACATAAACGGCAGTTTTTTTTGTCTGGAGAGCACAGTATTGTTCTAAATGACAGAATCTGAAATGTACAGCAAGAAAGCAAAATAATTGAAAGAAAACAGGGATTTTTAAAATAAATGTAACTCTCGGCTTGTTTGCTGCAATGTAAGGATGTGGCAGGGATTATATGCAGGCATCTCAAGTAACTGTAACACCAAAAGAAATCAAAGCATTTTAAGGTAATTAAAATATAATGTACTGTTGCTCTGCACTGGTTAAAGCTGTGTGTTTGCTTCAGAAAGACTACTATCGTTTATATAAACAAGCTGCTGAATAGCCATGGGGGCAGCCATTCAAGCTGGAAAAAAGGAGAAAAGACACAGGTTACATAGCACTTAACAGATAAGCCCTGTCCAATACAATGGTGTTTTATCTGTTATCTGCTGTTTAACCTGTGCCCTTTATCCTTTTTACCTTGAATGGCTGCCCCATAGCTACACAACAGCTTATTTATAAAAACTATTATAGTTTTTTTTTAGCAAATAGGCCAGTTTTACCAGTGCAGAGCAACTGTACATTATATTTTAATTACTTTGATACACTTAAGTTTTTTTAGTGTTACTGTTCCTTTAACTATATACACAGAATAGTATATATTTAGGGGTGACCTCATTATACTAGTATGGTCGCAGTGACTTTCCTAATCATTGTAAGAAAACTAGAACAGCTAATGACAATTATAGTTTCCCTATAATGTTTTATGTCCTACAAAAAACGGTTTGGTTTTGTGAGCTCTGGCCAGGGTAGTGCCCTGATTTTTTTTTTTAAAAAAAAAGTAAGTTATAAGCTGTGTAGTTATTGTGGATTTCTAAAACAATCCCACCTAGGATTGTTTCCACTCTAATAATTTCTACATACGAAATAAAGAGAAGCCTCTTTGTGTACCTCTCTCTTTATATACAAATGTTGTTGCTGTTATAAGTTAGTTCAGTTGCTATTTGCATTGGAAACAGTTTAGATGAAATCTAAAAGTTAGGCAACATTCATTTGGACCAAAGGTATGTCATTTTTCCAGCCTCAATTCTAGGTAATTAAGTAATTTGACTGGGTTCTATGTTTCTCTTAATCACCAATGCATTTAACTCTTGCTATACCCAAAACTTGTAGTCCCTCAAATAGTACATTTTCTATCTTTAACTTTTAAGTACTATCTTACATATCTTACATAGATAATATATTATGTATGTATCTTTTGAAAAGGAGAATTGGTATACTGAGCTGCAGAGAAGTACGACCATCACTCCTCACTGCTTGCACTGCCGAAGTAACGCTAGACAACAGTCAACAGCGTTCGGCACCCAGGATGAAACATGTGCATATTAGTGAATTGGTGCAGTCGTAGCACATTTGCGCCTGGCGAACTGGTGCAAGCTGTGTGAAGCTCACACTGGTGAAACCATCAAGTCATAGAGCTAGGATTACGGTTTTACAGATGGGTTAATGGTACATGAAGTAAGGATTATGCTTTTGTTTGCTTAAGACAGTGATCCCCAACCAGTGGCTCGAGAGCAACATGTTGCTCAGCAATCTCTCGGATATTACTCCCAGTGGCCTTAAAGCAGGTGCTTTTTTTTTGAATTCCAGACTTAGGGGAAAGTTTTGGTTGCATAAAAACCAAGTGTACTGCCAAACAGAGCCTCCAGTAGGCTGCCAGGCTACACATAAGCTACTAAATAGCCAATCACAGCCCTAAGCATCCCCTAGTACTTTTTCATGCCTGTGTTGCTCCTCAACTTCCCTGGGAAAATTAATAATATTAAAATATGAATGCTATTATATATTTTCTACTTTCCGTATATAATAGTACTTACTGTATAAAATAGTACTGTACTTACTTGTATTCTTTCACATTTTAGATAACCTTGATACTGGCCCAATTGTTGTAGTTATTCAGCTAAGCTTACTGGGAATAGTACTGTCCATGGCTTGGATTAGATATACAGGTATGGGACCTGTTAACCAGAATTCTCTGGACTTGGGGTTTCCGGATAAGAGATCTTTCTATATTTGAGTCTCTTTACCATAAGTCTACTAAAAAAAATTTGAGCATGAACTAAACCGACAGACTTGTTTTTCCTCCAATAAGGATTCATTATATCTTTGTTGGGATCAAGTACACGGTTCTGTTTAATTATTACAGCAAAAAAGGATTTTTTTAAAATGTTAATTATTTGATTAAAATGAAGTCTGTGAGAGATGACCTTCCTGTAATTTGGATCTTTATGGATAATGGGTTTCTGGATAATGGATCCCATATCACGTTTTTACCACATACAGCAGATTAACAATGGCTATAGGACATTACTTATACTGGCAACATTAGTCTACTAATTTGTGTGTAGTTATGCCACAGTCATTTGTACATTGGTACGCTACATCACCAACCAATGCCACAGCTACATGAGCAACGTTAAATGACCAACATCTGTATGTAATAATGTCACAGTTCTGAGCACAGTTATATTGTCTGTTATATTGCACAGTCATTCTGTATATAATAATGAAGAGATGATATGGCAAACATTAGATTGCTATACTAGATATAATAGCACCACAGTTATATTCAACACTGCAGATATTGCTTGGCAAATCTGTATATATAAGTGACACAATTATGCTTTCACCACTGCAGTGTTATAATGACAGTAATAATTATATTGAACAATTATATTTATCAGCTTATTTAACCTTGCTTGCTAATGGCCTTGTCGCTGACCTAATCTCATTGCCCATTGATGCAGCCTCTTCCCAGGAAAAGAAAAAACGACATGGAAATATTAAATATGGTTATAAAATATAAGTATTTATATAGTAAAAATGAGATTGCATTTACATAGAACTAGACTTTAAGGAACAAATCCTATGTTTATGACATGTAAACATCAATTGGGCCTGTAGTAATATTTATCAGCGCGGATAGGGTGAAAATTATGTTTTAGGGTACTTTTAAAACCACAATGTTTACAGAAAACCGTGGCTAATAGTCTTCTGTTATAGGACAAAAAGTAGATCTGCTCTGGTGTTTTACATGTGAATTTGAATGTTTCCAACTCAGTACTATATTTGTCTTCTTGTAAGCTGATGTCTTTGTAGGTAGTGTGTCAGCCAGCCAGCAGAACTGGATTATAGGAGGAAAAAAGAACAATATTCTGGAGTTCATTTGGAGAAAGTCTAAAAATGAACAGAATTGCAGCTTGCTTGCATCACAGTTGCGTGAAGCTTGGCATATTTGCTCAGCTCTTGCATTTTTATATTAACAACCACCCACAAAATACAATGGGCTGTCCATATCATTATGGATGCAGCAACAGACTCATCTATAGCAATGCTGCTGCATTATGGTAAGAGAGTTTCAAAGAATAGGCTCCATCTGTAATTTAATAGCATTAACATATTTTCTAATAAAGCACTGACACTATAGATGGCTAGCAATTAGAAATGAGAACAGCTTGCACAAAATAATCTTATTTATGGGGAAATGTATGGGAAATATACATGTAGCAGCTGAGCTTTAATCCTATAGTATTAGTCAAGACTCATGTTGAATAATGTTTCAGCAGAATATTTCCTCTTCTTCAGGTGCTGAGGGCCCCCCTAATATTGTTCCCCAAGAGCAGGTGCTGCTGCTACATAAACTCTTGATAAGGAAGATTAGCATTTTCTTTACAAAAAAAGTCTCCACAACAAAACAAGTCCCCCCTAACAACTACAAACAAGAAAAAAAATGTGGCTCTATCCAAAAGTAAAAGCTCCAAAAGTCTAATAAAGAACCGAAGCTCTCCCGGCATAGAACACCAGGTCCATCTTTTAAGGGTTCAGCATTCTCGGCAGTGAAGTTCGCACTCACCGATGCAGGAAGGTGGCCTGGGGGCAGCACCCCGATCCCATAGCTTGGGGTGAGAGGCAAGGAAATTAAAGAATGAGCACGCACTCCTAATGTGTATCGTATCTAGAGATACGTAATCATAGGTACCTATGATTACGTATCTCTAGATACGAAACGTGTTAGGACTTTTTGATTTTAACCTATGGAATAAAGAACACAATTTTATTCAACTTGGTGTGTCGCAGGAGTGCATGCTCATTCTACATTTCCCCCTAACAACTCATTGTCACTGAAATAGACATTGGTGTATGGTTTAACTTTCATTAAACCTTCTTTATATGTCCTTATCTTCCAGTCAGGCATTAGCCTCTCAAATCATCTGCATATTTCCACCAATTCATTCACAATATCTTAATGGCTGCTGAAAGCATTCTATTTACCGGATCTAATGTCTATGTGCATGAAAGAAATCCATTCATAAAATGATCGGCTTTACAATGGCAAGAAGGGGCACCGCAGTTTACAGATACTAGATAACAAGATCATAGTTGTGGTAACTATTGGTAAAGTCATAAATATATTCCAGTTTGCATTCACATTAGACGAGTAAACTAGATGAGTAGGAAACATTAAGAGGAGGATGTTGGACATGTTTTGAGTATCCAAATTAAATACTGTGCCTGCTTGAACCTCAGGTTAAGGTTGTATTTATAAAGGAGGTGAAGTTGTAGGTGTTGGAGGTGGAGGGGTAACATTAAACTGAACCAAAAGGTTACGTTTAACTGCACAGCTTGGGTAAGTCAGACCTTAAACTATGTACTTCATAGTACCTACGTAAAACAATAACATTATGATAAAAAACAAACAAGCATGTTTATTGGCTCCTAATTAAATTGACTGTAAAATAACTTTGAGTGTGATGGGGACCGTTGGTTTTAGAGGGCAGGGCCTGATGAAAATAGCACATAATCCCTGTATAGCAAAACAGAATATGTTAGAATGATGTTTATAATACACAAAAGCCATCAATTCCTGGTTAAATATACCTGTAGAAACAGTGCTCAGTTATGGGACTTGTGTACCATGTCCCATTGAAACTTGTGTTTTATAAGAAATACTATACCCACTAATATGAGGTTATTTAGACTCTACCTGGAGTTTCACCTTATACAGTATGGAACTCATCTGTGATATCTAAAATCTCTATATTTTACAATAGAGATACATCACACAAAATGATGTACATTTATTATAGCATTGCTTTCAGTGTCGCACGCAAATAAACCTTCCCTCTAATAAACTGAATTACATGCTCCCTTCATCTCACTGTTTCTGTGTGACCCATCACAATGCAAAAGGCACTGGAGCTCAGCTGATATCACCTGTGTCAACGGAGGGCTTGTTGCCAACACTGGGCATGCCATTTGGAACAAATTCTCAGCTCACATCTGCTAAATGATAATTGCTGTCTCTTTCTACTCCAAAGCCTTTACATCAGTATCAATCATAGGAGAGCATGTGGGTATTCTGATTTGGGACAACTATTTTATAAAAGAGCAAAGCATTCAATGCGCTAAAAATAAATGTTTCCCTAGTTTTACCATCCTCAATGTAGCTGATAAAATGTATTCAGTACAATATGAAGTTAATAAGACATGATAAAAATTCATTAGCAGCTCAATACAATCAATCATCAGGTATCATTTACTGGTCCAGAGACATCAACCTTAAGAGATTACTGAATGCTCAAACCTATAGTTCAACAACAGATGGAAGACCATTATCTGTTATAGAACCTCTATCTGACTTTCCCCACAGCTTCCTTAGAGCTAACTTACCATGCTTATCATTAAGGAGTGAATCATATGCAAAATGAAGGTATTTTGCCTAGTTTTCCACTGAATTTCAAAGTACTGAAATGTGGCATTGCTTATCATTTCCCTACCTTGCTGTCACTTCTAGGATCTTTTCAGGTAAAATGTCAGATGGGAATTGCACAGCTAGACAGACATGATGTGGCTGCCTTCATGTCTGCTATAGACCTGATCCCTGTTATACAAGCATGTCCATCCATTACCAAGTGCTCCTTATAATTACTTACACAGACACTAATACATTACTGCAAATAGCTTGTTATTATTACACATGATAGGAAGAAATTGATTTAAAGCATCAGTTACACTTGGCAAAGTATATTGGACAAGCAGGCCTTTTAAAGCATTCATCCCTGTAACAGCTTTATGATTTTACACACTTGTTTCATAATTAAAATTTCAGTTATTCCCCGAAGAGAATAACAGCATGGTATCAATAGAATTTATATGGTTTAGTTATGTACTCGATAATGAATTCTTGATATTATTATAATAATTATTAGTATTATTATAGTATGTAGCACATACAGAAACTCAAACGTACAGTAAATAATGGATTTTATGCAGATGTGCTGGAGAATTTCTCTTGCAATTTTTTATTTCAGTTTTACCTTGAGGTTTAGTTCCAAACAAGTGAAACATTAAACAATCAGTCTAACACTTTGTAAAGGGTGGTTTAAGTGGCAAGACAACAGCTTGGTCTTTAACTCTAATGCTTCTGTATTTGAAGTCATTGTTGATATAGAAAGTTCCTTTACGAGCACAAATACAGTGTCAGGTTCATTGTTACTCAGAATGCCCATAATTTCCCATAATTCCAGTGGATTGTGACTCCAAAGGACACCTGTCTCAACTGTGGTCATCAGCCTAAGCTCCATAATATTTGTATTTGTCCATTAATGTCCATACTTTCAAAGGATTTCATAGCAGCTTCCTAGGATCTAGGATCTTGTGTTGTGAGACCATTGTTTGAATTTCAGTGATGCTGCACCTGTCCAGTATTCTCTGGGCTACTAATAAGCAGGAACAGCAAAAATTAGTGTTTTCCCCAAAAAGTAAAGACCAAAATTACAATATAATGGGGCACGTACTCATAGGCTCTATGAGTCTATGATTAAGTGCCCCAGTAGGCACAAAACCCGTCAGGCAGTCACCGGTATGTCCTAATAAATGAATTGAATTTTTATTATACTTTTGGTCTTTACTTTTTGGGAAAACTCACAACATTTTGCTGTTCCAGATTTTTGCACCCATGGACTGGGGTGAACTGTGAGTATTTTTCTCCTCTCATTACATTGGATATTTGTTTCTTTTTGATTTATAATGGTACAGTTACTGGCATAGTGTATAGGCTTTAATGTTTGCTACTAATGAGCAAATCAGAAATCATCAAAACATTAGCAGGGCTATATCATTAAATTACAGTGTGTGTGCGTGTGTGTGTGTGTATATATATATATATATATATATACTGTATAGTATATATATATATATATATATATATATCAAAAACTCCACAGACAGACGGCACTTCTGGATGTAGTTTATTGGGATAACTGCTGTAAATGGCCTAACGCGTTTCAGGAATGTATCCCTTTATCATAGGCTAACCTAACCCTTTGTCTTATATATATATATATATATATGTGTGTGTGTGTGTGTGCTGAATGTTGTGATATTGTGGTCCCTTAGTTCTAACAACTAGCAGCAGTTCAGCAGTACACCTAGAGGATGTGCGCTTGTTTGTCTATATAGTATAACAATATTATATCCTGTTAAATATATTTTATATAGTGAATAATGTACCCCCTGTTGTAAAATATAAGGATATTGATTATAACTAGTGACATCACTAATGTATAAGCATATAATTTATATGATATTAACAAATCCAATGCATTTGCTGACATTTCAAAATTTCCGCAGTAAATTTTGGTAAGGAAACTAGCTAGTTTTGCTCATCACTATACTTCAGTGATATTTTCAAGTATCTAACCTGATTACAGGGAGGGAATGGATGGGGTCATAAGTGAATCTGATTAACCCTTTAGACATGGACAAAGCATTTTGTGTAGTACCTGTAATACCTCATATTTACATGCTGTTTCAACACTAATCAAAGGGAGAAAAATAATGATGGTTCATTTAAAGCACCACTCATGAGAGGACAGAAAACAATCACTGTACCTAAAACATTTAATTGCTTTCATCACTACAGTGGTGCACCCCAGATCAATGATTCCCTTACATGACATTGAATAACCTGACGGGACTGTTTGGGGGGGTCATCCATTCTGTCAAATACCAGCATTGCTATGTAATGTTTTGCCTGGGATTTAAAATGTCAAAGACGACTAATGACAATAATTTTGCACCACTGTAGCAGAGAGAAAAAAGGGAGGCCTTACTATAATAGGTAGAATTGTTAAAGTAGTTCAAATAAGACACAAATATGTATGTAAAAAGATGGCATTCAGGTACAGCAGCCTTTGCATAATTGTGTATTGACACATTAGTGGAAATTACCATTTTAATGACTTCCTCTGATGTATTCATCATCTAAACTAGACGATTAATGTAATGTATTGTTGCTGTATGGTTACAGAAAGGCCATATTGGTCTGTAGTTAGAGGATCCTAAGCACTTGTGTGCTCATCCATGGGCTTTTGCACCCACTCAGCATGCTTAGCCCAGAGAGTACAGATAAAGCACTACTGCCTATGTAAGTACTAGTTGATCTATCATTCATTATAGCAGATAGTATTAGGTTCTTGCATTCATTATTGAACTTTAAGGCTTAACTTGCAACACGCTCTCCTTTTTAATATTAGTGATCCTGGTTTACCCAGATTGTGAGAAGCTGTGTATCATTATACCCCAGAGGCAGATACACTTCAGGAAGATACAGCATTACACTGCTCAGTTTCATCCACACGGTGTGGGCATTGTGTAATAATCCCAGTCATATGTGGATGAGATAACTAATACCCTGCTTTGTAAACTGACTCCCAGTTGGCTGCCTTTAACCTCAGTATAGTTATTAGTTTGTTTGCTTCTGTTTTAATCTGTTGTAAAGCAAACAGAGCTTGTGCTGAGGTCTTTGCTGTAATAGATCTTGTGTAAGCGTATTAATTGTCTCCTACTTGTAAGAGAGGGCAGTTTCACTTTGTTACTCACACAATAAACATGTACCTGAGTATGAAATCAACAGCCTAGAAGATGAATCCTTATGATCTATTGAATGCTCACTGAACAAACATCACTATTGTCCTGGGTATTAGGGAAACAGAGATCTCTGTCCTGTTATCATTTATTGCTTTGTAGGATTAGCAAAAGGCCTTTTAAGTTGTTATTCTCTTTTCTATTCGGAACCAGTGAAAAAAATGAAAATGTATGCTTGCCCCCTCCACCCTTTCTGTTTTCAACACACACAGGTGTTGCTCAGAAGTGTTCTAGCTAGGGAAATTGTTATTAAGGGCTCAGCTTTGTAAGTATCCATCCCTAAAAGGATAAACAATTTCCATCATTTTAGACAAATTATTATATTTTGATTGCATCTCCCCTCACACCACAGCACAAGGTCAGTGTATAGTGTATATAAATATCTGATAATATCTGCTGCATTCAGGGTATCAGTGTCTGGCCCACCAGAATACCAGGAAAAGTCCCGGTGGGCCCAGGTGTCAGTGGACCCTCATGCTGCTAAACATTTTGCCTATTTCATGGTCATTGCCTATTTCTATGTGAACAAAGAAGCTAAATAGATGGACTAATAAGTTATAGTATGTAAAGAAAAGAGACTAGGAGAATAGAGGTTGAGTGAGGAGAGGAAGAATAATAGTACTGAGAGTGGGCCCCTGGTCTATGGTTTTGGCTGGGCCCCTGGTCTAAGGTTTTTGAGTGGGCCCCTGGTGTCCCAGTCTGACACGGCAGGGTATCAATGGAAACATTATTGGCATCTGTATCTGTTATATGTTAAATCAGAGGTCTCCAGCCTTTTTTACTCGTGACCCACATTCAAATGTAAAAAGAGTTGGAGAGCAACACAAGCATGAAAACGGTCCCGGTGGGCAAATAAGGACTGATTAGCTATTTGGTAGCCCCTATGCTGACTGGCAGTCTACAGGAGGATCTGTTTGGCAGTACACTTGGTTTTTATGCAACTAAAATGTGCCTCCAAGCCTGGAATTGAAAGGCCACTCAGAGCAACATCCAAGTGGTTGGTGAGCAACATCTGAGCCACTGGTTGGGGACCACTGTGTTAAATATACCAAAGATTCAATGGACTTGTTAGTATGAAGCATTATTTTCATTTAATCTATTCAGCAAATATTTGGTATCATTTATTATGGGGCTACTCCTTGGGAATAGGTTGGACAGTTTGGCCTTACCCTTTATACTCACTACTTTATCACCCAGTATAAAATTAGGAAGAAGACAGAAGTCAGCATTTACACTTTTTCAATTTCAGGGCTATTTAACAGTACATTTACTTATGCTGAGTACCCAGCCAACCTCCAGGTGTCTCTGTTGCATGGCTAGTACTAAAACAGGGCCACATATTTTTCTTCCACTGAGGCATTGCATATCTGAACCACTCTATTCTTTCAGGAAAGGCAGTTTTTCTTCACAGACTTTTAAATTGCTAACTATATGTAACTCGAGGAAGCAACAGCAGTTCTCTGTCTCTTTTTATTCAGCGGCCTTTATAGTGATATCTGGATTCAATTGTAATGGATGATATATAATTAATGCAAACGTTTGGTTGAAAGTTTTTCATGCCATGTGACTGTGCATAACATTTTTAACAGTAGTTGTTTTCTACTTTTCACTTCACAAAATTATGTCATTTGGAATGGAGTACCCAAACTGTCTAACTATCCTAGATTACGCAGATCCATTCAATATACACAAACACACAATCTATAAGGGATAAAGTATTGATGCCTAAACCATAAAAGAAAGATAAAAACACAAAAAGAACTGTAGGTGCAAGGACTGCATATTACATAGGCTTCCCTACATACACAAATGTAATAAAAGGCACAGTTTGCCGTGTAGCAGTAACCCACAGCAATCTTTTAAGATGTTTCCTTTTAAACAGGCCACCATTAAAAGCTACCTGCCAGTTGTTGCTATAGATCACTGTGCCAGGACAAACCTAGGGGGTTATTTACTAAGCTCCGAATACCCGAAATTCCCCGAAATCCAAAAAATTCTTGATTTTTTTTAATAAAATCGGACTTTTAAAAAAATCACGAATTTTTCAGAATTTATTAAACCCCGAGGGCTAAAAAGCCCGAATATAAAAACACGGCATCTCCAACCTGTCGAGGTTGCATAAAAATCAATGGGAAAAGTCGGGGGAATTTCACAATGTTTTCGGAGTTTTCGGGTGAAAACTCCAAAAAATTCGGGGAAAATTCATGAAAAAATCGTGAAAATCTGAGCTTTTCCCGCAAATTTTCGGAAAATAGAGGTTAGATCGGAGTTTGTAGCAGCCGATATTGAGATAAATTCAGACCTTGATAAATAACCCCCCTAGTGTCTTTAAGTACATAACTCCAGTGTGCAACACAGATCACTTTATTTCAGTCCTGTGCTCAGAGGCTTCCTGATGATAAGACTGCAAGTAGAATCTCATTGGGGCACAGACATTTCAGTGAATGCTTAATGCTGTCAGTTTCACCTGTATTAGTGATATTTCAATCTAGTGCCATGTACATGGAGAGACGTAAACTGCTAGTAATTCCTGATGGCCGGCTTGAGCACATATTAGAGAGCAGTGACTCTTGAAAAGCTGTTTATCTGAGCACCAAAGAAATGCACATGAGAAATACAACCCAAACCTTTGTATAAATCCCTAAATAGAACTGAGAAGCTTTGCAGTCATCTGGTTTTTGCTCCCAGCTTTCATTCATATAACGATGACAGGTGTCTA
Source organism: Xenopus laevis (assembly GCF_017654675.1). Taxonomy (NCBI): domain Eukaryota; kingdom Metazoa; phylum Chordata; class Amphibia; order Anura; family Pipidae; genus Xenopus; species Xenopus laevis. Next base: position 76,095,775 of record NC_054388.1, read on the forward strand.
TTCAATGGAAATGATGCTTGGATTCTTAAATATTCAATTCTGTATTCTAAATAAGATGCACGGTAGAGGTTCCAAAAAGGGGGCATAACTTGGGACAGCTTAATATTCCTCTAAAAAGTCCTATCTATTTAATATAGTTAATACATTATGAAAGCATTTCCTTTATTTAGGATAAGTCAGTAAACACAATTTAATGCACATACTGGATCTCTCCCTCTGTTCAAACTTCAAATTTCATTTGATGATGTCTTTATATTTCCATAAGCACCATGATCCCCAGATTTAATTGGTGTTATTACTGTATTTTACCATCTCGGATGGAGCCCTGTTCCATAAATCCATTACCTTTGCTGCTAAACTGGACTTTCTCTCATTTCCTGTCATTTTGCTGCTTTGGAGCATGACCTCATGTTTAGACCTTGTAAATGTAGTTCATCCATTTTTAAAATGTAATTGTATCAAGGTTTCCTAGCTTCCAGTTTGGTACAACACAATCTTGTTAATCTTTAATAAATAATTGGCTTACTCAGTGAGTCAGAGACATCGTAACACAAATGCTCTCTCTCCGGAACCAAGGGGTTAATGAGCAAATATAAGTTAGCTTTAATTAAATTACCAGAGTTTTCTCCCTCTCTCTTCCTTGTTCTAGTATATATGATGATTCTCCGACTTCAGAAATAATTCCCTGCTGTCGACAGGAGATTCAATAAACAAATGGATATATTAGTAATTAATTATGGTGAAAAGTGAAAAAAAACACAAGAGAAATATTTACAAGCAAAGACTTGTGTAACATTTAGGGTGGCATTTATTAAAATGCTGAATCTCCTTTTTTTTTTGCTTGTAGGCAGCAATTGGCTTACGTTTGTTCATTCCAACCAAAGCACATTACTCATCCCTAATACAAACTCATTTGGCAAGATTTTAATAGAACAGTTGATTTGTACACCGAATAGGGTAGTCCGACATTCGAAGTCGAAGGATTTTTAAGATCGTACTTCAATCATACTTCGAATCATACGATTGTACGATTTAATCCTTCGATTTTTCAAAACTTAGGCAAATACTGGCTATAGGTTCTAGGAGGTCCCCGTAGGCTAACATAGCAATTCGGCAGGTTTAAAGGAACAGTAACACCAAAAATTTAAAGTGTTTTAAAATAATGAAAATATCACGTAGTGTTGCCTGCACTGGTAAAACTGATGTGTTTGCTTTATATAAACAAACTGTGTCAATGGTGGAAATTGAAAAACGGCTATATGGCACAGGATAAATAATGGAAAACAGATAACATTATGTTCTACTGAGCTTATCTGCTATCTGCTGTGTAACCTGAGCCTTTTCTCCTTGAATAGCTGCCCCTATGGCTACACAGCAGCTTTTTTATATAAAGAATATAAACAATTATTTAAACAATAATAATGTTTCTGCGCAAACACATCAGTTTTACCAGTGCAGGGCAACACTGAATTATATTTTCATTACTTTAAAACAATTTCATTTTTTGATGTTACTGGTCCTTTAAAGTGTCGAAGTCTTAGTTTTTTAAAGAGACACTACTTTGATTTTCGAATGGTCGAATTTGTGAAGTATTTTCACTTCGATTCGAAGTCAAAGTCGAATTTGGCCTATTTGATGGTCGAAGTACCCAAAAATTACTTCGAAATTCGAAGTTTTTTAAATCGAAAAATTCACATCGACCCTTAGTAAATGGGCCCCAAACAGTCAACACAAATAAGGTAAAACATTTTACAACAGTACAGATGGAAGAAACACCCAAATCGATCCTGAAAAAGTGTACATTTTTCACCAGGCATTTATTTTTGGTGTCTAACCATCTGCAAATCTTGTTACAAAAAAATGCTTTTGAAAAAACGCCAATTGAATTCAATGCATGTTTTGCATAAGAAAATATGCCCATTGATGTATTTTTACACTTAAAAAACACAGTGAAACAAATGCCTGTTGACTTCAAAGCACTTTTGTGAATTTTGTAGTTTTGTTAATTTTTCCGCAGTTTCGCAACTTTTTCAGCAAAACGAAATAGTTGCTCATCACTACTGATTAACACTTTTCTCAGTCAGATATGAGCATAGGCAAAAACACCCCTCACTATCTGTCAATGCTTCCCATAGGAATACATAGGATGGCTAACAGCTTATCTATGGCAGACCTGGTGATGATTGGAAGCCAACTGCTCAGAAAAGCCAAAATTTGAATTTCTGAACTTAGTTCCACTTGTGCATCAATTCACCATCACAGACCAACATTATTCATATCAAATTAAGAATGTATTTGATCTTATCTATTTACTGTTCTACCCCATCTGCAATCCTCCCTGTGTTTTCTGTATAGTGTGTTGTAGTGTTGTCAACTCTATAAAATGTAACGTTGCCTGTACTGTTATCTAAACTGACACAGCCTAATTACACTAAATGAAAAATGCATTTCTAAACAGTGATGGAAATTAAGATTTATGAATTCATTGTAATCATCATACTGGGGTTGGTAAATGTTTCATACAGTCCCTGTATTCATGTTCTTGCCATATTGGATCAGTGAAGCCCACCTGAAACCGAGTAGAGCAAAACAGCATTGCTTCATCTGAGATAAACAACATAACTAGTTGTGAACGCTTGATCCGCTAATGTGCCTCTGTCTCTATAGGTATGAGTATGGAACAGAATGTAATGTAGTGTATTTATACCCAGGAGTGTGAGTGCCTAAGGACAAATTTCCTGGCTGATCCAATGATGACCCCACATTCCTGGCTGCCAGCCTCCTCTTTTTTTGCTTTGCATGGGGGCAAACTTCAGTTTGAAGCCAGAGGTTTAGCTCTTATAGGTCACTGTTATTATTATTTTTTATGATTTTTTAATTAGAGATCTTCAGATTGTGTGCTAAACCTTGACTTTCAGGGTGAACCTCTCTAGGTTCTCAGTTATCGATATGGGTTGCTTGGCATACTCTTTTGCTACAGAAATGTAATCTGAAAATGCTAAGCAAGCCCAGCTCTTGTCTATTTCTTTGACTATAAACATAGAAGGCAAGTAGAAGGGTCTGCATATGGCTGTGGTAATTGGTAATTAATCCCCTAACTTTCAATATGTTTCTGAGAAGGAGTTATTTATTTTATTCTGAGGTCTGACTGCAATAAAGACAAAAGAAGTAATGAAGCTCGACTGCTAAATAAGACTCTGAGGATCCTGCATTGCTGGCGACCCACTGTTATCACCTGCAAAATCAATCTGAAATCTTATTCCGATAAACAGGTATAAGGAAAGGCGATGTTAATTTCTGTCTGCCTGAGTTACCCAACTATACTAAAGCTGTTTAAAGTGAATATACAAACATGCCTGTTTATTATAAGCCTAAGCTAGAGTGCATTTTAACAATAAATGGTATGTAACCGTGCTCCCCTAAGATTTACTCTACAATCTAAAGTCTAAATATGAATAGCATATGCTGTATCGCTGCTTTCACAGGGAGGAATAATCAGCAACTTACCTGCATTTCAGCTCTAAGTAGCTAAATATAAATCATGGAATTCCTACCTAAGGCCCTCCAGTTCTTTAGCTACACATTAGAGAAGGGATCCCCAACCTTTTGAACCTGTGAGCAACATTTAGAAGTAAAAGGAGTTGGGGAGCAACACTAGCATGAAAAATGTTCTTGGGGTGCCAAAAAAGGGCTGTGATTGGCCATTTAGTAGCCCCTATGTGTATTGTCAACCTACATTGAGGCTCTGTTTGGCAGTGCACCTGGTTTTTATACAGCCAAAACTTGCCTCCAAGCCTGGAATTCAAAAATAAGCACCTGCTTTGAGGCCACTGGGAGCAACTTCCAAGGGGTTGGAGAGCAACATGTTGCTCACGAGCTACTGGTTGGGGATCACTGCATTAGAGTTTTCATGCCAAACAATCCTTATGGTGCTGTACAACAACAGTTAATGGGTCACAGAGTGGACATCACACAGTTTTTGCATAATATGTACTTTTAGCCAACTTTGATGAATGGAGTGCAGTTCTTTATACCTTACCCCACAAATGGCTCTAAGGATGATCTTGTGTATTTCCTGATTCATAAGATGCCTGCTTTTAAAACTCTGGTCACATATAGATATTGGGGCAACCACTAATCTTGCAGAACATCCATGGGTGTAATTTCAGCCCACAAACATGTTCAGTCCCATCAGAAAAAAATACTGCAGGCTTTATTAAAGGGGGTTTTGAAAGAATGTCACCTTATTTTCTTGTAACATTGCTTTAAAGACATAACCTTTTCCAGGGACTTTACTCTGGCACACGATTTGGTCGTTTTTGTCAGATAAATTGCTGTCTCCTACGCCCATCACTGCTTTCCCAACTGACAGAGAAGTATAATCACAGATGACATGCAAAGTTCCACAATTGAACCACACTGCTATAATTAGAGGGCGCAAAGACTAATCTCTTTCCTTTCCATCAAAGATGAACAGATTTGCAGAAGCCAATAAGCCACTCTGAAATGAACAGCTACATGACTAGCACCTCTGATTTCCCTTGCTGAATAAATGCATGGGAACCAACATATGATCACACAAGGTACACAAATGAAACATTTAATTAGAAAGACTTTATAGCTTTGACACTGTTATTGTACAGCTTAGACAGATGCCAAACAGTGGAACAAATGAACTATTGCCTATAAAGAACAAATTGCAAGGCCATAGTGGCTAAATTGATGTACCGTAAAGCTTATGTGGTTGGCTCATTGGCATGTTGTACATGATTGTCTGCACAGCTATTTATTCTAAAAGACAGAAATAGCACAAAAGGGGTTAGGTGGTTTTTAATTATTATGGGCACAGCCACTCTTCACTTGCATGCAGTGCCGTAAGCAGAGATGCATTGGCCCATCTGAAGGATTTGCAGGTACAGGACAGCAGGTAAATAATATTTAATTAACATGACCCATGATTATTGTGCCAGCTATTGCATACCTGATGCTAAGCTACACTCAGTTCACAATAAGATCCCATGGGCCATGAGTTTTTAATAAAATACTTAATTGCAAGTACAAATAGCTGCTTCTAGAATCCCTCTTACAAATGACGGTGGCACCATAACAACACACAAACAGTTTTGATTAGACTGCAGCATGTTAAGGTGTGATTGTTTCTTGCACTTCTAAAGTGGTTGATCATGAAGTTTGGTCCTCCTTTGTGAAACTTACATAAAAACCTTAATTTTTTTCTCTCAGTTGCCCCCTAAAAGAGGCTGGACCCCAGAGCCTAGTACTTCCACTTCCTGCAATACCAACAGATCTAGGCAGATGAAAAGAGCTTTTGTCTCCCAAAACACCAAAGAGCTCCACAGATGTTATCATTCTGTACACAGGCTGAATTTAAATTTTTCAGTTCTGCTGAAACAGTGTCCAGTAACGTTGTCACTGCCACATCAATAAGGAAAAATAATGTCCATTTCTATGCTTATGTATTTATTGTGAAAAAGATGTGTTTTCTTTTTGACTGGCCATTAGATAGTTGTAATAAGCTCCATCATGGAACAATCCATTGTGTTTAGGAACAGGTCACTTGAAGATGACAAAAATCCTTACAAGTCACTACATCCATCTATTTATATATATATGCCTTTCTATCTATCTCTGACTGCTCCTATATAACCTCCTACAATGAGCAAGCCTATGGCTCACTGGAGCATGACATTGTTTTAAACACTCTTATTGCCTACACTTCACTGGATTCTCATGCAAACTCCTGCACATTACAGCTTCTTTTAGAAGCACTGTGTTCAGCATCTAACCCTACGGTAAATCTATCATTCTAGCATTTTTTATCCTTAGAGAATAAAACTGGTATAACGAAACAGCCCTGATTGCATATTTCTATGGATGTATAGAGCACAAACATTTTAGCAACAAGTATGTGTACATGGGCTTGTGCGTAGTGTTGATTTTACCAATACTAAATAAGACAGAACATATATACATTCTGTTATACTAACAGTAATATTATGGAATTAAAATATTGAATGAGCACTAAAGCTTTGTAAGAAAATTAACAGAATTAAACAGTGCAGATGTGAAGGACCATGAGGCATTTTTCTCATCTCTCCATCCTTGCAAAACATATTTTAAAGCCATTTCCAAAGTATATGTTTTTAAGATTGCCCATTGTGTTTATTGCATCTATTTCTAAGAATTTGTCCCTTTTCTTACAAATATTTTAGTCCCAGCTGATGGAAACTGAGCAAAATGCACAGTCTGCAGCTACTGCCATGAACATGGAGTCGTGTAGATAGCTAATTAGTGTGTACTTATGTATTAAGCTTCCACTTTACTGCAACACCAGGGAAATCTAACAAATGACAAATCTCTGTATGATTTTAATGCAGCTCAGAAGCCTATAATTCAGTACTACAGGAAATGCATCAGACTTGCAAGTTAGCACATAAATGCTAAATTTTCACATTAAATATAGAATTGTTTGAATCTGACAGCCAATAAAACTTGTCTATATTGCCTGCCCATTACCTTACAAACATAGATGTTGTTAACAATAAATTAACACTTCATGCTTTTGCCCCTGAATACTTCTATTCCTACTTAGATAGTGACCATTCATTTTGTCTCCTTCTTTTCAATAACAAATGTTTCAGGACTGATTATTGGAAAAGGACAGAAAGGGCATCTTACACAACCCATAGACTAAGAGGAGGGGTTCTCTATGGGCTCTAAAAGCCAATATTGTGTGATTTGGTCTCAGAAAGTCTATAACATTGGCCTGGTGAATTTATTCAAGTGCAGAATGATTAAAAATGGCTACAGAATTGCAACTATATTCTGTTCCTGGATGACTCAATAATGTAGCCCTGGTTGCCTCCGACCAAACAAAATTTCCTATATGTGTCATCATCTGCAATTATATTGCATCAGAGTTTAAATACTAAATTATATCTTTGTGTGGCCAACATCTATTATGTCAAATAATCCAAGGCCTACTTGACCTAAATAAAATATTAATGCTTAGTGCAATGTCCACTAACAATCCTCAAATCTCAGTCAGCTGGAGTTTGTAAATTTCCCCGGAGGTAACAGCATGCTCCAGTGATATTGAATGAGTGTTTTGACACCTAGGGGCACATTTACTATGGGTCAAATAGCGGAGGTTAATTAACCCTTGATATTAGACCATCAAAGTAAAATCCTTCGACTTCGAATATCGAAGTCGAAGGATTTACCGCATTTCGTTTGATCGAACAATCAAAGGAAAATTCGCTCGATCAAACGATTAAATCCTTCGAACCGAATGATTCGGAGGATTTTAATCCATCGATCGAAAGATTTTCCTTCGATCAGAAATTACTTAAAAAGCCTATGGGGAAGGTCCCCATAGGCTAACATTGGTGCTCGGTAGGTTTTAGCTGGCAAAGTAGGTAGTCAAAGTTTTTATAAAGAGTCAGTACTTAGACTATCGAATGGTCGGATAGTCTAACGATTTTTAGTTCGCATCATTCGATTAGAAGTCGTAGTCGAAGGTCGAAGTAGCCAATTCGATGGTCGAAGTAGCCAAAAAAAACCTTCGAAATTCGAAGTTTTTTTCCTTCTAATCCTTCACTCGAGCTAAGTAAATGTGTCCCCCCTAATTGTTGAAAGCACCTTAGTGCTCTTAGTACTCTCCCTGCCTATAAAAGCTTATTGGTAAGTAAAGTAGGAGTGCAAATTGCTTTAATATTGAATCATTGCATGCAACTGTCAAGTGCAATGCCCCTTGTGACCGTAACAGCACTGTGGGAGAAAATTATGGGGGAAAAAATGGTGATTGTACTTCTGCTCACTGTACTTGCAGACATAAAAAAAAACCCTCTACTCTATCTGCCCAGAGGGCAGAAAATTAAACCATTGCCTAGTAAATATTCAAATAAGAGGCTTGGCTTGTATGACCATCTTAAGATGAGACTTTTAGCTGAACACCTAAACAGACTAGGAAGAAATAAAAACTGTAAACAAACACACATCAATCAAAAGTACTTGAATGAAAAAGTGTATTTAGGAAGAGTTATAAAAGAAAGATTGCTATGTATTGTGTTTGGCTAAATCAAAGGCAAATTACATCTTAAAGCTATCAATAGTTCCATTGCTTTTATTGGGCTTTGGAAGGGAACAGAAAATTAACTGAAATTGCTCAGTCTTTTGCACAGTGTTCTACCTGAAAAGATAATTAAGGGTGTTTAATCCTTCAAACAAAATGCAATCTTTTTATGATCATCAGAGAGATAATTTGGCATAAAACACATTTCTATACAACATAGTTTCTACTTTTAAGGCCTTCTAATCCATAAATCTTAAACCATTGGTGTTTTGCTATTTATGTAGCCTTTTGCAGTGTCCTTGTATAATAAACTCAGCTCAAGTGTATCAGGACATAATGGATGGGTAACCATATTGTTTTTAATTGAAAACACCAGGATGTCAAGGTTGTATGTTTTCAGCTGTTATTAAAGGGATACTGTCATTGGAAATACAAAAAATTTCAAAATGAATCAGTTAATAGTGCTGCTCCAGCAGAATTCTGCACTGAAATCCATTTCTCAAAAGAGCAAACAGATTTTTTTATATTCAATTTTGAAATCTGACATGGGGCTAGACATATTGTCAATTTCCCAGCTGCCCCAAGTCATGTGACTTGTGCTCTGATAAACTTCAATCACTCTTTACTGCTGTACTGCAAGTTAGAGTGATATCACCCCCCCTCCCTTTTTCCCCCAAGCAGCCAAACAAAAGAACAATGGGAAGGTAACCAGATAGCAGATCCCTAACACAAGATAACAGCTGTCTGGTAGATCTTAGAACAGCACTCAATAGTAAAAACCCATGTCCCACGGAGACACATTCAGTTACATTGAGAAGGAAAAACAGCAGCCTGCCAGAAAGCATTTCTCTCCTAAAGTGCAGGCACAAGTCACATGACTGGAGCAGCTGGGAAATTGACAAAATATCTAGCCCCATGTCAGATTTTAAAATTGAATATAAAAAAATCTGTTTGCTCTTTTGAGAAATGGATTTCAGCGCAGAATTCTGCTGGAGCAGCACTATTAACTGATTCATTTTGAATTTTTTTTTTCCCATGACAGTATCCCTTTAAAGATACACTGGGGTTAATTGTAGGTGCTGAGAAGTTTGGGTAAGTCTACTTTAAGTTAAAAAAATAAAGAAACTGTATGATTGGTTGCTATGGCTCCTATAGTTAGTAAATTTGCCTCACTGTCATTAAACAAGTTAACGTTCACTGAAAAAAGTGTAGCACTTTGTGTTTTATTTAAAAAAAATGGTTTTATTTAGAAAAAAATGATCAACTTTAAATGTGTGGAAGTTGCAGTTGTTTTTTTTTAACATTAATTGGGTTTTGTGTATTACTTGGTAGTTACACATTTCTTAGTTTATAACCTTTCTCTCAATAAAACCCAGTTCTGCCATGCTTTATGGTATAGCCATTATTTCCTTCACCTGATTATAGAGTACTGCCTCTTAGTGTAATTTCATGCTTCTGCTCCATTCTGTTTCCACCATTATCTTTTTTCTACTCTGTAATCCAAAGTCTTGTACTTCATTGCTGCTATCTGCTCTCTTATTGATTTTCTTGCCTATTCTTGTTGATGCTTCACCACCTTCCAGTCATCAGTGTGTGTCAATATTATTTCCTATCCCTTTCTCTATTTAGTTGCTTCTTCCATTCTCTGTAATAAAATGCTTGCTTCAACATGCAACAGCTGCTGGAACCAGTTGTAGAACTGTGCTCGGTAATGACGAGCGTGGGGGCAACATTTTGATTTTCTACTAAAAAAGATCTAGCTCACCTTTGTACTTGCCTTCTTTTTAGTTGTATCTTCAGTTTTGCCTTTACATGGGTGTGACTTAATGTCAACTCCTGTGTAGCCTTTGCTTTGCCTCTATGCTCATCACCATTGTTCATCTATCTACAAAATGCTGAAATTCTTCTACTCTTCCAAAACATCCAGTTCACAAGCCCCCTAAATAGAGACATGCACAAATGGGTCACATGTTGCCCCTGTGGCTCTCCCCTGTTTCTTTAAAGGAGAATTCAACCCTAATGTTAAAAACCCCTACCCCCCTACTCTACATAGACCCCCTCCCCCCAGCCTAAGTGTTACCCCAAACAAATGCCCTTAATGTTTTACTTACCCCTCTGTGCAGATTCAGGCATCGGAGTTCACGGGCACCATCTTTTTCTCTTCGGAAACCATCGGAATGAGATCAGCATTGGCACATGCACAGTTGGAGCAATTTTCTGTTTCGCAACAACTGTACATGAGCCAAAACTTACGAAAATTCCCAAAGCGCCTGAAGATGGCGCCTGTGAACTCCAATGCCTGAATCTGCACCGAGGGGTAAGTAAAATGTTAGGGGAATTTGCCCGGGGTAACACTTAGGCTGGGGGGAGGAGGGAGGGGGGGGTCTATGTAGGGTTGGGGGTAGGGTTTTTTAACTTTAGAGTTTAGTTCTAGGTCTAGTTTCAAACACAAAGAAAAAATTAATTCCAGAAGTTGGAGGGTAAATCCAATGTGCTCCTCATACTTCAAGGCATCTTCAAACCAGTCCAAAGAGGGACTGAAGAGTACTTGAGGCAACCAACTAATTCTAGTGAAGGTGTTGCTAAACAGAAAATGTTTTCTCTGTTCAAAGTATTTGCAGGACGCTGGAAGGTTTTGGAAGAAAAAGACAGCCCAAATGCCACTGGAAGCCACGAGTCATTTTAATGATCTATGTTTTGTATGCTAAAACGGGCATTTCCATTTAAGGCCACTAAATTAATTGCATATTTTATTGCTCATATATTCACATATAAATTGAACATTTAAATATCGTGATGCCAAACAGCACTTGCTTCCTCTGGTGAGAGCAACATGGGAAGCGTCCGCTGACATCCCAAAAGACTGAGATTCTGAAAGAAGTGAGCATTTAATCACTAGGAATAATGACTAAATGCTCACATTACTCCTAATGCGCATTCATGTTTTGTTGCACATTTATTTCAACAAACTTAAGATACATTTTAAAGTGCATTTGTATAATTGTGTTGTATGTAAATTAATACTTATTTCTTAATAGATTTTTTGCTTACCCTGTATAAAGATGACCATGCAGTAGCCAATCCCGTCCAAAAACAAACAGAGTGGTCTACGCACCAAAGCCATGGTTTCTTCTTACTTTACTGCCCAACATTGTGCAATTGCAGATTAAATTTTTAATTAAGAAAACAACATAACAAACAATATCCATGGTACATAGATATCAGGTTGGATTATCCCTCTATCATACACATACTAAAGATTGTCCAGATTTTGTCTATTTACTAGTGTATGGATAGTTTTAGTAAGCCAAACAAGTGAATGCTGTCCGTACAGTCACCAACAAAACCAGGTGGAAGGCTCTTCTATTGATACTAATAAGATGCTGCAAAGATATTGCAACCTGCCACTACAGACATTCTGCAGTTTGGTCTGGATTGCCAAACAATAATTTATTCTTATGTGCATTAACCTCATGCTAGTGCCAATATGTGCTAGGTTATTAGTTTCTTAACAGCAGGTTATAATCCCACTTGCATGAATTTATATATATTTATATATTTTGTGCACTTACATCTCAGACCCACTTGGCTGTAGATGTCAGAGTTGCAACAGATACAAATGCTTTATGTCCATGCACACAATACACTGTGACAGTACCAGTTTATTCAAGCATGTTTCCCCCGGCAGTGCCAAGCAAGTACACGTAAGGTGAATAATGTTATAGAGAATGCTTAGCACCAATGTCTTCTTTATTTTTTACAGGCATTAAAAACAGTACCCAGGAAACAATATTGTAAAGCTGCTAACAGAACTCACAATGGAAGCACCCAAATATACTAAATGTGCAGGGATCTTAAGAAGAAAAGTAAAGGCAGAAATGACTTAAGCTCCTCAAGCTGTGCTGTTATAAGGGCTCAAGCAGCTTTTCCCTCGCCCCACTCTTTCAGCAGATCTGACAGCAAGTTGGGAGAGCAGCAAGAATGCTGTAGGATAGTGCTGTAACCCTCAACATTCTCTGGTAGCTCAGCTCCAGCAGTGCAGGTTGGATTTCAAATAAAATATCCCACACAGAATAAGTCTGTTTGTTGATTGAGTTGTAGTGAATTTTAATACATTTTTATTTTATTTTTTAATAAACATCAAAAATTTCCGTTGATGGAAACTACATGGTTGGGAAAAGCATAGCAGAAAAAATCCCAAGGCACACAGGGTCAATGCAAGCAAGCTGCCTTGTGTGTTTATTGCGAAGTGCAAAGTTGCACTTCGCAATAAACACGCAAGGCAGCTTGCTTGTATTGATCCTGTGTGCTTTGGGATTTTTTCTGCTATACTGCTTGTGAGGCGGCTGATCCTCTACCTTTGTGCACCAGGTATTGTTTGATATTTATCAGAGGGTGTGCGAGAGCACAAGGTGGATTTACTACTGGGAAAAGCATAGACAGAATGTATATCCCTCCCAAAATCCTCAAAGAGGAAGCACAGAGTGCTGTGAAAATGAGGCCCAAGATATACAAAAATCTGATTTGTGAACTACATGGAAAATTTTACATCCTACAAGCTACACCAGTGATCCCCAACCAGTAGCTTGTGAGCAACATATTGCTCTCCAACCCCTTGGATGTTGCTCTCAGTGTCCTATTATTTTTGAATTCCTGGCTATGAGGCAAGTTTTAATTACATAAACTCTAAGTATAGTGCCAAGTAGAGCCCTCATGTAGGCTGCCATCTACATAGGGGCTACCAAATAGCCAATCATAGCACTTATTTGGCACCCAAGGGACTTTTTCATGCTTGTGTTGCTCCCCAACTCTTTTTACATTTGCATGTGACTTAAAGGTAAAAAAGGTTGGGGACCCCTGAGCTACACCATCCAACTTTTATCTGGTCTGACTTGGGGGATTCGATTTTGTAGTATCCTACAAATCGCATAGTGTTGCATGGAATATTTCTGTAGTTTTACTTATTTACTTAGCTACTTATTTACTTTATTGAGAACTTTATTGAGAACTCCAACTCAGTTTGAAACCCTGTGTACCTGTCTGATCTGTGTGAAAAGGAATTGGTGCTATTACCTGAGAGCAATCCCACTTACAATACAGTACCTGTTATCCAGAATGCCCAGGATCTGGGGTTTTTCCGGATAAGGGATCTTTCCGTAATTTTAATCTCCATACCTTAAATCTACTAGAAAGTCTTGGAAACATTAAATAAACCCAATAGGCTGGTTTTGCTTTCAATAAGAATTCATTATATCTTACTTTGGATCGAGTACAAAATACTGTTTATTATTAAAGAGAAAGGGGAAATCGTTTTTAAAAATTTTGATTATTTGGACAAAAGAGAAGCAGCCTTTCCATAATTCAGAGATTTCAGGATTACGGTCCCATATATATATATATATATATATATATATATATATATATATATATATATATATATATATATATATATATATATATATATATATATATATATATATATTTATATATATATATATATATATATATAATGCAGCACCATTAGAAAAGTGCATTAGACAATCATACATGGACATGCATTCAAGGCCTTAGTATAAATCCTCATCAAAGCATTTTTCGTGAATTTGAAGGACGAGATCTTCATTTCTCTCTGTAACTGAAAGTATTCTTAACTGCCAATATATTCATGTAGTGAGAGATAGTAATGGACTGCAGAAGTAATGTGCAAGAGGTGTTCCTATTTTTCTTGTAGTGTATACAGCTGTATCCTTTTCCTCCATTATTGACCTGTCTCTCTTACATAGTGTCCAACTGTGAGGCTTTTAGGGCACAATACTGTAGCACTATGGATATGAGGGTCCTTCATCTCCTGCTACATGTGCTTCTCTCTCTTTCTCTTAGCTGAGACCTTGTAGAATAGTGGAGGTTAAAGTCTCTAACTTTATTGGCCAATAGTGGTTTGTAAACAGGATCAACATATTTATTGAAGTACAAACAGTTTAACAGTAATGTTGAACTGACTGAAACAATGATGAAAATGTATCAGTCCTGTTCAGAAGCATTTCTATGTATCCCTAGTATGTCATCAGTGTGATGGAAATAGGCCAAAGGTTTCATACAGAAAGTGGAGAAAAGGTCCCTTTTAAGTTTTGCCATCATCAACATTATTATTTATTCAGATAGCAACAGCAAGTTTGGCAGCGCTGGGATACAGGATCAGCCAGCTCTTGAGCTGAGAACATCCCAATTGTTTTTGTGAAAAAGTCTGGTTAACGGTTTTCTAAATTAATTGCAATTATTCAAAATGGCTAAAATAGAAATGTGGGTAAAATTAGACATTTTTGGAAACACAGAGGGAGTTATTTATCAAAGTCCAAATGTATCTCAATATTTTCTGCTACAAACGTAGATCAAATCCGCTAGGGTTTTTTTACGCTTATTTATTATTACATAATGCTTTGCGGGTAAAAATCTTTTTAAGATTTTTTTCATCCGATTTTCACGAATTTCATAATTATTTCCAATTTTCACCCGAAAAATTCGGGGTATTGCATGTAACCCATCGCACATCAAAAAATCATTGGGACTTCTCCCATGCAACCTCAACAGGTCTGAGATGCTGGATTTTCAGATTCTGACTTTTCCATCCTCTGGGTTTAATAAAGTCCAAAAAATTCATGATTTTTTAAAAGTCTGATTTTATAACAAAAAAATCTTTTGATGATTTTTGCATTCAGAGTTTAGTAAATAACCCCCAGAATGTTTGTCAGTAGAAATCTTATCCCCACAATGAGAATGTTCTAGTTTTAGTAATTTATGAAGGCCCTGTGCATTTGAGTTCAGACAGCTGCGAGTGTATCATTAGGGAAGGAAATGCAGCAGCAGGTTCCATCATTAGGCATCTATAACAGAAATCCTGCCTCAATATGATCAGCTTTCATAAATCCTTTGCTCTGGCTGCAAAACATCAAACTGTGCGACTTAATCTACATATGTGTCCTTTGTAGCCCTAAATCATTTACGCATCTCCTGGGTCAAAAGTCACTCACATTTTTCCACGGTTCTATTAGCAACAGAGAGAAAATCTGGCTGAAATAAAACTCACGATATTGAATAATCCTCGGCAAACTAGGTGGATTTAATTAACATGCCTAATTTTTCCATCTGTCCTCCCTTGCTAATTACAGTAGCAAATGCTTAATTTTTCACAGTCACATCACTTAAAAGCACTTTCCAATAGTCTTTGATAGCATGTACCGAGCCACTATGGGGCAAATTCACTAAGATTCATAGTTGCGCCAGGTGTAACTTCGCCGCACTTCGCCACACTTCACCAGGCGTAGATTCGCCAGCGCTCCGCAAATTCACTAAAATCTGAAGTTGCACTCAGGGGTAGCGTAAGGTTGCGAAGTTGCGCTAGCGTTGATTCACTAAGTGAAGCGAAGTTACGCTAGCGATGGTTAATTTGCATACGGCGCCAAATTCAAATTTCAAAAGGAGGAATATGTAGCAGCACTACAAATGCCTGGGAAACCTTCAAAACAACAAATAAAATTTTTATTTTGCCCTACACATGTGCCCACTGTATAGTTAAGTTGCCATGAGTTAGGAAATGTAGGGGGGAAGGAGGGGAGCCCCAAAAAAAATTTCGATATTTTTCAGCCCATAATATAGAAAAAACGCCAGCGTTTTTTGGGACTTAAAAAATTTTTTGCCTTTTTTTGAAGCAATCCCTATCTACTCTATTGCGCTTCGCCTGGTCTGAGGTGGCGAAGGAAGTCTAGCGTAAAAGGTAGCGTTCGGTACAATGCGCGTGTTAGTGAATTTGCATAGTTACGTCCGTTGCGCAAATTCACCAGGCGTAAGGGTGCGAAGTAACACTAGCGTATTTACGCCAGCGTTCGTTAGTGAATTTGCGAAGTAACGAAAATGCCCAACGCTAGCGAATTGACGCTAGCGTTAGGCGTTTCGGCGCTTAGTGAATTTGCCCCCATGTGTCAGGGACATTTTCAATCATAATATGCTTTTTTATTTTCTATACTGACACAATACAATTTATATTGTGCTTATTATCGTCACTGCAGAGTGGGAGTCCACTGGAGGAGAGAGTAAATTTCATCATCTAAAAATAGGCGAGGAGAACCTATGGCTCACATTCGATGGTTTCGTTTTGGGGTCTATTTGTTTTAAAAAAAAGCTCTTTTGTATAATTGAGGT
Organism: Xenopus laevis; assembly: GCF_017654675.1. Lineage (NCBI taxonomy): Eukaryota > Metazoa > Chordata > Amphibia > Anura > Pipidae > Xenopus > Xenopus laevis. Next base: position 76,112,063 of record NC_054388.1, read on the forward strand.
GGCTTAGGGATGACAATAAACAAGTGTTTGCTTGGAGATCTGTCAAAATAATCAGATCATTCTGTTTATGGGTTGCTTTAAGGAAGCTCCTCTATAACTGTTTTTTGTTTAATGAAAGAGTAATTTGGAACAAGTTTACAATATATTTAGATTTCAAAATGTTAAAAAGTATTAAAGTATTTCCAGTGGTTTTTAATTTCAGCCTGTTTATAAACTCTGCACTAAAGTTCTGACACTTGAAATAATGTAGCAGACACCAGCTGATTAGCAGACCTGAAGAGAACTGGCATTTGCTTCATTGTTTCAAGAGTTATATAGCACCAGCAAGTTTACAGTAATTATAATATGTGGTGTTTTAATAATAAGCGAATAGACCTATAAAGGGATCTTTTACTGTACCACTGACTAACACATACACATGCATACTGTATATAAATATAGAATTCAGTAAAGTTATACCAATATATATTTTATTTTACAAAGTAATAGTACTGGCAGTATTCCCAAAACCTCCTGTACAACTTAGATGAACCTGCATTGTTGGAGAAGATCAAAGGATGCCAGCCTACAGCATCTGCACTATCCTCCAGGCTCAAGGGAAGAAAATGAAATTGCTCATAAACTGTACACAGTACATCATCCCTATTAGAGATGGGTAAATTCTATCTCCAATAATTGCTAACCATGTACAAAGACATGATGGAGCTATGTGAGCAATATGTTTGAAAACCAGTGTGATACATATATACAGAAAGAGAAAATGTTTTGGTACCTATGTATGTTTGCAAAATCATGAGATATTTACATAACACTTGTATCAATATGGGCTACTTCAACGGGATGCCATTTATTAATATGCCTCACTGAAACACAGGTTTAATGAGTAATTAAGGGACCAAAATGGGTCAGATATTGTTGCATGCAAATCTTATTACACCTGGTGTTTGAATAACTGGTTGGGACGTTCCTAATCCCTTGTGAGCTGTGATAGTTTAAACATTTATCAGCTTTGAATTTACTGACCTATAAGAGGGTGTTTTCTATTTCTTTTTTGTGATTCCTCCTACAACATTTGACATTTGGTGGGTGTGTTGAAACCCCTATTTAAAGGAGCCGCATGCACTTATGAGAGTAGTATTAAGGTGCTGGATGATTGGTTTGATTTTTCTTGGACAAAAGCTGAACACTTAAGGCAAAAGCAGAATACTACCGGGCTCAAATTTGCCAAAACAAAGGATTCCACTAAATTTCACATAAAGCGCAGTACAAGAGATTCTGTAAGGTAATATGAAACATGTAATACTGCTACACATGAACATACTATATATATTCTGTGATGATATGTGCATTATGCAAGGATTGTATTCCAGTCACAGATACTGCTGAATGCAAACACACTTCTTGAGGACGTGAAGGTAAATAAGGAGCTTACAAGGCATAAACCTTCAGCACAGGTGCAAGCAATTACTGGGAGGGTCAGGGCTTGATATGGTAATGGAAGACGTTTACTCCAATCTTAAGAGGGTACATTATAGAAATGAGTTCCAATATGTTGCTCTCCAACTGGCCCTCAAATTACAATGGCCAGATCCCCCAAGAGATTTTGGCTAGTAACTGTTGTGGAAATGCCATAAAATGGACATCCCTGATGTATAAACTGAAAACATCTACCATGTTGGTGTACAATATTTTATGTCATTTGTATGTTTATTTACATTTGGACCCCAATGAACCCCTCCAGTACTGGGGCTTTAGCCAAATGCCCTTTGTGCAAAATGTTAAATTAATGTTGTTAAATGTTTATGATGCAGCTAGATGGGCTAGATTTTTCAAAGATAAGTCTTGCGAGGGTTGCTGTCTTTGTGGAGCTATAATTGATAAAGATACATTGATAATTGTATATATTCTACTCTCAAGCAATCAAAAGTCAGAAAACTTTGGTCTGTAGCCTTAAAGTGCACCAATCATAACTAAAATAATTTCCTAAGTGTTTGTATAATGTAAATCATCAGCTCACTATACCTTCTGCAAGATCTCCCCTATCTCCACTGCAGTTCTAGCTGAGACAGGCATCTTGGATTTCACTGGCTCCTCCTACCTATATCTTCCCAGCCAACTGCAGCTCTGAAATCTCGCACATGCTCAGTTGAAATTCTTTGTTGCTTATCAACCCTTCTAAGCTATTTTCAAATCAGCCATACCTCAGTGTTAGCTGCTGTTCATTAGTGCTGCCACCTGCTGGAAGTTAGTGTGTGCCCTTCATTTGCATAATAACATCACCAGCAGGGGACAAGATAGGGAAATCTCATGATACTTCTAGTGGAGGAATTTACTGAAACAAGGCATTCTGGGTAGAATACTCAAAGCAGTGGTACAATCTGAGCATGCTCCTGAAATTTGCATATTATAGTCTCTGGTATAGTCTCAGTATGGCCTCCCTCAGTGAAAGAACCCATTTGACAAAGTAAGGAATTTTTTAAAACCTGCAGTTTTTTTCAAAAAACTATATATGTAGTTTGATTAAACATGTTTATGTTGTACTGGTCAGATTGTTAATATATGTTTGATTTTGGCTGTGATAGTTGCCCTTTAAGGGATATTACACAGGCTCCTTTAATTATCTATCCCTCTGGTACTGAGTCACAACTAGTTCACACTTTCCATTGAAGATCAACATATTCCTAGTGTTTGATCACCAATACAGACGGGAGACTTTCCCACTAAACACTATTATAATGCATCCAAAAGGGCACCTAGGGGTATATTAGCTGGGATTAAATTGGGAAACATGTATGCTTTAAGATTCTAAGCAATTTATTTTTTTGCAGACTTTTCCAAATTTAGTCACACTGAGTCCCTACACCAGTTTGATTAATTTGATCAATGCACTCATATTTTTGTATTATAGTCTGCAAGGAATTATATACATACAGCATCAGATTTCACAGCATAATCAAAGGTTTATGTTTGGATCACTTTCTAGTTCTTTAAAGAGTAAACTCATTACAGTGTGTAATTAAAGATATAGCCTTTTCTCCCTTCTCAGTCTGTTTATATATGCTCTCTGTAATCTATGTAGACTTTGTAGATGCAAAATGAGAACGTTTTTCAACTGATTTCCATACACTTTGTATCTTGCAGCACGCTTTGAGTATTAATATCCCATTGCACCACCCTTTGCAGAGCCTTACAGGCAGGTGGACTGAGACAAGCTACAAAGCACTTGGTACTTGTTGCGTTTTCTAATGAACTTTAGTTGCTGCTTCACTTCTTGAATATAAAATCTGCCAGCTCTGTGTGGCCGCAGCCCCAGAGACCAGAAGCACTCTACTGCTCTGTCCAAGGTGCTGAGTGTTACAATGGTTTCTATATAAACAAAGCATTTAATAACCACGTTACTACCTTATCTATCAAAGCAGATTTACACAGGCAAGGAAGCCACTATGTTCAAAGCAAGTGTATCTACATATTCTTTGGTTGCTAATGCTGAAAGACTAAATTGCATGAATAATTCTGTTTAATATGTATACATTTCCATCTACAGATATATTTTCCCCAGTTAAACTCCTACATGTTACTAAAATGTATAATGTGTACACAAGCACAGTAAGCATCCACATGCACTTAACTACTATACACATACACAGTACATCTCTGAGAAAGTGATGCAAACAGTGTGATATTTCAAACACCCACAAGGATGATGAGGTCTTTTATGGAAGGGGTTAAAACTCTTCCCTTATTCGTGGAAAGCATTCATACAATTATGTCATGGCACATGCCGCCAATTCTAGGGTACATAATGTAAAACGACTTGGCAAAATAATGAGATGTAAAACATGTTGATTCTTAAAGCTTAACTTCACTCCAAACTGCATCAACTTGACTCTAAATTGCAATGAAATGGGAAACATATTGAGTGGAAATGGAACATATCAGCAGAGGCAGTATTTACATTGTTCAATCTGAAAGGAAACGCAATAGGCAATGGTTAGTTAAGTCATACAGTCACTCGGGTTATTTGTTAAATTAGAAGGTGCCTCCACTATAACATACGTTGCGTAAGATAGGAAATCATACACCAGAAAGTGGCAGATATTTAATGAGAAATTCAAAGCTCTAAGCATTTTAAACCCTATGGAGAGTCATTTCTGAAATGCAGTCCGTCATCTCTGCTGGAATGAGAGCAACCCCAAAGGTTGATAGATAGGAATCTATTCATATGCTTTCTGTTACCTAGAAGTATTCCTATGTTCCTAGAAATCTAAAATAGTGGCACCCATGCAACCATTCCTTGTCGCTAGTACAGTATACAGCATATGTATGGTTTGACTGATTAACCCTCCATATTTCCCTGATTAAATCTTAAAACTCTTTTCACAGGAGAACATTGGTCTCTTCCAAGGTTGGTGTTTATGTTAAATGCACAGTGGGATGTTTGGTTAACAGATTATAGCAAGAATAACTACAGTAAGCTTCTTTGTGTATTTTTACCAATTTACAACCCCAAAATGTGAGAATATGCTGAAGCGTTATTTGTTTTCTCTCTGAATTGCTGTTTGTGCTAAGTAATATATACCCTTAGAATGTTTGCACATTAGCTACATATTATATTGCTTAAATACTGATAAATATTTTTGGTATACACATCAATGAGTTCCAGTTAATGACCCTCTTGTTGATAAACAGCAATTCCCAGCATTCACTGTACAGCTGAAGATTGCTGGGAGTTGTATTAAACAACAGTGGGAGATCAGAGGCTGGACATATCAGGGTTACATTTTGCCCCCCAGCTTGGAGTCATAGAGTCACAACAGCATGACCATTTAATGCTAGGAGTATGTATTTTGGGTGATATTGGTTCTTTGATCAGCTTAGATGGTGTTCTGTTAAACATAAGGGAGATCCAGTCTGCAAAATAGGTATAAAACTGACAAATGTCACAGGCTACCTAATTTGGCTACGTATATGTAGGTATAAACTATGCAAGTATGATCTCTGAAAGGGTTTTCTCATATAATAGACTCCCAAATTCATCTTATAGAGGAATGGTGTGTGTCTGCCTGTGGGTGTGTGTATTTTTGACATGTCTTTATATTTTCTGGCACTTGAATCCGAAGAACACCTGTCATGAAGAGTCTTTTATAGGCAAGTAAGCATTGCACAAGAAAGTGTTAAATTTTTGGTTAATTTTCCCTTTGCCCCTTGATAAAGATGCCCTGGATACTCTGAAATAGCAGTGCATTTGGCAGTCTAAGCCCTGGCATGTAACCCATGAAGTCACTAAAACAAGCAGAGAAAACACAGCTCCTATTAAAGCAAAACTTCACTTCCCTGTGATCACACATGCAGCTTTGTCTTTGTTTTTTTGCCACTTGATGTTCAATGGAGGTCTTGCTCCTCTAAACTGAGGAAATGACAACAAACTGAGCCTGGTATGCAACGTCTCACATATTATGGGATAACCAGGAATGTAAGATGTTTTTATTTTGGAATGCACAGGATAGGGACACATGGCAAAATGTAAGTTTAGCATCACTTACGGGTACCGTCGAATCTTGTAGCGATGGTATCCAAGAAAGTATTTTGTGGGGCCAGCAGCCCTTTCATTACCGGCATCTTCCTGAACCCATGCAGCCCTGGCTGGACACTGGCGGTGAAAAATACGATTAAAGCGCTGCTTTAAAGGGGCGTCTTCTATCAACCTCCAAAGCCAGATCCCAGAAGAAGAATAGATAGACTCGTGCCTGGCATGGCTCTTCTTTGTACAAAAATCGGCAGCACTTGCTCACAAAGGGATAAGGGAAATGCAAAGAGCGAACAAAAGTTGAGCGTAAGTGAGTGGAGCCCCGCAGGTGCGGTAGCCACACGTTTAATAAAGAGAGATCCTTCCGCAGGCTCGGAGCTGTCCAGTCCGGTGGTGCTGATTGTGGCTGGGGATGAACGATCTCTTTTTCCCTTGTGTGCGCTCATCTCTTCTTTTCTTGGGCTCTGGCAGATGTAACATCACGTGGTCTCCCAGGGAGGAGAGAAGGAGGGCTGAGCAAGGAGAGGCAGCTCCCAGGTAACGGCCTGTAGAAGTGCAGTGTGTATGGGAAGGGCTGCCGTCTGTATGCAATGAAACTGCTGCTGCTACTGCTGCTACTGCTGCTTAGACGCACCTGGGTGCTACTACAGAGACTGGGACACACAGACACTCTCTTTCTCATTGTTTCATATGCAATCATTTGTATAGATTCCATAGTCAAGTAGGAAAGTGCATGTAAAGTCTAAATAAAAACCAATTAGCAAATCAATCATGGGATTTATGCTTCCAATCCAGCTTTCACAATACAGATCATCATCATCATATATTTATATAGCGCCGATAAGATACACAGTGCTTAATCTTGGTTATAACATACAGGGAATAAGTGGTGAATAACAAACAAGGGTGGACAGAATACAATAGGATTAGAGGGCCCTACAAATTAAAGTTTACAAACTAAAGGTTAGGGCACAATTGAGACATTAGGATTTTAGAAGCAATATATATGTGTTATACATTTTTACTTAAAGGTGGCAGTTGAGCTACAATAGGCATATTTGCATTATGGTGGGGGGAGGCTAAGCAATCCCCATATGATACCTGGGGAAAAAAATACAGGAAAGGTAAAACAGCTAGGGATGTCGCGGACTGTTCGCCCGCGAACTAATTCGCGCGAACATCGACCGTTCGCGTCCGCCGAATGTTCGCGAACGTCGCGCGACGTTCGCCAATTTGGGTTCGCCTTAGCTGGCGCTTATTTTTGCCCTCTCACCCCAGAGCAGCAGATACATGGCAGCCAATCAGGAAGCTCTCCCTCCTGGACCACCCCCACACCCCCTGGACCACTCCCCTTCCATATATAAACTGAAGCCCTGCAGCGTTTTTTCATTCTGCCTGTGTGTGCTTGGAAGAGCTAGTGTAGGGAGAGAGCTGTTTAGTGATTTGAGGGACAGTTGATAGTAACTTTGCTGGCTAGTAATCTACTTGATACTGCTCTGTATTGTAGGGACAGAACTCTGCAGGGATTTGAGGGACATTTTAGGTTTGGTAGCTTTGCTGGCTAGTAATCTACCTTCTACTGCAGTGCTCTGTATGTAGCTGCTGTGGGCAGCTGTCCTGCTGCTGATCTCTCATCTGCTGACTGCTGCCTGTAACCCAATAGTCCTTGTAAGGACTGCTTTTATTTTCTTTTTTGTTTTTTTTTTACTTTGCTACTGTAAGAGCCCAGTGCTATTAGTCTAGCTGTGTTGGGGAGTGGGACTGGTGTGCTGCTCCTCCTAGTAGTTCACCACTACCAGCACCAACCAGAGTCAAAATTGTTACAAAGTATCTTATTTGCACCTGTTAGCTGTTCTGAGCTCTCTGCCAAAAGCTAATTAAGTTAGAAACTGTTTTTTTTCTGGCTGTTCAGTTCAGAGAAAAGAGGGACTGGTGTGCTGCTCCTCCTAGTAGTTCACCACTACCAGCACCAACCAGAGTCAAAATTGTTACAAAGTATCTTATTTGCACCTGTTAGCTGTTCTGAGCTCTCTGCCAAAAGCTAATTAAGTTAGAAACTGTTTTTTTTCTGGCTGTTCAGTTCAGAGAAAAGAGGGACTTTCCAGTACAAAAGAGGGACAGGGGGTTGAGTGGTCAAAAGAGGGACAGTTGGGAGGTATGCAAGTGCCACCTAGCTGTGTGAGCTTTTTCACATTCTGTCTAAATAACAATAATAATTCCGTGTCCGTAAACATCACCTGAGTGATGTTTTTACAGCAGCAATAATATATTCCGTACCCACTACTGTATACGTTGCCCTTGCAGGCATTGTTTGTCCAGTCTTTAACCAAGTGCCACCTAGCTGTGTGAGCTTTTTCACATTCCGTGTCCAGAAACATCACCTGAGTGATGTAGTGTGATTTCTGCCCTTTACAGCACAAAACGCAGCGCTGTGTCAACAATGTATTTTTCAGATACATTTTTGCCCTTGATCCCCCTCTGGCATGCCACTGTCCAGGTCGTTGCACCCTTTAAACAACTTTAAAATCATTTTTCTGGCCAGAAATGTCTTTTCTAGCTTTTAAAATTCGCCTTCCCATTGAAGTCTATGGGGTTCGCGACGTTCGCGAACCGTTCGCATTTTTGACGCAAGTTCGCGAACATTTTTTCAGCCGTTCGCTACATCCCTAAAAACAGCCCACATTCTCTATCCTCTACCAGTGCACAACATTGCATGCAAGTGGGTTAAACAAGTGTAACAGTTCAGGAATACACATTTTTGTTTTTCTCATACATATGCAGTATATTCCTAGAAATGGGTGCGGCTATGTGTCCCAGATGCAGGAGAAGGAAAACTATGGAGGCATTTTATGGCCAATAGATTACCTGCAAAAGTGCAAGCTAAAATGCTATATTTATTCTGTTTTACCATACCTGAGTAAAAAGCTCTAAAAGCTCTCTATTTGTTTAGGATAGCAGCTGCAGTATTAGCGTGGTGTGACATCACTTCCTGCCTTAGTCTCTCCCTGTTCTCTCATAGCTCTGGGCTCAGCTTAGACCAGAGAAGGGAGGAGGGGAAGAGGAGCAAACTGAGCATGCTCACGCCCGGGGCAAGGAGGTTTAAGCTGAAGTCTGGTACACAATAGAAGGAAAGAAATGCAGTGTTTCTTTTGACAGAGGACCCAGAGCAGCACTACTTTGAGGGTTTACTGGTATATTTAGGTGGACCTTTCTGATAAGGCTTATTTAATTTTAACCTTTCCTTCTCCTTTAAGCATTACCATGCAGTACTGTATGCTGTATGCATTGTGTTGCATTATTTGTTATAAATATTTCTTTCACTTTCTTTCACATGGGAGAATAATTTTTTGCATTGTAGTTTGTATAAATAAAAAAATATTTTCAAGAGCTTGAGCTATTGAAGTGGATTATGTGCTTTTCAGCTCTGTGAAAAGTACTTTGATGTAGGAATATATTGTAGCTTTATTTTAAGAAATAATAAGCAATAATTCACAACAACCAGTGATTACAATACAGTGGCATAATTACCCCACAATCAGTGAAACAGACTAACACCTGTCACACCTGTCTAAAATATATGTGGATGTGTAACGAATTTTTTGGTGGGTATATACCAAAAATGCATTATTGGGGTGGTTCACCTTTAAGGTAACTTTTATTATGGTATAGAACGGCCAATTCTATGCAACTTTTCAATTGGTTTTCATTATTTATTTTTTTATAGTTTTATACTTATTTGCCTTTTTCTTCTGACTCTTTGCAGCTTTCAAATGGGCATTGCTGACTCCCTTCTAAAAAACAAGGCTACAAATGTATTGTTATTGTTACTTTTTATTGCTGATCCTTCTATTCAGGCCCTCTCCTATTCATATTTCAGTCTCTTATTCAAATCAGTGCATTGTTGCTATGGTAATTTGAACTCTAGTTACCAGATTGCTTAAGATGCAAATTGAAGAGCTGCTGAATAAAAGCTAAATAACTCAAAAACCTTCAATAATAAAAAATGAAAACAAATTGGCAATTGTCTCAGAATATCACTCTCTACATCATACTAAAAGTTATATCAAAGGTAAACAACCCCTTTAATAATTTTAAAACTATAGCAGTAGTGTCTGACTTAATGTTTAGTCCAAGAAACACACGCTGCAGCACTCCGAATCCAGTGAAAAGTGATTTATTGTGCCAACAAACTAGGCATCGGTACGGGCCAACGCCCTTTTCTCAAGCATCTGCCAATAGCGGTGATGTCATGAATCGCAGTACCATAGGAAATAGATGTTTCTCATAAATGTGTTCCAGTGTCTGACATCAATTGGGAGAAATATTGTTTAATTCTTCCATGAAGAAAATTTCAGTTGTAAAGTGTTTGAGGGGTTCATTGCATTCGCACATTTCAAATCTGCACGCATCAACGTGGAATTTAGATGCAGAATTTCATTTGGCCATTCCAGAACCCTCCGATTTTTTCAGCCATTCCTTGGAGGATTTTCTAAAATGTTTAGGGTCATATATCAGATTCTTCTGGTTAAATGCAATCTCTTAGCCAGATAACACGTATATCTAAATTGTGCAGCCTTTGTCTAATGGTGGACTGATGCACCTTGACATCAGTAGGAGTGAGAGCTACCCCTGTACCCTGTAATAAAGTTCTGAGGTTCTTTTTCAACATTCTTTATTTTCAGTTTTACAAGTACAGGGAGGGGGTACAAAAGGCAAGAACGAGTGGGAGGGGGGAGGGAAAGGGGTTGTGCATGAATATATATATATATATATATATATATATATATATATATATATATATATATATATATATATATATATATATATATAGCAAAGAAATCCGCACTCATGGGTCTTTTGTGAAGAAAAAGATGGGTTTATTCAACGTTTCGGCTCTTAGACTCGAGCCGTCATCAGGAAGGGGTTATATATATATATAGTATATATGTTCCAGCACCTAAGCATTTCCATTGTTTTCTGACAGCACCTATCCAGTAGTTTGATGATCTTGATCTTACACAATATGACCTTGCATCAAATAAAGTGAATGTTTTTCATTGCTAATCAGAGTGAAGGTTTAAAGAAAGAGAGCCACGGTGATCTCTTCTCATTTTCTGCTCTCTTCTACTAAGTGCCACACTCCACATACAACATTCTGTTTTTGGTCTGAAATTGCTGAAGATCGTCTCTAACAATGTTCTAAACATTTGCACTTGACTTTATTACATTACCTTCATCTATCTGTATTGTTAAAATAAAGATAACATATTTGTATGTTGAAAATGTAATAAATTGCCATGGGGCGTACTTAAGTGTTCACATGACTGCATATGCTGTACTTTCTTTTGGGAAATGTTACTAGTCCCACCCATGTGTATAAAACTAAATATACAGAGAAAATATTCAAGGAATACATGGTCTTTGCAAACAATTACAATCTAAACTCAACCTCATTGTATACACAGAAAATATTCAAGGAACATATGGTCTTTGCAAACAATTACAATGTATACTCAACCTCATACTGTATTATGAAAAACAATAAGGCAAGTCACACCCATTTTGTAAACAGAAATATACACTAAAGATATGTTCTGAGCAAACAGTGACCTATCTCCTCATACTGCATTTTCTACAGAAAAAAATATGGCAGCCTCAACCTACATTTGCTGAATTGACACATTGTTCAAAGCAGCAGTTATTACTTTCATAAACGTGTCAGTTAACTAAACACTATGCTGACATAGTGTCTATGTAATCAGAGGAGAGCTAAGAGTCTTTCTAGGGATTATTCATAACCAAACAATTAACAAAAGAAGGGAAAAAGACCAAACATGTCAGCTTAAAGGTCTTTGTGATTCCCAATGTATTTTTTAAGATTTTAATGAAGGGAATCCTAGAACTTGTAAAAGCTTTAGATAAGGTCAGGATGACAAGTTTCTTAAGAGCATGATTCACAGCAGAATAAAAAAGGTGCCCCATGGCCTGATAATCTAATAGCTTCTGTTCTTAAGTGCTTAATGATTGTTTGAAGAGCAACTTTCTTATTTTTTCAATGAGAATATCTGTTAACAAAAGATAAGGGTAAGGATTCTAGCCACATTGAGAACTGGAAGCCATACAGATAGGAAGCTTTTCACAAAAATATTTTTTTTGGTATTTTATTATCACCTTTTTCGGTTCTGCATAATGAAAGGGTGATGTTCCTTTGCATACGTCTTTTTTATAAAATAGTATCTTGAAAGATGTAAAGTCTTTGGATAAAGCAGAGGCATGGTTGATCATGAGTGGACAGCCTTGATGACGCATGGTAACCCCAAGGATTTGTAATAGATTATTTGTAATAGAACAAGTGCCTCTTATTAATGGTGGCAAGACAAACGTTTTTGAGGAGAGTATTGGGGTATGGCAATGTGCCCTTTAATTGATAGTTCATATTTTGATTAAATTTTATTATGACATAGACAGTGAATATTTGAGTCAATTTGCAATTAGTTGTCATTCGTTATTTTTAGTGGTTACTGAATAAATGACAAGTAACACAACAATTTAATATTGTAGCACCAATGAATGCTTTTTTCAGCCAGGGTCAGTAACTCCCATTTGAAAGCTGGGAAGAAAGAAGAGGGCATATGATTTAAAATAAAAATGAAAGAGGTTGTTCACCTTCCAAACATTTTTTCAGTTCAGTTGTTTTCAGATTGTTCACCATCAACAAAAACTTTTTTCATTTGCTTTCCATCTTTTATTTTTTAGCATTCTCACAAAATTCAAGTTTAAAGTTTATTGTTCGTGTCTCTGGTGTTTCCGTCTGGCAGCTCAGTGATCCAGGAGCAGATGCTGAACTGTTACAATTTGCTACATTTAGTTGATACATAGATACAATTCTCAAAAAGCATATGTGGAATATTAGCAACTATTGTATTAATTCTAACAGCTGCCTTTAATGATACTCAGGGCTTCTGCTCAGCAGGGACAAAGATAACAAATGTATCAAGGAAATGTATCCCAGAGCTGCTTTAGAAGGTGAAAATGAAACGTTACAATGGTCACATATAGGAAATAGAATGTATTTGGAAAAAGGAATAAAAGTGTTTGAAGGTGAATAACCTATTTAAAATGGCAAAAATGAAGACCAATTGAATATTTGAACAGGACATTCTATAGTATACTAAGAATTAATTTTAAGGTGAACTACCCCTTTAAGCCCATTATTGTATACTTTGGATTTGGATCTATTTTTAGGATGCTACAGAGTAGAGAATTGATGGTGTCTGTTTTCCCTTTCCTAACCCCTAAGGCTGGTGGCCTATGATATGACAATGATTCTGTTGAGCTCAGAAGTGTTGGTAACCCATTGTTGTAAGCAAGGGCCTTCTGGGTATCTGATAAATCAAGAAAACTTGTATTCTTATTGAGTTTTGAAAAACAAATTTTGTTTTACATGCAATAGCTTTCTAGTATCCTCATCTGAAGTTAAAATACTAGGGGAGATTTTTTTTAGAGGTAAGGCAGTTCTGCTAAGTGTTCATATTGGAAGGGATGGAAGCTGATCAATTAACCTTGTCAATACTTTTTGGTTCCCCTCTTTCTAGAATCCATAATTTGTTTTTCCAAATGATTTTTGGAAAGAGAGTGAGCCTAATCAAAATTGGTATTGCTTTAGTTCAGTAAACAAAGTCTGCAAATCTGAACCTTTAAAATGATACTCTGTGGCAGAATACTGTCAAAGAGGTGATAGGGAGAATAAGTTCTGGATGCAAGTTTGTAACCAACCTACCACACATTTTGCCCTGTATCTGAAGTTTTTCAATAGATGCATGTGTGAGCTCTGGGAACCTAACCTGTTCCCTCCCGGTCTCATAGTTTGTTTGTCCTGGAGAACTGATGTGCATTAGATGGCAATAGCTTTTTCTTTGAAGACTGGCTTCAAAATACTTGTACATAAATTACTTTTCTGCTTGGTATCCTGCTCATTTTGTGTGTGTGTATGAAAAATATGATATTTGTCTTAATCCATAAATTATTTATTTGATGCATTCCTAGAAAGAAATGCTAAGCAATTTATTTCATAGAATCCCTAAACTTATCTGTGAAAAATTGCTTCACTGAGTAAAGCCTGAATTAACCTTCTCAAAATGCCAAGAAACACCAAGATTAAATTCAGAGCAAACAGATTGTGTTACAAAGACATTAAATCTTCTTATAATTACACCACCAAGTGGATTGTACTTGACAAAGGGTCTTGCATAGGCCCGAAACATTTGCCACTTTATGAGCTAATAAACAACCTACACTGGTTCAACAGCAACAGATGTGCCATTGGTGTTTTGTACATTAATACTACTTTGGGCCCTTGGCAGTTTTTGGGACATACACCTAGAGGCACCTGATACCAAACAGGTATACACTGGAAGCAGAACTCCATCTTTGTATTGCATAGTGGATTGTAGGTACCAGTTCCTGAGAATGAAAGAAACTTAATTGGATTATACTCCCTTTAACTACTCTCTCCCCGATTCGTCCTCCCTTACCCACCCCCCAGTTTCATATAATACTGGTATTAGGAGGAACAGATTTTTTCCACTGAGAACGTGAAAAGTCATCACTGTAAAGAAAGCAGTATGGGGACATCATGCAGGTGGCTGCATCTTTAGGACTAAACTTCTCATCTTTGCCTGTTCATTATTATTATTATGCCTGTAATTTGCATGTGAGCATTTAAAAAATATTTAATTTAAAATAAACAAATAGGATTATTAAACCACCTTTTAAATAGGGGGTTTTGTCTATACATACTATGCAGGGTTGCATAGGTGATATTAAACTATTTAGGTGCTTGAGTTGGCATCTTTAGCCAGGAGCAATCTTGCATTGCCATCCCAATTTGGACCTGTGACAGTTAATCAATATACAGGAATATATCAATATTCAGGAGAATATCTCACTACAATGAATTAAATAATTTATTTTAACTGGTGTCTAGAAATCCTGTAATTAGTTTCAGTTGCTAAGTGGGGAGACAAAAACCTACCTAAAAAATTACCTATCTGCTATTTTTTTTTCAACAAATGGCATTAGTTACATTTAAAGACTCCTGTGAGAGATAACATTATCTACTACTCAGCCTGTATCTACACAGCTGTTATAGTTTTACCTAAATCAAAGAAACATTATTCCAAACCTTTAAATTGACCTTGCACAATGTAAAAAGATACTGTACTATAGAAATGGATCGTGGGAACAAACCTAGGCTATTATTATTTAGTATTATTACCCTTTATTTTTACAGCACTGACATGATACATAGTGGTTCTATATGTTTCTCCTAGAGGTGATGTGATGTCATTTGATTACCTAGTAAATAGGTGATGTACTCCACAACATCTTGTTGCCTAAACATTAAAGGACCATAATATTTTGGACCACATTTGTCTACACCAGCCCTCTGCAATATTAGAAGTAACTTCCTTATGCAATAAGGCTGAAGCCACATATGTATCTGTCAAAAAGATGTGATTGGCTGCAGTCTTGCAGTGGCTACTCGCAGAGGTTGTGAGTGAGTCTGTCAGCTATCTCATCTGGCTGCAGCCTTTCAGCAGCTGTAGGGGCACCATGTTGGGCACTTTTGTAGACCTTATCAAGGTATTTAACTACTATGGTTTTAAAGCCGGAAGATGAAGGATAGAGGGTCCAGGAAACATACAGACAAGTGATTATGAATGTAGATACATTTATGAAAGACCAGTGGAAATGAGATGCCTTCTAAAAAAGATGAAGAAAACTCTCAAATTCTTATTTTTATTTATACATCTGAGAGCCTGGGAAAGCAATGCATTTTTGCATACACCATCCTCATAGTAGACCAATGGTGCCAGTTTTGCTCCATACATAGCGGCAAATGTAAGGGAGGACATAAAAACATAAGGGATCGTGTACATCCGCAAGTGCAGTTAGGTCCCCTCCCCCATGCAGTCAGTTACACATAAACAACTTTAATTAAATGTACTTGTGTCAAATTATGTTCCTTGTACTTTCATATAGCTGTGCTTGCCCTGCTCAGTCATTTCTGCCTTCTGTTTTGAATCGAGTGCTGCTGCGCTTATTGACCCAGGGGCTCTTGACCTGGAGGTAATTTCAAGGTTCCCTTTGCATCCAGAGAGGTGCAGCACAGTTGCTCCTAAAGAATCAGATGCAGACGTCACTCACACCGAACACTGGAAATGATGGCAGGCAGATCTCTGTGCAACTGAATCTGATTTACAAAAATGCACACACCGTTGATTTGGCACATTCACATCACCCCCATTGCAACTGTAATGGCACTGGAACTCCAGGAAAAAAAATTGCATCATTGCATCATTTTGCTCTCAAAATTGTGCTTTGCTCACTGCACTTGTGGACATGCATGAGCCCTATAGTCTTCATAAGGAAGAGAATTGAAGTCACTGTAAAAGGAGAACATTTGATGGGAGAGGAACAAAAAATGTGAAAGATATTTATGGCATAAAAAGGAAAAGATCTGAATGTCATATGCAGTGAAATTGTCAGATAAACAGATAAGCAAACAAAAATTTGCATAATCTTTTTTTGAGGTGCTCACTGTAAATTTGTATTGGTCGAGGGGTTGCTAAGGGATTGGGACTTGCATTATTGAAATATTGCATTTGCATTAAGGTAACAATGTGCACAGTCAAATGTTGTTCCTGCTACAACCCATAGCAAACATAAACTAATAATACCCCATAAAGCAATCAAAAGTAAACAGGAATAAGCAAATTACCAAAAGTAATTGCCTTTGGAGATCATAAGAATATCACTCATCAGTAACACTCTCGCTTTTATTTCAAAACTATTCTTTAGCTGGGCTTCCAGTAAATGACACAGGCAATTGGTAACAGCCTATATTCATTTTACATATCTGTTTTTATGTTACAATAATATAAAAAAGGAGTTATTTTGGACTTTAAAAATAATGTTTGCAGCTTTGGAATTTGAATCTCTCTTGCCTAAAATAAAGCTAAATGCTTTCTGTTTTGTTATGAATGTAATGAATTCTGTGGAGAAAACCTGCTTCTGCTGGTTGATTACAGAGATATATTTTATGATATGCCCCAATACTTAATTGAAAAAGGATCTTATTGCACTTCATGTTGAATCGAAAGAGAATTAGAAACAATCTTGTAACAGAAGAAGAGCCATTAGCATGGCTTAAACAATATGATTCTATTACAGTTTAGAAAGCTGATGGAGGGACTTTATTTGAGCTTAATACTAGTGATCAGATTCAGTGTCGGACTGGCCCACTGGGATACCAGGAAAACTCCCGGTGGGCCCAGGTCTCACAGTGGGCCTCTTACTTCAAACCATTTGGCCTATTTTATCGACTTCTTTTTTGTGGGAACGCAGAGTCTTAATAATGGAAGAACAGAGTATATAGTATGTAGAGAAAAGAGACTAGAAGAATACAGATGTTGAGTGAGGAGAGGAGATATAGTAGTTTGGAAAGTGGGCCCTCAGCCTAAGTCCGACACTGATCAGATTCACTTATAGGGCTAAGATACTTATGCAGTCCTACATTCTAAAGCTGGTAAATGTCTGAGAAGGCATTGGTTAGTTTACCCATTAGCTTACCATTTTCCATTAGGAATGGCAGACTATTTATAATAAAGGCACATTGATATGTATTTGGGGCTTACAAGTAGAAGACTGCATGTTAAAGGTACATGCGGCAAGTATTTAATGCATGTTATTCCCTTTGACATGGACTGTAGAGCAGTATGTGGACTGTATACAATTATTGGTTAATTAAGGATTAATTACAGGAGTGGTACTAGCTTTTACTGTTTGTTATTAGGTTGATTACTATATGTTGTGCTCCACTGCATGTCTATTATCCTAATTTAATTAATTCTAATGCTCAATTTGCCTTAAGTCTGTGTTAACTTAACATCCTCTGTAATTGAAAACCTGAAACGTAGGTCCTTGTGCCCTTGATTAGGGATGCCCAGGTGATGGTTTAATACAGAGTAACCCTGAAATCCATTAGGAGGACTTATAATGGGTAGGTCCATGTGCTGCCAAGATTGCCGAGCATACATTGAACCATCAGAAGAGACCGCATATATTATGAAGCTAAGGGATTATGTAATAAAATATGTGTGGTTTGCTAAATGTATAGTCACCTACAGCAACCAATGATCAGGAAGCATTTGTTGGTTGCTATGGGACAAACTTTGTGCATTGTATTACATATAGGGGTAACTAATTAATATTAGGGGGATAAAATCAGGTTGTATGAACTTATTAAGCATAAGATAAGTATCTAAAATAACCACTACTGCCCAACATATTGACCCTGGGGGACACCTAAAAGTAAGCTGCATCTGTTAAAATGAGCATGGGTTGAATATAATAGGAATGGGAATTTAAGGGAGTAAATTAGGACCTGATTTTATGCACCAACTAGTCAGCTCACTAACTAGTAAGTTATGGTGGATTTTTTAAATGTATTATGTTTCATGTATGAATAAGGTTTTGATCAGTTTTCACTAATCAGTTCACAATAGATTCAAACAGTAAGTGATTTCATTAGTAAAGGGGCAGAGGATAAATATATGTATGGCCTCTTTTTATTATAACATACTTTTTTGTTTTATATGAGAAGGATAAAGGGTTCATTTACACAGGAAAGCCAATCTAGGTACATAGATAAAGCGATTAAGAATTTTCCTTTGGATTAAAGTTGTAAACTTACTTGTGATATACATGCGCGTGTGTAATCCTTTTTTTGGCTGTACTGCCTAAATCCAACTGTTCCCAGGCAGAATACCATTACATTTCCCTCATACATGACAGTCTCTTTCAGATGAGCACTCAGGTGGATATAGGTGGTGGAGGGTCGAAGAAGCTAAATTGTAATTTTCAACACACACAGTTGCTTTAAATGGCTCCAGTTGTTCTTGAATATCAAATGGGGTTATAAGCAGGTAGTGCAGAAATACAACAGAGCAGATCAGTTACCTGCCAGTAGTGGGTATCATTCTAATGGTCCAGTTTCCTTTCAGTGAAGCATATATTTAAATATAGTCAGAATCCCACACTAGATGAGTGTCCCTTCACATTAAGTATGGTATTGCCTTCTACTTAGTGGAGCTGATGTTGCTCCTCATTCCTACCAACCCAGCGTAACAAACAATCAGTGTTTGTACTGATAACATATGCATTGTGGGAGTTTTAAATTTAGGTCTCTATGAGAGCAATACTATCTTGGCTGTCAGGAATTATTATTAAGATGTTAATATGTATTTTTATAGCGCCAACATATTGCGCAGCGCAGTGATGATTTTATAAGGCATACACAGACGTAGTACACTGCTAAGACACAACCTTTTATTGCCCATGAGCTTTCTAATTTGTATTTTGTGCTAAAATGTGTAACAAGTAATAAGTACAGGTATGAGACCTATTATCTAGAATCCTCTGGACCGGGGGTTTTCCGGATAAGGGCACTTTCTGTAATTTGGATCTTCATACCTTTAGACGACTGGAAAATCGTGCAAACGTTAAATAAACCCCGTATGCTGGTTTTGCTTCCAATAAGGATTAATTATATCTTAGTTTGGCTCAAGTAAAAGATACTGTTTTATTAATAGAGAGAAAAAGGGAAATCATTTTTACAAATTTGAATTACTTGGATAAAATGGGGTCTATGGGTCTTTCTGTGATTCTGAGCTTTCTGGATAACGGGTTTCTGGATAGCAGATCCCACATCTGTATTGCTGACCTAATTTTTATAGTGTTTTTTGGGCATCTTATTGCTCCCTGTACACCTATAACATGTTGTATTAAGTTTTAAGTATTGGGCATTTGCTTTTTTGCAATAGGCAATTCATGTTTCATCATTCATCTAATTTCCTATAATGTGGAAGGCACACTTTGATGGGAATCTAATGCTTTTACATTCTTTTTATAGACACTACAAGGGGATATTTTGTACCTAATAACCTAAAAGGCCATTTTAACTTGAACTCTTGGAAGCCGCATGCTCTGCATTATAGGTAAGGGAAAGTCCTGCACTGACAGCCCAACAATCATGGTGCATTATGCAGGACTCCCACCAGTCTAAAGGAGGAAGTCTGTAAAAGCAGTGTACAATTAGAATCTCATTACTGTGTTACATTAGGCCAGTGATCCCCAACCAGTAGCTCGTGAGCAACATGTTGCTCTCCAACCCGTTGGATGTTGCTCTCAGGGTCCTCAAAGCAGGTGATTAATTTTGAATTCCAGGCTTAGAGGCAAGTTTTGGTTGTAAAAAAACAGGTGCACTGCCAAACAGAGCCTCAATGTAGGTTGACAATCCACATAAGGGCTACCAAATGGCCAATCACAGCCCTTATTTGGCATTTTTCATGCTTGTGTTGCTCCCCAACTCCTTTTTCTTCTGAATGTTGCTCACGGGTTCAAAAGGTTGGGGATCCCTGCATTAGGCTGTCACAGAGCGCACAGTTTAACAATGTCAGCAATTAAACAAAAGCACATGAAAATAAAGACTGAATAGGAGTTTGAAGAGACATGTCTGTGAATAGTACAAATAAGGGATATCTGCAAATGGGTCTACCATTTCCAATGCATATTTGGAAAATATGAACAACTATAAACTGTAAGTATGAAATCTAAAATCCAGAAACCTACTATCCGGAAAGTTCGGATTTATCGATAGGATTTTATATCTAATCTAGTTTTTGCTAGCTCCACATTATGGGAATGTCCCTTATCCAGAAAATCTCAGGTCACAAACATTCTGTAGTATAAAGTCACCCACCATAGGGTTTAAACAATTATCCTAAGATACCCTCCCATGCTGGTACAAATGCCCCTGGCAAACTGGCAAGAGACAACTGCCATGGTTAATCTCAAACTACTTTTTCCAGTACTAGTACTCTAACTATATTAGTTTGTACCCCAACCCTCAACTAGTAAAACAAAAAAAAATCAAAACAACTAAAAGACCCCCCAGCCTAGAAAGGGCATGCAGGGGATTTACTTTCAGCAAATATAAAAATATGTTATGCTAATTCTCCATAATGGTAAATAGCACATACTCTTCTCTAAGTAGTAGCTAATATACATACATACCTCCCAACTATCCCTTTTTCGGAGGGACAGTCCCTCTTTTGACAGCTCAACCTGCAGTCCCTCATTTGTACTGGAAAGTCCCTCTTTTCTATGCACTGAACAGCCAGAAAAAGAAACAAAGTTTCTCACTTAATTGGCTTTTAGCAGAGAGCCCAGAACAGCTAACAGGTGCAAATAAGATATTTTTTAACAATTTTGAGACACAAAAACACAGTTTAGGTAAGGAGAAATATATATATATATATATATATATATATATATATATATATATATATATATATATATGTCCCTTTTTTTACTTCCAAAATGTTGGGAGGTATGTACATACCTATCATTATTGATCAAGCAACAATGCCAGTGTCGGACTGGGACACCAGGGGCCCACCCAAAAACCTTAGACCAGGGGCCCACCATAAAACCTTAGACCAGGGGCCCACTCTCAGTACTAACATTCTTCATCTCCTCAATCAACCTCTATTCTCCTAGTTTGTTTTCTTTACATACTATAATCTATTATTCCATCTATTTAGCCTCTTTGTTCTCATAGAATAGGGAATGACCATGAAATAGGCCAAAAGTTTAGCAGCATGGGGCCCACTGACACCTGGGCCCACCGGGAGTTTTCCTGGTATCCCGTGGCCCAGTCCGATACTGAAGAATGCTCTGTCTACAATCCTAGTGAAATGATTAATATCTGGTTCTTTCAACTCCACCAATAATTGCTGGCTCATGTAGGTATATGTACATATGACTGGCAAAAAAAGAAATTATTAACTAGAATCAGCAATGTATTCTTTGACTTGGTCACATTCCTTTACAGCTCCTGTCATCAAGCAGCAACATTTCTGACATGTTGATTTTTGTACTTTTCCTGTAATATATGGGATTATTCTACATTTCTTTATTACAGTACACAGTACTGCCTCTTCATAAACAGAATTATGGTGATCATCTCTACTTTCTACTAAGTGCAAAACTGTAATTTCCTGACATGTCGTTTTATTTATTTATTTTTGCATATCAGTTTTCAGAGGTAGTACGTGAGTAAGTGTAGATGTAATACAATATGCCAGTAACTAGAACAGGAAGTGTCAGGGAGATTAAAATCCTGCTCTTGGTTAATGTGTGGTTATAGCTCTCTTACTGAGTTCCACAATGGGCATGTTATTTATAGAACGGTGTAATGCTGGGGTAGTGTTAAATTGCTGGAAGGAAAGCATTATGGGTAATGTGGCCTTACTTCCTTGCACAGATCTGGGTTCTAAGTGACCATATGGATAGAGCACATGCTTCCTTTATACCTCTGATTAATGCTCACACTAAAAATGTCATGAACCATGTATGTGTGCAATTTATTTCTCTGGTTTGGTTTCCTGGAATCTGAAATTGTAGTCAATTAACATAAAGTTTAACACTAATTCTTTATTTAAATTGCTACTCCGTTTGAAATGGGAAAGAATGGAGGGGGTTCTTTAAGATTTCCTGTTTCTTTATTGGGTTAGAAATTAATAGTATTTATTGGAAATTAGGGTTGCACTGAATCCACTATTTTGGATTCGGCCGAACCCTCGAATCCTTCACGAAAGATTCGTCTGAATACCGAACCGAATCCAAACCCTAATTTGCATATGCAAATTAGGGGTGGGAAGGGGAAAACATTTTACTTCCTTGTTTTGTGACAAAAGTCAAGCGATTTCCCTCCCCACCCCTAATTTACATATGCAATTTAGGATTCGGAATCCGAATCCTGCTGAAAAAGGCCGAATCCTGGCCACATCCCGAACCAAATCCTGGATTCGGTCATCCCTATTGGAAATAATAAAACGTACAAATAGAATGCCTAGTAGTTCTATAGCAGAAGCTATACTGCTAATTTACAGAAGCAAGGGATGCAAAACCCTGCCTCTTAGGGCACCTGTCATGTTTTCCTTATGGAAAGCACTGTGCTATGTGTGTTCTGTATACAACAGCTGTACTGAGCAGACAGTAACTAATCTAATCCTCATATGCCTTTTGCAAGAAGGTGCTACTTCTGGTGAATAAGTGTTGATGCGCAAAGGGACATGTATTGGCCTACCATGGGTAATTGTTGTGCTGGGCTTTAACTAGTAGGTGCAAGTTTAAAAAACTAGCACAATTTATCGTCAGTTGAAAAATCTCTTTGTGCCTTAGTAAATGAACCCTTTTGATTTCTATATAAACCATTACTATAATTCAGCAGGCACAGTTTAGTGGTCATCAGTTTGAATGCAAACATATGACTTAAGGTTTGCTAGACCTAGTGCATACCCAATAAAAAGCACAACGTTTGCTACAGCTCCTGTAAACCATAGCAATACATTATTTAAAAAAGAGAGAGAGAGCGTTTGCACTATCTTCAATAACACTTTGTTGATAGAAGTTCCTTAAATCCTTGTGTATTATAGAGCAACTAGCCAAAAAAGTGATTGAGGAACATATGCCAAGATGTATGTAACTGTATCAGAGAAGGTGGAAAAACATACAGCAGGCAGAATAACTGCTAATAAGTTTTTATTTTATGTCCACACGACATGTTTTGGGCTGCAAAGGCCCTTTCTCAAGTGTGATATGCCAAGATGTATGTAGCTGCTGTCTAATGTCTTGTATTGCTCTGTCTCTAGTTCAATATGAAAGTCTCTCCTGTATCTATCACTGTAATGGGCGGTTGGTTATTTTCAATCTTTGGATCAAGCATAGCCAAATCAAAAAGGTATTCAAGTGTTGATTAGCGTTATACAAGATACTGATTTCCAAGTTCCACTGATGCCTGAAAAAAGGGCATTGTTACCCCCAAAATATTTGTGTTGTGATACACACTTATATGCCTTAATCTTCTGCTTGGACAAGATTTTTATTTTTCAACTGTTAAGAAGGGTGAACAGTGGTCCCTAGTACATACATAATGTTTAAAGATATGAATTACTCACCATTCAGCCAACATATTTAGCACATGTGCATGTGTAGTTGATATTTGTATTACTGGCCTTCTAATAAATCCCTACCTTCCAACAACAAAATTATGTAACTCCCATCACTTTCTGCACTTAAACATGATGGTACTTTGCAACCATTGGTGCAGCAGCACTCCATACTTGCTGAGTTATATTGTGACATGAATGTGGCCGGTGTTTTCAGACATCCCGGGTTCAAGTCCCATTTCTTAGAAAGATATTTAGGACTGTCTATACTTAGCTTATAACTAAGCTATGTTATGTTAAAACAGCTTTGAGCAATATACCAGGAGTGCACAGAACAATAGGAAAGGTTTCAGCCCAAACCTGTTCTCCCCTATTGGCTTTCAGGATAGGCCACGCCATCTGCTGTTTAATAGGGATGTAGCGAACGTCGGAAAAAAAGTTCGCGAACATATTCGCGAACTTGCGCAAAAATGCGAGCGGTTCGCGAACGGTTCGCGAACCCCATAGACTTCAATGGGAAGGCGAACTTTAACATCTAGAAAAGACATTTCTGGCCAGAAAAATGATTTTAAAGTTGTTTAAAGGGTGCAACGACCTGGACAGTGGCATGCCAGAGGGGGATCATGGGCAAAAATGTTTCTAAAAAATCCATTGTTGACACAGCGCTGCGTTTTGTGCTGTAAAGGGCAGAAATCACACTACATTTCTAAACCTGTGTAATAAAATGCTTTAAAACGTCCGGCGTCTACATGCCAATCAAGTCGTGTAAAAGTTACAGCCTGTTCACACGCAAAGACGAAACGCGGTGCTTACTGCAACGCAAAAAGACGCAAAGAGCTTTAATGAATGATACCGTCAAGTGAGCAAATAATAGTTTTTAATTACTAGTTGCTTGTCACCTCCAGGATGTTCGTCCTGTTGGTGGCAATATTTCTGTAGTGGTGTGTTTAGCAGTCACCGTGCTTGTGCGCACGTGCACGGTCAGGCAGAGGTAATTCAATGTACAGTGAAGTGAACCAAAAAACACAGATTCTGCAGTGTGGGCCCAGTTTTGGTCTACTTTATTGATCACCTGCGGTGACCATAAAAGATGCGATTTTGCCACTGTTGCAGAACCCTGAAAAATTAGGCATGTGTACTTTCCTGAAAAATTATGTTTTTTTGTCGCAGCCACTGAACCAGAAGTCCAGAAACAATATGCCATATAAATGCTGAAAATATTAATTTTTTTTTGTGGCAGCCACTGCAGCACAGAGGCCAGAAAAAATATGCCATATAAATGCAAACAATATTAATTTTTTTTTGTCGCAGCCACTGCAGCACAGAGGCCAGAAAAAATATGCCATATAAATGCAAACAATATTATTTTTTTTTTGTCGCAGCCACTGCAGCACAGAGGCCAGGAAAAATATGCCATATAAATGCTAACAATATACATTTTTTTTGTCGCAGACACTGAAGCACAGAGGCCATAAAAAATATGCCATATAAATGCAGAAAATATGCATTTTTTTTGGTCGCAGCCACTGAAGCACAGTTGACAGAAAAATTATGCCATATAAATGCAGAAAATATAAATTTTTTTGGTTGCAGCCACTGAAGCACAGAGGCCAGAAAAATTATGTCATATAAATGCAGAAAATATGCATTTTTTTGGTCGCAGCCACTGAAGCACAGTTGACAGAAAAATTATGCCATATAAATGCAGAAAATATAAATTTTTTTGGTTGCAGCCACTGAAGCACAGTTGCCAGAAAAAATATGCCATATAAATGCAGAAAATATAAATTTTTTTGGTTGCAGCCACTGAAGCACAGTTGACAGAAAAATTATGTCATATAAATGCAGAAAATATGCATTTTTTTGGTCGCAGCCACTGAAGCACAGTTGACAGAAAAATTATGCCATATAAATGCAGAAAATATAAATTTTTTTGGTTGCAGCCACTGAAGCACAGAGGCCAGAAAAATTATGCCATATAAATGCAGAAAATATGCATTTTTTTGGTTGCAGCCACTGAAGCACAGAGGCCAGAAAAATTATGCCATATAAATGCAGAAAATATGCATTTTTTTGGACGCAGCCACTGAAGCACAGTTGCCAGAAAAAATATGCCATATAAATGCTGAAAATAGTCATTTTTCGCCATACGTTGACCTTGTAGACATTGTTTGCCCAGTTTTTTTGGTTGCAGCCACTGAAGCACAGAGGCCAGAAAAAATTAAACCAGTAGGGTTTGCACCCTAGTTTGTAACGGTGGCGGAGGGAGGAGGACGCTAAAGGACAGCTGTGTGTGGAGTCATGAGGCTTGAAGAGAAGGACAGCTGCATAGAAGTCAGAACAAGTCTTCCGGCGTGCAGTAACCCTCCGAGATCCACCCCTCATTCATTTTAATAAAGGTCAGGTAATCGACACTTTTGTGACCTAGGCGAGTTCTCTTCTCAGTTACAATCCCTCCTGCTGCACTGAAGGTCCTTTCTGAGAGCACACTTGAGGCTGGGCAAGACAAGAGGTTCATGGCAAATTGTGACAGCTCTGGCCACAGATCAAGCCTGCGCACCCAGTAGTCCAGGGGTTCATCGCTCCTCAGAGTGTCGATATCTGCAGTTAATGCCAGGTAGTCCGCTACCTGCCGGTCGAGGCGTTCTTTGAGGGTGGATCCAGAAGGGTTGTGGCGCTGCCTTGGACAGAAAAACATTTGCATGTCTGACGTTACAGACTGGCCAAAGGGCTTTGTCCTTGCAGGTGTGCTCGTGGCAGGATTACTGGCACCTCTGCCCCTGGAATGTTGATGAGTTCCTGAAGTGACATCACCCTTAAAAGCATTGTACAACATGTTTTGCAGGCTGGTTTGTAAATGCCGCATCTTTTCGGACTTGTGGTATGTTGGTAACATTTCTGACACTTTATGCTTGTACCGAGGGTCTAGTAGCGTTGCGACCCAGTACAGGTCCTTCTCCTTAAGCCTCTTGATACGGGGGTCCTTCAACAGGCATGACAGCATGAAAGACCCCATTCTCACAAGGTTGGATGCAGAGCTATCCATCTCCGCTTCCTCATTATCAAGGACTGCATCATCCACGGTCTCCTCCCCCCAGCCACGTACAAGACCAGGGGTCCCCAAAAGGTCACCACTAGCCCCCTGGGAAGCCTGCTCCTGTTGGTCCTCCTCCTCCTCCTCCACAAAGCCACCTTCCTCCTCTGACTCCACTTCTGGCACCTCTCCCTGCGTTGCAGCAGGTGCCTGGGTTCGTTCTGGTGATTCCGACCAGAAATCGTGCGCTTCCAGCTCCTCGTCACGCTGGTCTACAGCCTCATCTGTCACTCGTCGCACGGCACGCTCCAGGAATAAAGCGAAGGGTATTAGGTCGCTGATGGTGCCTTCGGTGCGACTGACCATATTTGTCACCTCTTCAAAAGGTCGCATGAGCCTGCAGGCATCGCGCATAAGCACCCAGTAACGGGGGAAAAAAATCCCCAGCTGTGCAGATCCAGTCCTACCACCCAGTTCAAAAAGGTACTCGTTGACGGCCCTTTGTTGTTGCAGCAGACGTTCCAACATAAGGAGCGTTGAATTCCAGCGAGTCTGGCTGTCAGAAATCAAACGCCTGACTGGCATGTTGTAGCGCTGCTGAATGTCAGCAAGGCGTGCCATGGCTGTGTAGGAACGCCTGAAATGGGCCGACACCTTTCTGGACTGGGTGAGAACGTCCTGGAATCCTGGGTACTTGGAGACAAAACGTTGGACTATTAAATTTAACACATGTGCCATGCAGGGCACATGTGTTAAATTGCCTAGTCTCAACGCTGCCAACAGATTGCTTCCATTGTCACACACCACTTTTCCGATCTGCAGTTGGTGTGGGGTCAGCCACCGATCGGCCTGTGACTGCAGAGATGACAGGAGTACAGATCCGGTATGGTTTTTGCTTTCCAGGCACGTCATCCCCAAGACAGCGTGACAACGGCGTACCTGGCACGTCGAATAGCCTAGGGGGAGCTGGGGGTGCACAGGTGTGGAGGAGGAGAAGGAGGACCCAGCAGCAGAGTAAGAAGAAGAAGAAGAAGACGAGGTAGAGAGCGATGGAGGAGTAGAGGTGGTGGCAGAACCGCGTGCAATCCGTGGCGGTGACACCAACTCCACTGTTGTTGTTGAGCTACCCATTCCCTGCTTCCCAGCCATTACCAAGTTCACCCAGTGGGCAGTGTAGGTGACATACCTGCCCTGACCATGCTTGGAGGACCATGCGTCAGTAGTCATATGGACCTTTGGCCCAACACTAAGTGACAGAGATGCGGTAACTTGGCTCTGCACATGTTGGTACAGGTGTGGTATTCCCTTTTTAGAAAAAAAATTGCGGCTGGGTACCTTCCACTGCGGTGTCCCAATTGCTACAAATTTGCGGAAGGCCTCAGAGTCCACCAGCTGGTATGGTAAAAGCTGGCGGGCTAAGAGTGCAGACAAGCCAGCTGTCAGACGCCGCGCAAGGGGGTGACAGTCAGACATTGGCTTCTTACGCTCAAACATGGCCTTCACAGAAACTTGGCTGGTGGCAGATGACTGGGAATGGGAACAGGTGGTCAAGGTGGAAGGCGGAGTGGAGGGTGGTTCAGACGGGTCAAGGAGAGCAGAGGTAGAGCAGTAAGATGCTGGACCAGAAGGAGTGTGGCTTTTAGTTTGCCTGTTGCCTTTGAGGTGTTGCTCCCAAAGTGCTTTGTGCTTGCCGCTCATGTGCCTTCGCATAGAAGTTGTACCTATGTGGCTGTTGGGCTTACCAAGGCTCAGTTTCTGACTGCACTCATTGCAAATTACAATGCTTTTGTCAGAGGCACACACATTAAAAAAATCCCACACTGCTGACTTTTTGGAAGTGTGCGATCTGGCGGTAACAGTAGAAGTTGGCGGAGTTGGCGGTATTGGCGGCAATGGCGGGTGCGTTGGCCGGCTGAACACAGGTGCCGATACATGTTGTTGCCCTACTGATCCCTGCGGGCTGTCCTCCCTGCTTCTTCTAGGTCTTATTCTCCTACTGCCTCTCTGACTCTCCGTCTCTCCATCTGAACTACCCTCCTCTTGCTCTCTTCTACTAGGCACCCACAAAACATCAATCTCCTCATCATCATTCTCCTCAGATGCATCAATTTCTTCTGACACATCACAGAAGGAAGCAGCAGCGGGGACCTCCTCCTCATCACTCATTATGTCCATCTCTATCGTGTTCTCTGCCAGAATTAAATCTGGTGTAAGGTCCTCATCTCCTTCATCTTCTTCTGGCAATAATGGTTGCGCATTACTCAGTTCAAGAAACTCATGGGAAAATAACTCCTCTGACCCCAGTGAAGAAGGGGCACCGGTGGTGGAGGAAGTGTTACGTGGGGTGGCCATAGCAGTGGAGGATGAGGAGGATGTTGTGGTAAAGTTAGAAACGGTAGAGGATGGGGTGTGCTGTGTAAGCCAGTCAACTACCTCTTCAGCATTTTGGGAGTTCAGGGTCATTGGCTTTTTAAAACTGGGCAATTTGCTAGGGCCACAGGATTGCATAGCAGCACGGCCCCTAGCACGGCCTCTGCGTGGCGGCCTGCCTTTGCCTGGCATTATTTTTAAAAAAACAACAACAACAAAAACTCAGTTGGTTTTTCTGGAAACGATAATACACACAGCTAGATGGCAGTTTGAAGAAAACAGTGTGCAAATAATGCCTACAAGGTCAACGTATACACAGCGGTGGATACGGATTACGTAAAATATATGAATGCTGCTTGAAAAAAAGTAACTCAAGTGGTTTTTCTAGAGACGATAATATTATCAATATTTAGACAAAATGTGAACAAGCTCACACAGCTAGATGGCGGTTTGAAGAAAACACTGTGCAAATAATGCCTACAAGGTCAACGTATACACAGCGGTGGATACGGATTACGTAAAATATAAGAATGCTGCTTGAAAAAAAGTCACTCCGGTGTTTTTTCTGGAGACGGTAATATTATGGATATTTAGACAGAATGTGAACACGGGCACACAGCTAGATAGCAGTTGGTTGAATAACACACTGGGCAAAAAATGCCTACAGGGCAAATAATGCCTACAAGGTCAACGTATACACAGCGGTGGATACGGATTACGTAAAATATAAGAATGCTGCTTGAAAAAAAGTCACTCCGGTGTTTTTTCTGGAGACGGTAATATTATGGATATTTAGACAGAATGTGAACACGGGCACACAGCTAGATAGCAGTTGGTTGAATAACACACTGGGCAAAAAATGCCTACAGGGCAAATAATGCCTACAAGGTCAACGTATACACAGCGGTGGATACGGATTACGTAAAATATAAGAATGCTGCTTGAAAAAAAGTCACTCCGGTGTTTTTTCTGGAGACGGTAATATTATGGATATTTAGACAGAATGTGAACACGGTCACACAGCTAGATAACAGTTGGTTGAATAACACACTGGGCAAAAAATGCCTACAGGGCAAATAATGCCTAAAAGGTCAACTTATACACTACTACAGCGATGGATACGGATTACGTAAAATTTATTATGGCTGCTTGAAAAAAGTCACTCCGGTGTTTTTTCTGGAGACGGTAATATTATGGATATTTAGACAGAATGTGAACACGGTCACACAGCTAGATAACAGTTGGTTGAATAACACACTGGGCAAAAAATGCCTACAGGGCAAATAATGCCTAAAAGGTCAACTTATACACTACTACAGCGATGGATACGGATTACGTAAAATTTATTATGGCTGCTTGAAAAAAGTCACTCCGGTGTTTTTTCTGGAGACGGTAATATTATGGATATTTAGACAGAATGTGAACACGGGCACACAGCTAGATAGCAGTTGGTTGAATAACACACTGGGCAAAAAATGCCTACAGGGCAAATAATGCCTAAAAGGTCAACTTATACACTACTACAGCGATGGATACGGATTACGTAAAATTTATTATGGCTGCTTGAAAAAAGTCACTCCGGTGTTTTTTCTGGAGACGGTAATATTATGGATATTTAGACAGAATGTGAACACGGGCACACAGCTAGATAGCAGTTGGTTGAATAACACACTGGGCAAAAAATGCCTACAGGGCAAATAATGCCTAAAAGGTCAACTTATACACTACTACAGCGATAGTAAAATAAAAAAAAGTTAAATAAAAAAAGAATGAATATTAAAAAAAAAAAATTAAAGTTGGTGCTGCTGAACTACTAGGAGCAGCAGATTAGCACACCAGTCCCACTCCCCAACACTGCTAGACTAATAGCACTGGGCTCTTATAGTAGTAGTAGTAGTAGTAGTAGTAGTAGTAGTAGTAAAACAACAAAAAAATAAATAAAAGCAGTCCTTACAAGGACTATTGCTATTGCAGCAGTCAGCAGATGAGATCAGAAGCAGGACAGCTGCCCACTGCAGCTACATACAGAGCACTGCAGTAGAAGGTAGATTACTAGCCAGCAAAGCTACCTAAGCTTAAATGTCCCTCAAACCCCTGCAGACTTCTGTCCCTCCAATAACAGAGCAGTATCAAAACGATTACTAGCCAGCAAACTTTCAACTGTCCCTGAAATCACTAACAGGCAGCAGCTCTCTCCCTACACTATCTCTTCAGCACACACAGGCAGAGTGAAAAAACGCTGCAGGGCTTCGGTTTTTATAGGGAAGGGGAGTGGTCCAGGGGAGAGCTTCCTGATTGGCTGCCATGTACCTGCTGGTCTGGGGTGAGAGGGCAAAAAAAAGCGCCAACAATGGCGAACCCAAAATGGCGAACGTCGCGCGACGTTCGCGAACTTCCGGCGAGCGCGAACACCCGATGTTCGCGCGAACAAGTTCGCCGGCGAACAGTTCGCGACATCTCTACTGTTTAAGGCCCATCTAGGAAATTTAGGTTCAGTAGGGCAGTTTTAGGGCAATAGTGTTTCATACAATAGAGATGCCTTTTTTGCCAAAGAGCTTAAATAGATTTTCTGTAAAATCACTTTGAAAACTACACTGCATGCACGTGGGTTAAATCAGTGTGCAGATTTCTCAAAGGACAAGTCAGCCTGTTTGCATATGTAAAATTAGTATAGATAATCAAATTTTATACAAATACCGGGGAGGAAAATCTGCAGGCTCCAGAGCTGCACTTTGCATAATAATGACGTACTGGCTGCTTCCAAAGATTTGACCTGCTCATAATGTACTCTGGATTCATAAAAAAAGAAATATAAAAAAGAAAAGGCTTCTTAATTTATAGTTAAATATATACATAGTTAAGATAAATATAGATATTGAAGTCTAATTGTACCATACTGAACCAACTGGAATTCTTATAGCTAGTCCTGAAAGCTGCTGGCAATTCTTTTTTTAACGTCCCATCTCGATAATGGCTATTCCTAATGCACCATCTTAAAAAGAGTTTAAAGAAAACTGCACCGGCCCGGAGTTATTCCAACGGAGTGATCCTCTTCCGGGTTCTTCTTTCTTCAAATTTCTCTGGGCAGACACATGCGCAGTAGAACAAATAGCCAGCTTTTTAGTTAAAGTTTGGCTTCTCGCTGTACTGCGCATGCGCAGCTGCGAGAAGAAAGAGGAAGACAGAAGATGATTGATCCGTGGTGCTCACTGGTATAACCCCAGGCCGGTGCGGTTTTCTGCTGATAGGAGCACCAGCCCCGGTCTCAAGTAAGTCAATACAATCACTTGGGGGTGCCTAACATTTGGCACCCCCAAGTGCAAGAAGACTTTCCGTCACCTTTAACACCAGAATGTAAAAATGCCCTAAACACGTACAGTAGCTCATTTATAAACGATGCAATTTGTTGCATGCATTAATGCCAGTTATTACAGGTACTTGCATCTAAAGATGTTCCTTGCACTTCCCTATAATCGTTTCTTATAATTGCACTTGGAACCAGTGCATCCATCCTGCCTCCTTTTCTGAATCACACTCCACACTGACCTTCAAACTGCCAGATATCCAGGGTTTCCTTTGAAAGTTGAGTCAAAAGGCACACGTTATTATAATGGTGAGTGTCAGAAATGAAGGAACCCCCACTTAAGCTAATAAGCAATTGCGTCCAATTCATCAAGACGCACACCCAATTACATACATTTTGATAAACCTAGCACAATTATGGCAAAGGCTTGCTGCAATAATGCTGAAACACAGCATTTTTTTGTAAAAACATTGTGAGCATTTGAAACTGCACTTTTGTTCGTAGGGCTAGTTTGTAAATTAGCCCTATAATGTTCAATTACTCTGGGAATGCATTATATTTATTTTGAAAAAATAGCCATAGCTATGCTCTTTAGCACCCTGTCATGCACTGTGCACCTTAGACGCAGCTCTTTCACCTCCATAATGGAGGGCAAAGAGCTACACCATATCCTTATGAATACAGCACTGCTGGTCTTTGGCAACTCTGAACTCCTGAGGGATAAGCTGACAGAAACACATAGACTTCTGGCTTCTTTTGTGCCACCCTTCCATAAAGGCCAATATTATAGAGAACTCCTGATATGGTTGATACTGACACTGCAATATGTCAATAATAGCTATGGTGGTGGTTTTTATTAGCAGGGACTGGGCATCTTGTACATACAGAAGAAGGTGCGGTGCAAAATACAGGGAAATATGGCAAGAGAACCCGTGACAGACAAAACAACGAGGCCTGATTGCTAATATTTGGCGCCATCAAGTGGTTTGTGGAAAAAAAGCACAATTTCTTGACAAACAGCACCATGGTATGATTTAGAGAAAACAACTATTGTTTTCTAAGGATTGTTTATGTTCAGGGTCCTGATGTGGAACTTTGGGTGGGAAGAAGCCTCCATTCAATTCCGGGCCTAAATATGTTGGTGCCCAAGGTAAACCAAAGCCAAAACCAACCAGTGTAACTCTACCCACCACCACCCATGGCAATCATGTATAAAGGTTTTTTTAAAAATCTCATATAGCTTTCATCCTCTGATGTTTCTGGTCCTTTCCCTGTTCTTTTACTTTTTTTTAAAATTAATTTGTATTTTTGTTTCTCCATCTCTGCTATTTATCTCTTAGTTTAACAGTGTCTATCCCTGCCTCTTTTTTTCTTTGCTTCTGTTGTGTCACCTTGCTTCTCTTATCTCTAAATGTTTTTTTATTTTCCCAGTGTTCATTTTCCTGACATTTTCATACACATGCTATTCTCAATTCCCCATGTTCTGTTCTTCCATTTCCCTTTCTCCTCATTAACCATCCTTGAAGTATCCCCTCCCTCCCAATCCCTACTTGCCATTATCTACTTCCTGTCCTTCTAATTATGTGTTTGTGCCCCAAGTGCCATGCTCTACTTCTCCTTAAAGGAACAGTAACATCAAAAAAATGTTATTTAAAGGAATGACAATATAATATACTAATACCCTGCACTGGTATAAATAGTGTGTTGGTTTCAGAAACATGGCTATAGCTTATATAAACAAGCTGATGTGTAGCCATTGGGGCAGCCGAAAGCTGAAAAGGGGGAAAAGGCACAGGATACACAGCAGATAACAGATAAGCAATGAAGTATACAATGGGATTCTTTAGAACTCATCTGTTATCTACTGTGTGTCCTGTGCTTGAATGGCTGTCCCCTTGGCTACACAGCAGCTTGTTTATATAAATGGTAGTTGTGTATCTGATGCAAACACCCCAGTTTAACCAGTACAGGACAACAAAAGATTATACTGTCATTCCTTTAAAACACTTTCATTTTTTGGTGTTACTGTTCCTTTAATTCCTTATATGCCAATCTTTCCCCTCTATGACGCATTCTTCCTATATGTTAATCTCTCCTCTACCCGTTATGCCAATTTCTACTACAACTTAACCGTGAAACTCCACTGGCCTGTTAGTAACGGTAACTGCTTGTACAAGTCTCAGCCCCTTCACCGTTCAGCCAAGACAGTGCTCCTGCTCTGAAAAATGGAGAACTGTACTGGTATTGAGTTCAGTACCAGCACTATATATACTTAAATAATTCTCCAAAGCATGCTTATAAGTTAAAAAATAAAGTTTATTACATCAAAGTATTTAAAAAACATTAGAAAATCCCCTTATAGCGCCTAACGCGTTTCATGCTTACCTAGTACTTAGTCATAGGCAAAATCTGACTAGTCTCTCCTTTTTTGTTCCTTAAATACTAGCTCTCATAGTCCCTCCCCTCAATAAAACCAATTACAATCTTACATATGTGTTACAACTGCCATATATCATCCACAGGCCTAATGGCTTTGTTAAACTTCAAATGATCTATGTGTTAAATAATCCATGTTGCGGGGCATTTAAAAAAGTATAATTTACACAATATAAAATAATATAAATATAATTAAATATAACAAATGACATCAAAAATATAGTTAAGTCCGGGTGGCAACCTGGTTTGTAGATGAAAAATCCAATAAACCTCCCTTTTCTTTAATTTCATTAGAAGATCTCCCCCTCTGATACCTGTCTTAATTTGTTCTATCCCCTGTATAGAAAGATACTGTTAATTGCTACCATTGCATTCATGAAAATGTCTAGTGACATTGGTTTTGTTGCTTAGTTTAGTATTACTCACTTGGTTGATATGTTCTCTGATACGTTCTTTTAATGATCTAATAGTACAGCCCATGTATTGCTTACCACACTTAGTGCCGGTAATGAGGTAAACAATAACTTTGCTGCAACAATTGATGTATTGTTTAATTTTATATACATTTTTGGTCACAGTTGAATTAAATTCTTTAGAGGTTTTCAAGTACTTGCATGTAATACAACGATTGTGCCCGCACTTGAAACACCCACTGAATCTCAGAAAATCATCTTGTTTTCTATTTTTATTTTCTTTTTACAGATTCGAAGACAGTAAGTCGCCAAGAGTATAGGCGCATCTTGCCACACAACCTATCCCTGGATCCAAAACTGCACAAAAGTCGCCATTAGCATATAGTATTGGCAAAAACTTTTTTAATGTTTTAACTATTTTCTTATATTGCCTACTATACCGCGTAATAAAAGAGATTTTATGTCCATAATCCTTCTTGTGTGTTTAATTCTGTGTGAACAGGAGAGTATCCCTATCAGTGTTTTCTGCTCTCACATAGGCTCTCTGAATTAACTTGTTGTTGTATCCTCTTTCTTTAAACCTTCCTTTCATTTCGTCTGCCTTAATTTTATATGCACCTATAGTGGAACAGTTCCTCCGCAACCGTAGGAATTGTCCAGTAGGGATTCCGGCTATTTGAGTTCTTGGATGACACGACTGTGCATGAAGCAGCGTGTTTCCACTACAAGGTTTTTGATAAATTGTTGTATGTATACTATTTGCTTTGGCCATAAGTTTTACATCTAGAAATTCTATTTCCATCTTTGAAAACGTATCTGTAAATTGTAAGTTCAGGTCAGTACCAGCACTACACATGCAAAATGGAATTGGATGAGCTCACAAAAAGGGTGCGTGAAAGCATGAGGATGAGGATAACTGCATTAGGCAGATGGAAGCAGAGAATCGGCTCAACTCAATGTAGGCTAGCAAGTTGGGCGCTTGGATTAGCATTGAGTGCTATACATTTTAAGAATGAAGTGAAGAAGAAAAACCCAAAAAACCCAGTTACTTAAAGGAGAAGAAAAAGTGCTCTTTACTTGTGGGTGCCAAACGTTATGAACCCCCAAGTGATTGTATACTTACCTCACATCTTCTTCCAGCAAGCATCAAGGATCTTTGCATGGGTGCACATGTGCAATAGCGTGAAAAGCCAAACTTTAACGAAGAAGTCGGCTATTTTGTTCTACTGCGCATGTGTCTGCCCTGGGAAATTTGAAGAAAGAAAAAGGAAGCTGAGTGCTCCATGGTGCTAGCTGGAATAACCCCAGACCATTGCAGTTTTCTCCTGATAGGAGCACCAGCTTGGGGTGTGAGGTAAGTAGATAGAATCACTTGGGGGTGCCTAACTTTTTTTAAAAAACAACGGAATGGAAATAAGGAATGGCAGGGATTTGTGCCTATAGTGAGTCGTAAACCAATTAACTGTTTAGTGTAGATTTTAATCTAGACTATGACACCTGAAGGAGCAGTTTGA
Source organism: Xenopus laevis (assembly GCF_017654675.1). Classification (NCBI taxonomy): domain Eukaryota; kingdom Metazoa; phylum Chordata; class Amphibia; order Anura; family Pipidae; genus Xenopus; species Xenopus laevis. The sequence goes on from NC_054388.1 coordinate 76,148,738, forward strand.
GCAGCAGTCAGACCCTGTGATTTATTAATGTATGACCCCAGATAACTATATAAAAGACTTAGGTTTAAAATACATATAATACCTTTGGTGTTTAATATATAGTGGCAAAAATGGCAACTGAATTGCTGCTAGACCCAAATAAAACTCAAAAAATAAAGGATAAAAAGTAGGTTAACTCCAAACCTGCAGTGGCCAAACATTGGGCAGAGGAGGATCATAAATCGGCCATAGATGTACTGATATATTGATCATATGAAATTGGAGAGATGGCCCCTATGATCATGAATGTATAATTGGCTCTGAGTTGCTTTCTTGTATAAATTCTGCCTTAAATAAAATCTCCCTTGATCACAAATCATGACCATAATTATTGCAATTTTGAACATTATATCACCATATACAGTATTTATGGTAAATGCAAGAATGCTGCAACAATATGGACTAAACGTAGGGTCCCTGAGTTAAATTTCTTGTTACGATGAATGAATTACCACTGTATTTTGTGTTCTTACTGTGTCACTTCTGGCATGCTTTGTTATTAATGGAAACTAGCCTGATTTGCTTGGTGGCTATTGACACAACTCATTTGTGATCATAAATGAGGCGGAGTGACTTGATTTATTGTTTGAGCCTACATTTCTTTACCAATTCAGTCAATAGAAAAACTATGCAGATAACATTTAAATAAGTATTTTGCCTTTAATCAGTTGTATTTTCATCCATATAATATATTAATATAATATATTAGGCCTCATTTGTGAAACTAAACAAAGTGCACATAGTACAAAATAAGGCTACAATCTAACATTTATTTTTTTCATGATGCACGATGCGTTCAGCCTTATGGAAATACAGTCTGCATAAAGGCCCTGTACATACCTATACCTTACAACTGTCCCAGTTTCTGCAGTACAGTCCCGATTTTGACAACTCAGCCTGCAGTCCCGAATTTCTTACTGAAATATCCAGAGTTTTTTTTTGATCCCTGATGCCAGAAAAAGATGCAAAGTTTCTGAAACTTAATTAAAATAAAAGGCTTTTTGGCAGAGAGCCCAGAACACTGAAGAGCTGCACTTCGATACATTTCTAACAATTTGAGATAAGCAGTAGTAATGGGTGAATCTGACCCGTTTAGTTTCAACAAAAATTTGCAAAACATCGAAAATTCGCTAAAATGTATTGAAGTCTATGGGTGTTAAATTTTTTTGTGGCACAATGCAGCGAAATAAAATAATTTGAGACGCATGAACATTTTTTTCACCCATTGGAGTCTATGGGCCTTGTTTTTGTGGCGAAAAATGTTGCTCATCACTAATAAGCAGGTCTCTTGGGGACCTCTAGGGCAGTTTTAGCTTCACTAGCAAAACTGTTATAACATAAAACATGGCCCTAAAATTCTCAGAAATGTGTTCAAACTTTCATAACCTGCCAAATTGTGTAAAATGGACATGGTAATTAGGGGGTGTGGCAATAAAATAGGCATGGTCAAAATGTTTTGCTTGGTGCGGCTAATGTTTTTGTCCTTCTTTAGATTTCTCAAATGTTGGGAGGTATTTTTCAAATGCTGGTCCGTAAGTACAGGGCAGCCTAGGTCCTGGAGCTGCTCTCTACACTTGGGGCAGATTTATCAAAGGTTGAAGTGAATTAAAATAATTAGAATTTCAAGCTCATTTTTGTGTAGTTCGACTAGGGTACAGTCCAAATTTGACTCGAATTTGAAAAAAATCGAAAATTCGAATTTTGAAATTTATCATGTAGCATATTTATCAGAGGTCGAATTACGAATTAAAAAAACTTCGAAATTCAAATTCAAAAAGACCAACCGAAATGAAGTCAAGTTATTTTTTTGGTCGAATAGGTCAGTTTCAAATCAAATTTGGACTATTCCCTAGTCGAAGTACAGAAAAAATAGCTCAAAATTCGATTTTTTTTCATTCGAAAATTCACCTCGACCTTTGATAAATCTGCCCCTTACTGTCTCTTTAAAAATTCGACTTCAACTATTCACCATCTAAAACCTGCCAAATAGATTTTTTTTGGGAAAAACTTCGAATCATATGTTTTGAATGTGTTTCGATTCATACAAATTCAATCAAAAACTGACCTATTCGGCTTAAAACAACCTTCGATATAATTGCGGTTGGTATTTTTGAATTCGAATTTCGAAGTTTTTCAAATTCTAAATTCGACCCTTGATAAATCTGCCCCTTAGCGTCAGATTTCTCATCAGGCTGTATGGGGGTTCACGTGTCAATTAGGCACTAAGAGGCATACTTACACCCCACTGGGTCAGGAATGATGCCACAATGGTGGTGTAACTACTGAGGGCTTGAGGGGCACACTCACAATTTTGTGCATGGGGTAGGTCAGGCTACCAAACAGAGAGTGCTCTGAAGCCTATTGGGTGTTATGTGCTATATCTTGATATAGTTCCAAAAGGGGTTTGAGGGGCACACACCTGGTTAATTTTCTTAGTTGATTGGGTGCACCTCCCGCAGTGTCCTTCCACACAGAGCCACAGGAATCAGAAAAAAGATGGGCAGCACTCCAGGGATGAGTAAAACTTGCCTTTATTTACACACAGCAGGGCAGCATAGCAACGTGGTCTGCGCTCTCATCTGAGACCTATGCTGTTTGCTGATGATGAGGAGTTTACCAAGAGATGGGAATCCATTCTAAATAAGTGCTCGCTTGATCTAATGGTGGCCCAGATGGAAAAGATCCAGAAGGAATCACCAGCGCTGTCACTACACATTGCCAAGAAGGAATCAGAGATGCGGAACAATTGTGCAGAGAAAGAAGTTTCCGAGGGACAGCATACTATGCAAGACTCGCTCAAGAAGTTCCGTGGGGCACTGGAGGTGCGGAAGCGGGACAAATCCGACGTGATGCAGAGGATTACAGCGCCGGATTGGTGTACCGATGGCGGAACCCGCAGGAACAGAGGCAACGTATGGGCTGGAGTCGCGGCCGCATTATTAATAAAGATGGCGGAGGAGACCGTCTGGGGGATGAGAACGGAAGGCCTAAGAGATCTTCGGCGAATGCCCCAATGGCGGCTTTTTTATCCAGCTCCCAGACATCGCTCACTACAAGCGACACAAGCGGCGAGGAGGCAAGCGGGCACAGCACAAAAGACAGCAAGCTGCGGAAGAAACATCGTCCACGACGGTGGTGAATACAACTGAGGTCACGCTGGATGAAGAGGAGCTTAAGGTACTCAGTAAAGGTTTTTCCTATGCATTGGTTGCTGGCCCGGGCTTTTTTGAACTGGACTTGGCATTATTTCGATTCTTTAGGAATTTAAGATTAAAAGCATAATTTGCTAGTAATGTTGTATATGAGGAGAAATTGGCCATGGGCACTTTTTGTGCCAAATCATTGGGTTTATCTAAACTGAGTAACTTTATGCCAGATAACAAAAATGCTCCAATTGAAACTTATGTGCACATGGTAACCACTGAAATAAAGACACTAGAAAGTGCGTATAGGCGCGGTGAGATACACACTGTGACCCCTAATTTAACAAAAGACGAATCTAATGCGTTAAAAAAACTGGCAAATCGTAAGGATTTAGTCTTTAAGGCTGCAGACAAGGGGGGTGCAGTGGTTATCATGTCCACGGAGTATTATATTGGAGAAATTAAACGGTTATTGTCTGATGATACTACATATATTAAGCTGAGTGGGGATCCATTGAGGGATGTGCAAAGGAAAATTGGGTCACTGTTACAAAATGCTAGAGATTTACAGGTGATTGATGAGGGGCTGGCGGCATATTTGACACAGGAGAATCCGATGACCCCTGTGTTTTATGTGCTGCCGAAAATCCACAAAAATTTGAAAGAACCTCCTGGGAGGCCAATAGTGGCTGGGATTGATTCGGTTTTTACCCCACTAGCGAGATTTGTAGACACTATCATCAGACCACATGTTACCTCTCAGTGCTCTTATATTCAAGATACAGGTGACTTCCTAAACAAAGTGGCATCTATTGTTTTACCTAAGAAAGACGTTTGGTTGGTTACAATGGATGTGGAAAGCCTCTACACCTCCATCCCACATGATGGGGGTGTAGAGGCGGTCCGCCTCTGTTTGGAACAAGATGAAACCCTGGATGGGGCTCAAAAAAGATTTATCCTAAGCTGTCTGGAAATGGTATTAAGATGGAACTACTTTATGTTTAGAGATGAATTCTTTTTGCAACTGAAAGGGACGGCCATGGGATCAAACGTGGCTCCTTCATATGCGAATATATTTATGGGTAAATTTGAAGAAAAGTTCATCTATGACAATCAGTTGTTTAAAAACACTGTATAAAATGGCTACGCTACATAGATGATGTATTCATAATATGGGAGGGGCCACGTTTGTCCTTAGAACAATTTCATAGGGAAATTAACTCAGCATGCTCACATATCAAGTTTACTGTACATATAGATCCACAGGAGATTGCTTTCCTTGACACCAGAGTATATGTGGGAGATAGTAAATTACATACAGATTTATTTACTAAAGAAACGGATAAAAATACTCTCCTCCATTTCTCCTCTTTCCATCCACCACAGATCAAAAGATCACTACCCAAATCACAGTTTACACGAGTGAAACGGATAGTCTCGGATGAGAAACTGTCAAAAGTAAGAATGGATGAAATGTCTGAGAAATTTCTTTCTAGACATTACCCTAGGACTGTGGTGGATGGACAAAGAGGGGAGGTGGAGAAGGTTGACAGGGAACAGCTTTTAAAGAAAAGAGAGAAAGAAAATCAAGCCAGAATACCTTTAATTTCGGTTTATAATACACTGAGTGATAATATTGGTAAAATTATTAGAAAACATTGGGGTATCCTAAAAACCAATTTGGGAGAAATCCCTGCTTTTCAGAATCCACCTGTCATGTCATACAAAAAGGCCCGCACTATAGGCTCCATGTTAGTGAAGGCGGACATGGGTTCAGGGAAAGAGAATAGACAGACAGTGCTGCGTCCAGTAAAGAGGGGCACATTTGCCTGTTGCTCGTGCAATTGCTGTAACAACATACAAAAGGGAGAGGTTATTCATCACCCGAGAAGTGGCATGCCTATTCCTATCTCTGGTCACCATTCATGCACTACCACATTTGTGGTCTATGCCATAAAGTGCCCTTGTGGCTTAGTTTATGTGGGTCAAACCTCACGTATGGCCAGAGATAGGATTAGAGAACATAAATCAGCCATAAAATGTAAACGGATGGACCAGCCGGTCGCCAAACATTTTACGGAAGTAGGCCATACGGTTTCACAATTAAAATTCCAGGTTTTGGATACTGTCCCGAAGTTGAGAAGAGGAGGCAATAGGGTTAAAAAACTGTTGTATAAAGAGGCATGGTGGATTAGGAAACTGGACACCCTAGCACCGAATGGGCTTAATCTGGAATATGATCTATCTCCTGTTTTTAGATAATTTATAATATTTTAATATGGTTTTAATGTTCTCCTTTTTTACAGTCTATCTGAGGATACACTTTGCTACTTTCTCTGAAATGGGATTACTAATTGACATATTGTCAGATAAGTGAAACAATGTTTTGTATTTTTGTTACTTTGGTGCAGCCCCACTAGAGGGTGCTATGACAATAGTGTATAAAAGGAAAATCTGTATAATGATATGCTAGCTTGACAAAGAGCCGTGCGAGGCTCGAAACGTTGCTATGCTGCCCTGCTGTGTGTAAATAAAGGCAAGTTTTACTCATCCCTGGAGTGCTGCCCATCTCTTTTCTGATTCCTATATCTTGACATAGTCAAGTGGAAGACTATTTTTTTTTACTGGTCACCAATGGGTTTTTAAAACTTGTGGGGGGGGGCAGACCATAAATATTTTTTTTACTTGCAGGGGGGTACCCTGATCACCAGTGGCTATTTATAACTTGTTGGGGGGGGCTGGCCACCAGTGGTTTTTTTTAACTTGGAGGGGGTCCTGGCCACTAGTGGATTTTTATGTTAGCTCTGATGTCTGTGTGGCATTTTTACTGTGGGGTGGGGCTTGGGGTGGGTGGGGACCAGGGGGCCCAGAAAATTTTGAAGGTGGCCCTGTCTATCTACATATTATTTATATAGTGAATAAAGTACCCGTTTATAAGGATATAATTTAAGATATTCATGGCTTTTGTGTATTATATATATCTATATATATATATATATATATATATATATATATATATATATATATATATATATATATATATATATATATATATATATATATATATATATATATATATATATATATATATACACACACACATATATTTATGTTCAAAAAGCCTGGCACTGACTGCAAATGTAACGTGCCACTCTGCTAGCAGTGAAACAGTTAAACCAGTAAGGCGATCCCCAGAGCAGTTGCCAGTAGTCAGAGGCGGGGCTGCAGTGGGAAAGAAAGAAGGAATAGCAGAATAAAAGCAGTAGGTTATTTCTCTAGTCTGTATGAGTCGTCTATCTACCTCCACACCAAGGAGCTGGTGTCTGCTGCTGCCGGTGAGCAAAGGTTTCAGGCTCTGAGCTTGGACTGTATTGTGTGAAGGTCATTATTATATGTGTATATATATGTCTGTGTTTTTTCAAGCAGACCATGTTTTAAAACCCCAAATGGAGGTTGTATGTAATATACTATATATAATATACTACTACATTATTTCATAGAAGCCCCTGGCCCTTCCCTGAGTTTCGTAACCTCGTTAGACTTTCTAGTAACCTCTGGGACATGACAGGTTAAAAATAGCCTGGAGTAGAGGAGAAGAGACGTAAAGTCTGTACCAGGAAGTTGCTCCGCTCGCCTATTGAGCCTTCGGCTGCACTTTCACTTTAGTGGGGCCTTTCCATTAGGAAGGTGCCGGGAGGGGGGCGCTGGGAAACTTTTTCATGTGCAGAATAAGTTTAAAAGTACATATGAGTTTGGGGCGCTTTTTATTTTAGATCAACTGCAGCGACAATACATTTATTAGTTTAACAGCGGCCCTGTGTAATCATTTCTTCTAGATGCGATATATACAGCAGCAGGCTCTCCATTTACTACGAGCCTCATAGGCCGATCCTACGTAGAACTGAACTGCGTGTCTTTTCTACTTGTGACCATTTTAAAGGACAAGGAAAGTGTTAATCTGTAGGGTTGTAAATTCATTAGGAAGCCCCAGTCATACTCACTAATCTCAGGTAGGGTTGCCACCTTTTCTGGAAAAAAATACCGGCCTTCCTATATATTTATCTTTTTCCCTATTAATTGTATTGGGCTCAACCATCATTTTTACTGGCCAGGCTTGTAAAATACTGGCCAGGTGGCAACCCTAATCTCAGACTGTGGACTGGTGCTCTTCACTGCACCGACTGGGAGACTATTATTGGGAGCACTGAGCTTGCATTCTACTTGAAGCATCTGTGATTCTTGTTGTTGCCCAGGGCCTTGGACAAAGTGTGGGGTCTTCTCATGTGGCAACACTGGTGGGCCCTAGACCCGTCCCCCGTTCTCAGGGGCCCCACACCAGTCTTAAGCTCATTCAGAGTCTGCAACTCTTTCCCTTAGTGTATACCTACCTTTTCACTTCTGTCCTATGTGGGTGCGATCAGGGGGAGAGGAGCACCCACAGTTTTTGGTAGGGACGCTGGGGAACGGGTCTGGGTTTCTCCCTGGTGTCCTGGGCATGCACAACATTATTATCATCATGTATTTATAAAATGTCAACATTCAAATTACTGCATACATACAGAAATACAACTAAATAATCAGTACCAGAGGTAACAATCACCTTACCCAAAAAGCTTAGCACAAAATCAGGTCATAGAAACTGAAAGGTGTAGTGTTTGCTCTATTGCACTTGTGAACAACCCAGAGCGGCAGAGAGGATTGCAGACTGGAAGCAAAATGGCAGCGCAGTGCTCCCCTTGGAAAGAACTGATTATTATGGGGCACATTGTATGTTTTTAAAATCACCACCACAGAGGCAGTTATAAATAACATATGGTACCTGATTTCAATCTGGGCTAAAAAGTAATACAGATATGGGATCTGTTATCCAGATAGCTCTGAGTTACAGAAAGAATGCCTTCCATAGACTCAATTATAAACAAATAATCCGTATTTTTAAAAAATATTTCCCTTTTCTCTTTAATAAAACAGTACATTGTACTTGATCCAGACTAAAATATAATTAATCCTTACTGGAAGAAAAAACAACTTATTGGGCCAATTTAATGATTTTCTAGTAGACTTAATTTATGAAAAAAAATACTGAAAGACCCATTATTCAGACAACCTCAGGTCCTGGACAGTCTGACTAATAGGTCCAATACCGGTTTTAACTTTAACAATGACATTTGTTGCAGTACCATCTAGATCCTGGTCTGTTATTCACCATACTATAGAACAGGTATCCCCAACCATTAGAACCAGTGAGCAACATTCAAAAGTCAAAGGAGTTGGAGAGCAACATTAGCATGAAAAATGTTCCTGGGGACCCAAATAAGGGCTGTGATTGGCCATTTAGTAGCCCCTGTGTGTATTGACATCCTATACTGAGGCTCTATTTGGCAATACAACTGTTTTTTTATGCAACTAAAACTTGCCTCCAAGCCTGGAATTCAAAAATAATCACCTGCTTTGAGGCCACTGGGAGCAACATCCAAAGGGTTGGAGAGCAACATGTTGCTCACGAGCTACTGGTTGGGGATCACTGCTATAGAAGAAAGGAGGTTTTTCCCTAAATATTCGGAAGGGGATTTTACAGTGAGAGCTGTGAAGATGTGGAATTCTCTCCCTGAATCAGTTGTACAGGCTGATACATTAGATAGCTTTAAGAAGGGGTTGGTTTTAGCAAGTGAGGGAATACAGGGTTATGGAAGATAGCTCATAGTACAAGTTGATCCAGCGACTGGTTCGATTGTCATCTTGGAGTCAGGAAGGATTTTTCCCACTCTGAGGCAAATTAGAGAGCCTTTAAATGACTTTTTTTGCCTTCCTCTGGATCAACTAGCAGTTAGGCAGATTAAATATAGACTTCAAAGGTTGAACTTGATGTACGTGTGTCTTTTCAACCTAACTTACTATGTTACCAGAAGCACAGTAGGATGCAGGCCCTGGCAAGAAAAAATAATAAACTGCAGTTCTTGACACTACTGCCTATCACCTTAAATGATTACAAATGTTACTTCTGCCCAATTATACAGAAAGTACAATATTATATTTACTCTTTTATGACTAATGGTACAGATTATCAGATTATTTTGCTGTTATTTCATTTCTTTAGTTCTTGTTTTTTTCTGACTACTGATTATTAAATATACAGTTCACAGAGCAAAACTCCCTGAATTGCTGCATGTTTCATATCTCTAATGGATACCATAATGATTAAAATGCTCTTTGAAACCATGCCCTGATCTTAGTGATGCAAAACCCCTTTGCCATTAAGCTTGTATTACTTTGAAACACTCATGACCACATTGCCAAGCAATATCTACTGAATGCCTTTTCCCAGCAGCTATTTCTCATTTGAGAGACACAGCTGTTGTCAGTCTGCACACGGAGTAGTCACACACAGACCTCTGCCACTATATGTGCATTCGAATTGAACACTTGTCATGACAGGTGCAGGAGGAAATCATGTCTGTCTCTTGTTTTCCACCTGAGGTTAGTGGAGGACAAAACACCCCATGTGACAGGGGCCTAAGGGAAAAAGAGAGCCTGTGTTTTCTTTGCATATTTTATATGTTATAGATTTGTAGGCCACATTATATTAAGGGTCTGGCCATACGAGCATATTCAAGGAGATTTGTCGCCCCCTGCCCCTCCGCTAGCTAAAATGAAAATCGCCTGGTAGAAGGCAGACGCGGCGCTTTGTTTTCCAAAGTCGCCCGAAGTTTGCTCATGAGGCAACTTCGTGCAACTTTGGAAAACGAAGCGCAGTGTCTGCCTTTCCCCAGGCGATTTTCATTTTAGCCGGTGGAAGGCAGTTCAGGGAGATAATCGGCCAGAAGAAGAGGAGATTTGTTGCTGGGGCGACTAATCTCCCCGAATCTGCTCGTGTGGCCAGACCCTAACATGTGCACACTTCTATGGAGTCTGTGGGTAGTTTAGGGCCATAAAAACCTATTGGAAGGTCATTTTAGCCTGCGACCCTCAGGTTAGACAGCCCCATGCTTTGTATTTGTATGTTCATGATATTTCATCTATATAGGAGCAGGTTTGTATTTAAGCTATAGTTCTTTTTTAAAGGAATTGTTTGGTTACTAGGCAGTAACCAAACAGTGACTTGAGAGGGGGAGGGGCACACGTGTCATACCTGTTTGCTTTTGAAGCTGACCTGCATGCCGACTATCAATTGCAAACTTACTGAACAGTTATGTCCCATCTGACCCCCTTCAAGTCACTGACTAATTCAGAGTTAGAGAGCTGAAAAGCATGAATTATTGTTCTGTTATATTAGACATCTGCTTACTCCAGTCTTTATACATTACATTTTTGGCTAACTATATTAGAAACATTTTTTATTTTGCCCAGGCTATCTATTTACGCAGTTTTTATTTTTACACTGAACTGTTCCTTTACGTGCTTCATTTTTCAGTCCAGTTCACTTACTTGGTTGTAGTAGACAAGTTTTATTAATGCACATGGCAGTTTACACACACTTTGTACACAGAGAGAGATGGTAATTGTTATGGGTTGTTCAGTGAGGCTGATGAGCTTGGTGAGTTTGAGTTGAGAAGGCAAAATGATTTAGACCTATTTTAGAAGGTAGACATGTTTAAGCAGTAGATGAAAGGACCAATGGTCTTAAGAATGAGAGCCAATTGTGGGAGACAGGTACACAATGTGGGTATACGGTACTTCATAGGTTATGGTAGATCAGGTTTGGGTTGTAGTGGAACTGAGCTACAATGAGTCAGGATAGATAAGATGGGTTAAAAATATAATGACCAACATAATTTGTGTGATTATATGGAGAGTGGTTGAAGAATTGTTCCTATTTTCAGTAATAACTCAACATTCTTCTTTATTGTTTCAGCTGATATTTATAGGTATTTGCTGGAACTCCACCATTTGGACCAGTATGTGCTCAGGTCTAGTGGAAAACTATGTGGCTGCCATGGTCCTTAGTGCTGCAGGAGATGCCATTGGCTATAATCGTGGCAAGTGGGAATTCAACAAAGAAGGACAGCAGATCCATAATGAACTGGCCAAACTGGGTGGCATAGAAAACATTGATGTGAAGAATTGGCTTGTGAGCGATGATACCATAATGCACATTGCCACTGCTGAGGCCTTGGTGGAGGCGGGCAAAGACACAGACCCAGCTAAGCTCTATCCCCTTCTGGCAAAGAAATACAAAGAAAGCATGAATGACATGGTTGGCAGAGCTCCTGGTAATTATATAGGGAATAATATACCCCCGGTTTTAAAATAAATGTAAAAATATTATATAAAATAATTAAATATATATATATATATATATATATATATATATATATATATATATATATATATATATAATCCCATCGATGACGACACTCCATATTCAATCAAGCTTAGGCAAAAAGTCAATTCATTTAGGTTTATTTAGTGGACCAACGTTTCGATCGACATTCTTAATAATATTCTTCTGATCTGAATACACTCCGTCTTGAGAAGGGTTATTCAACATATTAACACTGTAGGGAGGGGTGGATATTAGTCTGAAGAGGCAAAAATACAGTATATACAAAGATAAAACTTCGTAAGTTCAAAGGGGTTAAATAGAGATTTTAAGTTACACTTGTAGTTATACTGTAAGTAGTAGGGATGCACCAAATCCATTATTTTAGCATTTGCCCGAATTGTTTGTGAAAGATATGGCCAAATACTGAATCGAAACCGACCCTTAATTTGCATATGTAAATTAGGGAAATAGAAGGGGAAAGAGAACTGCGCACAGGCACTTGGATTCTGCCGAATCCTGCTGAAAAAGACCAAATCCCAAACGGAATTCTGGATTCGGTGCATCCCTAATAAGGAGAATAAGGAATTCATTTCTTTCCATCAGTTGGTAATTTGTTGTGATTCTTTTATGCATTATTTTAGCCAATATTGTATGGAATACACATATGTCCTGGGTCTTGTGCAGTGTATGCTTATGAAATATGAACTTTGATCATTTAAGTATTAATACGGGTTGCCATGGCCACATAGGATACATGGAAGTAAAAATGGTAATCCTGCTTTCATACTGATATGACACTGGTTGCATCATGTTCTTTTTAAGCAGGATTATAGCAGATTTAAGGTATAGTGAGCCATATTATGAAGAGATGCCTTAGCCGTAAAACACCCAGGTTCCAAGCATTCTGGATAATAGATCCTTGTACTAAGGGTGTCTCGGTAAGGATATATATTCTATATCTGCTCTTTTGGTAGCCATTTTTTTTCTAGTTACATAATCTATTAAATTCTGTTTATAGGCAACACTTGCATGAGAAGTGCTGGTATGCTCGACCCCAAAACCCCTGACGGATGGAAGATTCCATTTCTGAAACATGGTGGGGGCTGTGGTGCAGCTATGCGTGCCATGTGCATTGGACTGAGATTTCGCCATCCAGACCAGTTAGACGACCTTATTCGAATAAGCATAGAAAGTGGCAGAATGACTCATCACCATCCGACTGGATATCTGGGATCATTGGCTGCTGCATTGTTTTCTTCCTATGCAATAAATCGAAAGCCACCCCACGAGTGGGGCAAAGCTTTGCTTGATGTCTTGCCCAAAGCCAAAGCCTATGTGGAAAAATCTGGGAGAGATGTACAGGATAATCTAATGACTTGGTATGTATGTCTCTCTCTCTCGCAAATAACTGATATTTATATACCAGCACACCAGCTGCCATATTTAGCATGACTATATGTTGATGTTTAGGTAATTGTGTGATGCTGCCCAGGATTGACTTTTTAACATTTAGTTCTTTAGCTCTATAGATTACTAATTACAGTTGTTCCCTGGTTCTTAGGGTTCCGCTTACCCCTAGGAACCAGGCAGTCATTTGTTGATAGACTTGTTGATTTGCCTGACATTTGTATACATTAGCATCAGCAAGTACTTATCAGTCATGCTTGCTTTCAATAGCATATGATTTTTCAGGCAACTATCACAACAAGCATTGCTGTGCAATTCTGTGGGGGCACATTTAGGTGCAATAGCATTGATTTTTAGACATAGATTTTAGACAGTGCCCCATGTGCCATTGGACCAACAGTGGGTTATTTTTAAATGGCGTTACTGTTTATTTAAATGGATAGCTGGTCTATAAGTGCTGAGAAAAACTTTTATTGAGTAATATTGTTTAAAAAAAAAAAAACATCTCTGAAGTGGAAGGTAATGCAATATTCACATTCTCCACGCAAATTTTTACAGACCTTATGGCAGGAGTCTTTTAGTTCAGTTCTTATCCGGTTGCTGAAATGCATCTCCTTGTATCCAACCACAACCAAAGCACAGATGAAGAGCTACACAATAGTAGCTCAGTCTGTTATTCTGAACCTAACATATTGCAAGAACCCTATTGCCCAAGGCAATGCCATTGTTATGGAAATACTAGATTAACCACCAGCAGGTTGAACTACTAATAAGAAACTTGTATCAGCTGAATGCTTAACATTTTTGTGTCCTCCAGGACTTTCTTTGAAAGAAGCTGGCAGTCATACCTTACTCTGAGAGGCATAATAGATGGAAAGTCGCAACCAAAGTTTCCTGAGAATTATGGTGTGGAGGAAAGGGATACATTCTACACTTCTCTTAGCTTCAATGGTTGGGGGGGCAGCAGTGGGCACGATGCCCCCATGATTGCTTATGATGCCATTCTTGGTTCTGGGGACAGCTGGACTGAACTTTCTCACAGGGCTTTTTTCCATGGAGGAGACAGTGATTCCACGGCTGCCATTGCAGCCTCCTGGTGGGGGGCAATGTATGGTTTTAAGGGTGTCAGTCAAGCCAACTACAAGAAGCTGGAATACAGAGACAGACTGGAAAAACTAGGAAGAGGCTTATATCACCTCTCATAGAAGATGATAGAACAATACGGCAAATAGCACTGACACAGACAGCAGCTGTATTACCCATTCACCTGCTGCTACCATCCTAAAATTATGCATTTGCATGTGGGGCCACAATAAAGGGCATAAACCATGGACACAATTCCATTACCAGTGTAATAATATGACTTACATAGTACATTTAAAATCATATAGCATGAAATTTCCAGCATTAGCCTGTTTTTGACCTATAGCTATGCAATATACCCTTAGGATAAAGAATAGAAATACAATAATATTTTACAGTTAAAGACAATTGCTGTACCCCAGATGGTGAGAGATTTTGAAACTAAATCAGGATACAATGTAGAATGCTACATAATACAAGAAAGGCATCAGAAATTGAAAAGAGGTACTCCATCACCATTTATAAATGGATTAATAACTGCAGGAACATCCTAATTCAGAGGGCTGGGGTGAGATCTTTTGAGGCACTTGGATACCAGTATTTAAAGGCTCTCTTTAGACACTCAAAACCCTCAGATATTGGGTAATACTAATAGCTTCAAATGAATTGCTAAAAAATATACTGTAACTATGAGATGAGTTAAAATTAAAGAACCTAAAAGCACACAGCAGAGAAAAGCAAGAGGGTGAGTACAGGCACTTTGCGAGATTTTGTGCATGAAACTGTTTTACGAATATTTTCTCCGCCACCAAAGTTGTGGTGTAATTTAAACGCAGTATTAAATATTCGCAATTTGCGATTTTTGTCATGTCTTATAGACATTCCAAGTCTGAAAAACAAATTTGCGACTCTGTTTGCACACTCTTATTCAGCTATATAGATATAACCAGGCGCAGGGCACATATTTTCACTGTGCGAATCATTCTGCCCTGCGCGAATATAAATGAGCCCTACTATGTTACAGTGTGACAGGAAGTGATCATAGGCCAATGATTGAAGCATTTAAATTAGATAACTAGATACATGAGCATCTGCCCAACAGCTAGGGAGATAAGGAAGTGTAGAGATTTAAAGACATAGGGACTTAGTAAACCTATGAGTTCCTACATATATATGTGGCCATTCCAATGGGCTCTGGTAGAGTGTTGAGGCCAAGTTTCGCTCCTGCATCCCAAGTTCTACCTGTTAAAGGATTGGTTTATAACCTATCTGTATATCTATATTAGCAAGGTCAGTCACAATAACATATACTGTATATACTTGCTTGTGTTGAAATAAGCTACTTGACCAGCCAATAATCAAAAGTGGAACCTAATGACCTCAGCTTGCAGAAGGGAGATCAAAATAACTTACTATAGTGTGGTACATGATAAAAAGACCTTGTAAGGGGCTCAGGGAAGAGATCTCTCCAAGCTACCGAATGCATTCTGTATTCTGTGCTTGATCAGTCCTTCTCTGATAAAACCCTTATTGTGGCTCTGCTGAAATTCTTGGAGAAACCTATCACAGAGGTACAGACCCAACACTGCTATATATGGTGGAACTGCTGTGGAGTAATAGCCAATACAGATAAACTATTTGATGCCATATGTGGGCCCACAATGCTATGGCAATTTCCATGCACAAATCCCCTGCATGACTTGCATAATTTTGACCCAAGGAGCAGGCGTCTCCGTGGTAACATGCTTAAGACATTTTTGGGTTGTGTGTAATATGATTTTGAAGGTTATATATTGACATTTTGTAGCTCCCTGCTGTTACATGAATCAGTAGATAGCACCTGGGCATTTGCATAAAGCATTGACACCACCAACAAGATGTAGATTTCAATATAAGTTTATTTTGTATACATCAATTTCACATATATAAGCTCTTTTCTTTCTTGTCAAAATACACGTACACTTCCACATATATATTCATCTTATACATATGCAGTTTTAATTTGGCAATCATGAGCATTTCTCACATTAAGCTGAAGTCATGCTGGCTGTTTTCTCCACTGGAAGGGAATAGCCTGAAACTGCTCCTGCCACCTCCCATTCTTGCACTGAAAATGCACATCAGTGAGCCAGTGCAGAAATTGTTCTTTTTGTCTTCAGCTTTTAACAGTTGATGGCAGATAGTTGTCTCCATTGCATTGTGGACGACATATGTGCATTGTGCTTTCAGGCCACTGAGCCAGTGACATCTTACTGAGGTCCCTATACACTCTTGTGCCCATTGCATTCAAATTTCTGGATTCTAGGGACTGCTTTCTGTGGTATGGGATTACTAATTTAGGACCAAAGATTTATTTGGAATAGATTTCTTTGTCTTTTTAACATACTCTGGCCCTACAACATGTGGCATGACAAATAATAAGCTTACCAAATGGAAAACACTACAATATGATATACATTATCAGATTATCAGATGCAGTGACACCTTCACACAAATAGAATGTATATCCACCATCCAACAAAAAATGCATTGTCTGACAGGGACCACTATAAACCTTTTAAAAACCAGGATTGAGTATTGAAGTAGATTTAAAAGTGCAGCCCATATGAATAAGCTTAGTGGTCCAGTGTAAGATGTTGATCAAATGTACCTTTCAGAATTTCTTCATAATGTAACCGTTCTTTTACTGCCAGGTTCCTTTTAGTCTTCACTGTTCACTGAGGTACAAACACTGATAAATAGCTATGTATCTGCACAGTAACCAACAACAAACAGTGCACTTTAAATGGGAAAAACAACAAGCACAAGAGTTCCAATATCAATAAGATGACAGCCTCTGGATTTAAAGGAACAGCTAAATGTACACACCACAGCCAGAGCACTGTATCTATGTATTATTTGAAATAAATCTGAAAGTGCAAAGATCTCTCTTCTGTCCAAGAGGATAAAAATGCATTAAATGTTCATGATAGTGAAGGACCTGCAATAATGTACATGTAGATCAGCACACAGATGGAAGAATATTATGTAGAACTGCCTCACATTATAGAAGTGCTAATAAAGGACAACTACCACTAGTCAATGAAGGGTCTGCAACAAGTTAGAATTTATTAAATGTACACTAAAGGGGTTGGAAATCCAAATACAAAAATCAGCATAAATTAAAGCAAATGTAATTTTAATTAACATTTGGGGGCACATTTACTATGGGTCGAATATCGAGGGTTAATTAACCCTCGATATTTGACCATCGAAGTAAAATTCTTCGACTTTGAATATCGAAGTCGAAGGATTTACCGCTATTCGTTCGTTCGAACGATCGTAGAGAAATCGTTAGATCGAAGGATTTTAATCCATCAATCGAATGATTTTCCTTCGATCAGAAATTTGTTAGAAAGCCTATGGGGACCTTCCGAAGTAGTTGGTGAAAGTTTTTTTTAAAGAGACAGTACTTCGACTATCGAATGGTCGAATAGTGGAACGATTTTTAGTTCGAATCGTTCGATTCGAAGTCGTAGTCGAAGGTCGAAGTAGCCAATTCGATAGTCCAAGTAGCCAAAAAAACCGCTCGAAATTCGAAGTATTTTTCCTTCTATTCATTCACTCGAGCTAAGTAAATGTGCACCTTAATGTACCGCTGAAACAGGAACATTTTAAAATTCTCTTCTTTCAAAAAGAATGAAAAGCATTATAGAAATAGGAGTCTTGGCTGGAAGGCAAATAACTGCAACATTATTTCAATAGTACATTCGTTATTCAATAGCAGTTTTAGGGGGAAATTGTACATTCCTCTGTTCACGTGTATAGAAATTTTAGGGGTTAAATAAATGTGTGCCTTTAAAATTTCCCTTTGGTGGACTGTGGTGACTCTAAATTTCACCCCTTGAAAAATATACCCCAAGGTGTATATATTTCACTTTCTAAGGGGAAAGTATGAATAAATAGAGAAGTGCACTAGTATTACAACTAGGAAAACTGTGTCAGTTTAACACTTAAAGGGGAGCTCCACAAAAACTTAACTTGAGCTTTTTGAAAAGTAAACATAATTTCAAGCAACTTTGCAATATACATCAATAAAAAAGAAAGCTGACTTTTCATGATATTTAATGGTTTGTAAACGTTCCCTAAGCCTAGGCCTGATCTGTCTGACTAATTTGCTGAGCTGGCTGACTACTGTTACTTTGTATCAACAGATAGCTGTCCTCAGCCTGCATCCTCCAAACCCCACAATTCCCTGCACACATGATTTCAATAAGGAAAGGAACATCATAGTGCAATGCATTGTGGGTTATGTAGTTCCTGCATGTTGTCTCTAAACTTTTGAGAAGTTGTTACAATTTATAACATCAGTGTTTAGTCCCTCCTTCCCTGAAAGGATTTAAAATGATGCAGAAAGAGAAGAACTGTTAAACAGCTATATTTCAGCATAGAAAATAGCATTTATTCATACTTTTTAAAGAAACAGGTAACTGTTATGGATATATTAGGGATTTCTGTGTTATGTGGGCCCCTTTATCCAATGTTGGTTTCCCCTTCCCCTTTAAAGGAAGAGGCCAGTGCAACAAGAAATAACATTTGATATAATGGCTACAAGCAGCACAGGCTGTGTTTCACCATGTCAGTTCTTTTTAGTACACAAGAAAGAAACACAATGAAATGTTATGGCAACACACAAGGCATCAGAAAGAGGTATACAGCAACACACAATGCTAATAAAGCCTCAGGCTTTACACCAGGAATGTCAGAAAAATGAACCAGCATACCTGCTATTAAGCAACATTGGTTTATAAATTCACGGCAAAAGGAGCAGACCTAGAGGCACCATTAATGAGAAGCAACAGGACTTACTGTAGTTACAGTTGGAACTGAACTTTTGGGTCTAAAATAAAAAAAACAGGCTGTACACTCCTTTCTGTTGTACTGCACATACTATGTGGAGTGTACAATACATTACATTCGTGTGGTTTAATGAAACCATCTCTCAAGTGTCTATATTTTATAAGAGAAATGTCTAACAAGCATAAATGGGCAGGCAGAAAATCCTGCTTCTACGCTCATCGTTTCCAACCATCTAGCTGTTGGCTGCTTATTATCAGTTTAAAGTTTTGCACTGCAATACTGTATTTGGCTTCTATAACACAGTGTTGTCTTTTTTTTCTTTCACCCAACAGTTATTCTGCTTGGTTACTACTAGTGTCACTGATGTGAGACACAATTTAGAGCCAACCAAGCATGAACAAAAGTAAAGGTCAACAAGCATTGTGATTTCTGCTTGATCAGTTAGGTATCTATGGGTAAAAACTCTTCTTCAGAAATCAGGTGTTGTCGCATAAGCAGAGAGATTTAGTTATGTGTAACACAGGAGACTCTTCCAGATCAACGTCTGTTTCTCCCAATTCGATGTGTGAGATGTTAAAATGTCCTGAAATCAAAGGTTTTTCCATTCCATTATCTTCTGTGATGTGAAGGACTGTATCACCATACTGAAGAAGGCTGCTAGTCTCTAAACCAACAAAGTCTTCAGGGTCTGAAAGATGGGGAACTGTGGAGAAGTTGGGCTGATGCTCCCCTGCTAGGCTCTGGGTTCTCTTTCCCTAGGAAGTAGCCCCCTCTCTGGAAGAAAAGTGGAAGACCAAACTAAGCAACATTATAATGAGTATAATGTTTTCCAAGTATAGTTTATTATTGCCGTAACACATTGTCACAGATCATTTGGTTTACATGTAATAGTACATATTGGTTGCAGTATGTTTTTAAATATGCACTATCACAAATAAGTATAACACATGTAGTGTGCAAACATGACAATATATATTCAACTTGTGGTTAAGAACAGCACAAGGATCATTGTGAGCAGCCAATACATCAAGCTTATGTTCATAATGAAAAATAAATATACTGTACCAACCATGTTCCAAAAAAATATGCTGGGGCTCATTTATCAACACAGTGCAAATTTGCCTGAGGGCAGTAACCCGTGGCAACCAATCAGTGCTTGGCCTAATTTGCCCATTGTTGATTAATTACTCCCATGTACCAAAAGAAATATACTGCGAAAGACATGTACCAAATACCAGTTCAACAAAATAAAAACTGGCTTATTGACTGTCACATTCAGGAATGACTGGCTGGCTGGGCAGTAAAAACTAGTCCTTGCCAAATACATAAACAAGGTAAAGCCTTTATAAGATACTAAAGATAGCAATAAAGATCAAAGTAAACAAGAAATATTTATATCTAAAGCAAATGTTTAGGCCTGTCATGGCACAAACAATGCTTACAAGCACCTTGTGCTTCATTCTAGCTATACAAATTCAGAGCTTTATGATAGATTTTTACACCATGTACCATTCTTATAGATGATGACCGGGATGTTTAGTTTTATTTGGAACTTGATGTAGTGGCCATGTGGCTCGTGTAAAACCTGGAGGCAGATGAAGCAATGAGGAAGAGCCAGTGTTTTTCTCCCCATACCACATGTAAGTTGGCATTGATTTGGTTTGGATTTATAAAGAAGGCAGACCTGCCAAGACTGGCTTGTGTATGGCTAACTTTGATCTAACACACAAAGTGTGTTGTCATCTCATAACTTTACTTCAATGTCCTTGTTTGTTTTATCACATTTATCCAAAATATTCAATTTTTTTCAATACTGACCATGACATTTAATCACTTTTGTTTGAGAAAAAAAGTTGTTATTCTAAACTATGTGCTACATAAAGCTTACCCAAATGACAGACCCACAAAGAAACAACCACAATAGAAACATACTTAGAACACATTCAGAAGCGTTACCAGGACATACACAAACACACACACACTGTATTCATCACAAACTACCCAGGGGACACATTCAACCATACCTGACATATGCAGTACAGTCACCTTGGATACAAACCCACAATAAAAACAATACAAATAAACAATGGACTCGCTTCATTCCTAATCTATGCAATTACTGTCTTTGTAAAGTGTGGCATTTAGCACATTTATCCACAATGTGTCACTGTTCTATTTAAGGCTGAGCAACATTTACTCACTTTTGTTTGACAGTGTGCTTCTGTGTCACAGTATTCCATACGTCACCTGAAGAATATCCAATTTTACCTAATTGCTTTGCCCTTGGCTTCTACATGTGGTTGAAAGTCTTGCCCCATGCCGGCTTCTTGGTTCAGTTTGCGTTTTCTAGCATGAGAGGTCTTCTGAGCTGAACCAGATAAGAAGGAGAGAAAGTCCCCTGTTACACCACAATACAGGGGAGATATTATAATTCAGGAGGCCTCGGACACTATGGGGCAAATTCACTAAGATGCGAAGTTGCGCCAGGCGCAACTTCGCCGCACTTCGCCACACTTCGCCAGGCATAGTTTCGCCAGGTCTCCGCAAATTCACTAAAATCCGAAGTTGCGCACAGGGGTAGCGTAAGGTTGCGAAGTTGCGCTAGCGTTGATTCGCTATATAAAGCGAAGTTGCGCTAGCGAAGGCTAATTTGCATACGGCGCGAAATTCAAATTTCAATGGAGGAACACGTATCTGCACTACAAATGCCTAGAAAACCTTCAAATCTGCAAATAAAAATTTTATTTTGCCCTACACATGTGCCCACTGTCTAGGTAAGTTGCCATGAGTCAGGAAATGTAGGGGGGAGGAGGGGGAGCCCCAAAAATTTTTCGATCTTTTTCAGCCTATCACCCATCATGTAGAAAACACGCCAGCGTTTTTTGGGACTTAGAAAAAAAATTGACTTTTTTTTAAACAATCCCTATCTACTCTATTGCGCTTCGCCAGGTCTGAGATGGCGAAGGAAGTCTAGCGTAAAAGGTAGCGTTCAGTACACTGCGCAAGTTAGTGAATTTGCGTAGTTTCGTCGCTAGCGAAGATTCGCCTGGCGTAAGGTTGCGAAGTAACACTAGCGAAACTACGCCAGCGTTCGTTAGTGAATTTGCGCAGTAGCGAAAATGCCAAATGCTAGCGAATTAACGCTAGCGTTCGGCGCTTCGCGCCTTAGTGAATTTGCCCCAGTGTGTGCACTGGTGGTTCTATGAACCTCATGGTCAGTGCTCTGCCCCACCATATATGTGTTCTTTCCGTGGTCCTCTTGTTGGATGTCCAATGCTACAATAGCCAGATTCATGCTAACAAATAGAAATTCTTCTGTAAACTAGAAGTGAGACTATATTAATAGGTGTGTTATATCTTATTATTATTATTTTACTTGAATGCAATGGAATTGTAAGCGCTTGGCATTTGCATCATCCCCCAAATTTTTAAGGGCTGTTGCTATTAGATAAATTCATTACACGGAATGTGAACCTCTGGATACATGTAGAAATTGATCCACACACACTCCATGTTATGCAGACGGGGAATAAACCCCTTTTATTTTGCCACGAAACAAATCAATCCCTTCATCAGGATACAATTATTAGTGCAGAAACCCATTTAAACCCAACTTCCAACGCCTCCTTTTCCCAACATGCAACTCTCTAAAGCATTAACCCTTATGTGAAATTCATGAACATTCGTTAGTCCAAATAAGGACAATTAGCATCTTTGCATATTGAGGTGTCCAAAGTACAATCCATATTAATATGACCCATATTGTGAGTAAAAAAATTACATATTCACTTCTATTGTTACATTGTTGTAAAAATTCAGTTACAATATGAAGAATTAGTTACAATATATAAAATGTTTTAACTTAAACATGATACTTTACTGCCCGTGGGATTTCTAGTAGTCCTTAGAATTCTATGTTATCACCCAGCAGTTCTTATCTGTAAAAAACAGAGACACGAAGGAAAGAAAGATTAAAAAACTATCATAAGAAACACATATAGCTAAAATTTCCATTGAGACCTTTTGGTGTAAGTATTTTTAACTGCCAAATCCAAAAGGCCTCTCGTCTTAATAAAGACCTTTTATCAAACTTTCTCCCTATGTATTACTTCCAGGATTTGCCATCTGAGTTATGAGATGTTATGTTTTGCTTCATAAAAATGTTTTGCTAATAGGGTCTCCTTTTTAAATTTCTCTTTTTCTTTCTCCTTTTTCTGACCTACAGTGGCTTCTTCCCCCTTCAGGTTTGAAATTCCTTATTCTACTCTTATGTTCGTTCATTCAAATTTTGAAGAGCAGGGGTCCCCAACCTTTTTTACCCGTGAGTCACATTCGAATGTAAAAAGAGTTGGGGAGCAACACAATCATGAAAAAGTCCCTTGGGGTACCAAGTAAGGGTTGTGATTGGCTATTTGGTAGCCCCTGTGTGGATTGGCAGCCTACAGGAAGCTCTGCTTGGCACTATACATCGTTTTTATGCAATTAAAACTTTCTTCCAAGCCTGGAATTAAAAAATAAGCACCTGCTTTGAGGACACAAAGAGCAACATCCAAGGGGTTAGAGAGCAACATGTTGCTCACGAGCTACTGGTTGGGGATCACTGCTCTAGAGGTCTGACCAACATAACATAGGCCACACGGGCACTTGAGTAAATACACAACACCTTCAATGTCACATGTTGCAAATTGTTTTAGTTTAATATCATGGCCCTGGGTAGGGTGTTGGCATATTTCCCCTTTGATGACCCCATTGCAATGTCCACAATGGTAACACGGATAAGTGCCTTTCTTATTAGATGTGGGTTTCTTTACATTTTTTCTAAAATCAGTTCTAGTAATCCCATTAGCTATACTTTTTCCTTTTTTATAGCTAAAAAGGGGCTTGTTATCAAAAAGTTTGCCAAAAGTTGTATCCCTTTGTAAGATAGGCCAATGTTGCAGTACAGTCTTTTTGATAAAGGCAGAGTGTGGACCGTAAGTAGTTACACAGAACGTATTTTGTTGTTTTTTATTTATCTCTTTTTTTTTAGTTTCCAAAAGATCTTTTCTTTCTATGCCCATAACCTCAACTTTTACAGCCTGTAATTCCTTTCTTTCATACCCCGTCTTGGAATTGTTGTATCAGCCCTTCTGCTTGATTTCTATATAATTCATCAGATGAGCTAATTCTTCTGGCATGTATGAACTGACTTTTAGGTAGCCCTTTAGTGACCCCTACTGGATGGAAACTATTCTTACTTAATAAATTATTTCTATCCATTAATTTCTTATATACGGTAAGTCTGTCCATCTGAAAATGTCACCTGCACATCTAAGTAATTTACTGTGAGTGGACCCCTTGTCATGGTGAATTTTATAGTGTCATGTATTTCATTTAAATATGTGAAGAATTCAGATAATGTCTCCCCAC
This sequence comes from Xenopus laevis, assembly GCF_017654675.1. Classification (NCBI taxonomy): domain Eukaryota; kingdom Metazoa; phylum Chordata; class Amphibia; order Anura; family Pipidae; genus Xenopus; species Xenopus laevis. The sequence continues at coordinate 76,172,921 of NC_054388.1, forward strand.
TGCCCGTCCATATCAAAAACATGTCATCCACATAGCGTTGCTACATGGCGATATGTTGTTTGAAAAAAGGATGTTTCAAATTGCTCAAATTGATGCAGGTACGTGTTGGCGTAGGCGGGTGCCATGTTTGCCCCTATACTTGTGCCCTCTATCTGCAAGTAAAATTCTGAATCAAATCGAAAATAATTTAGTTTGAGGATGAATTCCATGATATAAAATTAAAATATAAAATTTAGGGGGTGGAATAGTAATTTTAAATACTGAGGATTACCTCTCAGAGATTAAACATCAATTGTCCAACATAAACCATTACTGTATAGCATTATATATATTTTGATGTTATTGCACCTTTAACCAATTCATCTACCAGTAGTGATGGGCGAATTTGCGCCGTCTCGCTTCGCCGAAAAATTCGCAAATTTCGCGCGAAATTCGCAAAACGGCGAAAAATTCGCAAAACGGCGCCGGCGTCTCGTTTTTGACGCCGGCGCCCCCGTTTTTGACGCCGGCGCCCGTTTTTCCGACGCCGGCGCACGTTTTTGAGGCCGAATTTTTTTCCGCGAATTTTCGAGGGAGTTTCGCGAATTTATTCGCTGGCGGCGAATCGCGCAAATTCGCCGCGAATTCGCGCCTGGCGAATAAATTCGCCCATCACTACTGATGACTGATGGAGGACCAAAGAAATGTTTAAAATCCACTCCTGTTGGGGTTAAAACAAGGTTACATTAAGATTTAAGATACACTGAATGGTTTTGGATTATCATCTAAACCCGTGGACTTTCTTCTGTTCAACTATTCTGTGAATCTATCTACAGTTTAATTACTTTATTTTAGACTTTTTGTTGGTGTGTATGGAAATTCCTGGTGTGTGCTGGCAGACACATTATTTAATCCACAAAAAAAGGCTAGATCACAGACCTCAGTCAATCTATAGTAAATACTTATAGCATGATAGAGACCTCTAGTGACCAAACAGAGGCAAAGCTACAAATTCAAAAAATGTCTCCATATCCATGCTTTTAATAAAAAAAAAATATTACATCATATTAAAATTGCAAAAAAAAAACACACATAAAAAAGAAAAAAACATGCATTACAGTTCTATGGGCACTCAGTCTGTACATACTCAGGATCTGTCTGTCTTTGGGGTTCTGTAGCCTTTCCAGATATGGGGCCAGTCTGTACTCTCTCCCCAGTGATTGGTAGATAGAAAGTTTCTGGGAATTTGATATTTCGTTCCTCCAGTCACAGACGTATTGCTCTTTGACTTTGTTAATTTTTTGTGTTATTTGGCCTTTTGTCAGTTGGTAGGAGTCTTGGGTGGGCAGGGTGCTGATGAGTTGTTTCAGGGCACATGGTTTGCCCTGGGTCTGGTTGTTCAGCCAGGCTTTATGGTGGTAGGTCACGGGGCTGCTGTTCTGTAGATGTGCCCAGTATGAGAGTGCCCCCTTCTGTATGGCAAACATTAGGGGAAATCTGCCCAGCTCAGCCCGACAGGCAGAGTTTGCTCCTGTGGACCTGGAGAAGGTGCTTACAGAATTCCAGGTGGAATATTTCTGTTGGGCTAGAATCCCATTTGGATTGGTCTGGGTAAGTGACAGGACCCCACACTTCGCTTCCATAGAGGAGGATTGGAGTGATGACACTGTCGAAGGTTCTAAGCCAGACTCTCATCGGGGGTTTAAGGTGGTACAGCTGTCTTCTGATGGCATAGAAGGTCCTGCACACCTTGTCTTTTAGCTATTGCTGATTTAAAGCTTAAAGCTGATTTCTAGGCCAAGGTAGGTATAGCTGTCAATGCCATTCAGTGTGCAGTTGTTTAGTATGAAGGAGGGGTTTTTGCTTTGTTTACTCTTCTTTTGGAAAACCATGACCTTCATTTTGTTTGGGTTAATGGGCAGTGCCCATGTTGTGCTGTACTTCTCCAGTACTGCCAGGCTGGCTTGCAGGCCACTCTCTGTTGGTGACAGGAGAAGGAGATCATCATCATACAGCAGGAACTTCACCTCACTGTCATGTAATTTCAATCCTGGTGCTGAGGTGGAATCTAGTGCTGCTGCCAGTTCATTAATGTAGATGTTAAATAGAGTTGGACTCTGGTTCTCAGTATATGAGCTCTTTATGATATCATATGTCTTCCCTCCTATGCCACTCTCCAGAAGTCTTAGGAATAGACCTGGGTGCCACTCTGAGTCGAAAGCCTTTTTAAAATCTACAAAACAGGCAAATGTTTTTCCATGTTTTGTATTGTGGACATGGTCCCTGATGAGGCTGTGCAGGGTGTAGATGTGATCAGTGGGGCCTGGTTTGGCATGAACCCTGATTGGCTCTGGCTGAGGACATGGTGCTGGGTTTTGAATGTGAGGATTCGCCTATTTAGGATACTGTTGAACAGTTTGCCCATTGTGCTGCCAACACAGATCCCTCTGTAATTGGCTGGGTCATACCGGTCCCCACTTTTGTAGATGGGTGTTATGAGGCCTTGATTCCATATCTGAGGGAAGTAGCCAACACTAAGGACAAGGTTAAAGAGTTTTGTTATTGCAGCATGTGTTTCTGGGGAGCTGTATTTAATCGTCTCTGGCAGGATTCCATCTGTACCGGCAGCTTTTTTACATTGTAGGTCTTTTATTTTCTCTGCTAATTCTTGGGGTGTTATTGGTGTGTCTAGAGGGGTTTGGAATTCCTTTATTTTTGCTTCTAGAAGATGAAGCTTTGTCTTTATCTGCTTTTGTTTCAGGGTTTGCTCAACTGGGGGAAATTCTGTGTACAGATCTTTGAAATAATTTAGCCAGATGTTGCCATTTTGTATATGGAGGAAATTTTTATTGGGTCGGGTCCCCATGTTTTTCCAGATATCCAAGAATGAGTTTTCTTGCAGGGCATCCTCCAATTGTTGGAGATTTTTTGAGATGTGATTTTGCTTTTTCTTTCTAAGGATCTGTTTGTATTGGTATTGTATGTTGTTATGGGCTGCCTTCAGCTTTGGGTTGTCTGTCTCTCTATGTTTTTGGTTAGAGGCTTTCCTTAGGCAGTTCCTTATTGCCTTGCACTCCCTGTCAAACCATTTATTGGGGTTTTTATTGGCTTGTTTCTTGCAGCTGGTCCTTTTAAGCTGAGATAGTTCCGCTATGAAGTGTAGTATTTTGTTAAGGTCCTTATGCTGCTTTGTTCACCCCTTGTGGGGTTCTCTTGTATGGGTTGTTTTGGAAGTTTTCAAGCAGTTGTTTGACATCAGATCTTTTGGTGACCTCCCTGTACTTCATGGCAGAGTGTTGGGTCCATTTAAAGGGAGAGGGAAGGTTGTAGAGGCTGTACTGGTGGGGTTGTGCAGGTGGTTTGTTGCCAGATTTGATATATACTGTAGAAGTATTTGATTAAGGTCTGACAGGTGGGTTTCTGGAGTCACAGTGAAGGCACTGATGTTTGCAAGGTCCAAATCTGTAATAGCATAGTCCACCACACTGCTACCTATATGGGAGTTTAGTTTATATCGCCCCAGTGAGTCTCCTTTGGTGCGGCCATTAAGAATAGAAAGTCCAAGGCTTCTGCACTGGTTTAACAGTTTTCTCCCCATTTTGTTTACTGTGCTGTCATAACTGTTTCTTTGTGTCAGTACTGATTCCTGGCAGCATTGTGCAGAACCCAGTATGTAAGTATTCCCCTCAGGGGTCAGGTAGTCTTTCTCTCTGCCTGTTCTGGCATTGAGGTCTCCATATATGATCACTTGGCCCAGGGACTGGAAGTGTGCATCTTCCCTTTCTAGGAGCGCATAACTATCTGGGCTGAAATACAGGGACTCCGGTGGGGGGATGTATGCTGCACATACGTATATGTCTGACTGAGAGGTTAGTAATGTGCTGCTTATTTTTATCCAGATATGACTCCTCTCTTTCTTGCTCTAATACGTTCTTGCAGCTCCTCCTTGTACCAGACTAATACCCCTCCTGAACAGCGGCCCTGTTTGGTGGTTTTATTCTTCTGGGCAGGAACCAAAAACTCCCTATAGCCAGTGGTTACCAAGAATTCATCCTCTGCCTGGGCCCATGTTTCCAGGAGGATCTGTATATCAATGTCATACAGTCTCTGTTTAAAGTCTGGATCATTTACTTTTAATCAAAATGCTGAAGCAGTCAGACCCTGGATGTTCCAGCTACTAATTATGAGTGAATTCATTATATATCCATGTATACCTTGTAATGAGCTCAATTGTATGGGTAATAGCAATTAACTCCAGCACACATAGAATGCTTAAGGGATTATTTCCGTGTTTAATGTTCAAGCCAACAATACAACATTTCAGGGGCTTACCCCTTCGTCAGGTACCTGACGAAGGGGTACGCCCCCGAAACGTTGTATTGTTGGCTTGAACATTAAACACGGGAAGAATCCCTTAAGCATTCTACGTGTGCTGGAGTTAATTGCTATTACTGAATTGTGGAGGGGCCGTCCTCCTATACCCCAAGCACAGTGTATAATTAACTGGAGAGGCCAGGTGTGCAGGTGCATTCTACTGCCTGAATCTCAGTTGTATGGGTCAAATCGGCTTCTAACTGGTTATTGCTGTAGGTTTGTTATTTTAAACTTTAATCACATACGTTTGTTGCATAATGTGCTGAGGAGGTGTCTTATCTCCTCCATGTTGCTAGCATGAGGGATCCTCTGTGTCCAGATATGGGGAGGTGGTTTTCTATACTCATGCCATCTCTGTGATCCCCCTTTTGGATAGATACTGTTTCTGTTTTGGGTTGTCATTGATAAGGTTTGAGGTCTTCTTACTATAGTAAGTTGGGGTAAGTTGGTTCTCTGTTGGGGTTGATATGGTTTGTGCCAGGCCTGTGAGGTCTGGTCTGTACAATATCCTTTATTTCTTTTGCTAGAAGGCTCACTCCTTGTTTGTTCAGGTGTTTCTCATCATACAGGTGATGGGGAGTTATGGGGGAATGTTGTGCCAGCTGTGTGTTTGGTATGGAGCTGATTTTGGTTTCCAGTTCTGCATTGATATTCTGTATAATGTGATGGGGTATATCCCTCCTTGGGAGTAGGGAGGACAGTATTATCATGGAGCAGGAGAATTGTTTCTGTGTAGTCTCTGTGAGTTGGAATAGTTTACCTACAATGTCTTATTCTTTATTGTTGATATTGTTTGTGTCTGTGTGTAGTACAATGTATGTGGGCTCAGAAAAAAATGTTTTTTGAATGATTTCTGATGCTTTTTCAATGGTTTCACAGCGAATTTTAGTGACTTGCTTTCCTGGAGAGAGGCGTCTTGTGTTGATGTACTTTCCATTAGAGTCCATTAACAGTACAATGTTGGAATATAGGGGTGTGTGGGGGGCAGAGGGTGTCAGTGTGGTGGTGCTGCCTTCCAGAATGTTATTTGGGTTGCATTGCTTTTGTGATGGTTGCTGGTTGCTTTGTTCTCTGGGTTGTGGGGGGGTTCCTGAGATCATGGCTATCATTGCTATTTGCTGGATTAGCTGTTGGCTGGCCACTGGGTAATGTGGCTTCAGGCTTCTTTTGTGAATGCTTTTGGGACACCATTTGTTTTTTAAGTTTTGTTATCTCCTCCCTGAGATGGGCATTTTCCTGCTGGAGCTGTTGCACAGAGAACTGGATTTCCTGCAGGGTTGCTTTGTGTTCACCTTGCTTATCTCTTCCTTTAGCTGGAGCTGCTCATTTACATTTCTTACACCTTGCTTCCTTTCAACTTCCTCCTTGAACTGAATGAAGGCTTTTTCTAATTGTGACAATCTCTGAGGATCTCGGGTGAGGGGTGTGGGGGTCTGGTGGGTGTTGCATGGCTGTCTCTGGAGTCTGTCTGTGCCTCTGTACCAGTTGGTTGGTCTTTGTATATTGCAGCCTGGGCTTTTATATGGGAAAAGATCTGTTCAAATTCCTCTAATTTGACCTCAGTGCCATGGACCAGAATGGTACCATTATGATATATATTCAAGGTGAGTATAACACATTCAGAATTCTCCTCATCCCTGACCCTTATCTGTCGGCCTGCACTGATACCCCCCTTAGTGAAATTGTTGCAGTGATTACAGAAGGCAGTGTGCCAGGCTACAGTATCCTCAGTGTAGAACAAAAGGTTTGTTTTTGTCCTGGGCTCATTGGAAAAGTCAGCAAACAAAATCTCTGGATTTTGCTTTATGGTTGCCTGTTTTATGGCTTTTCATACTTGGCTGCTTCTCTCCCCTTCTGAGTATTTGATCTCCAGGGTGTTGGACCCTCTGCTGGGTATGGATTGTGTACTGGGGTCTATGGAAAGGGCATTTACTACATTGGTTGCTAAATTAGAACTTTCCATTTTAAGAATGTGCTGTGCAGCTTCTAGAAGTGTGGAGAAGCTTGGTCTCTGCAACACTAACAGTAGCTTATCTTGATGCCCTACAATGAAAAAGTATCACATATATTGGCAGCAAACTCTCAATCAAAGCATTAAAGATGAATTTAGAAATAAATGCAATAACCTTTGTTGTGTACTGTGTACTAACCTAGCTTGTTCCTATTGGAGAGCAGTGTGGCTGTGCAGTGTAACACATAAGGGAGTGCAGCTTGGACCAGTTCCCAGCGAGAGATGCTCTATATAGCTTCAGACAGGGCAAGAGACAGGCCATGTAACTTGTTCTCAACCAGAACTCTCTCAAAAGACTGGACAAATTAATGGATTGTTAGATTGAAGCCAAACAAGTTTGTATACACTCAAGTATATTATCAGTGCAAAGTACTTTTACACAAACTATAGCAAGGCATATAATTAACAGTTCTTTTGTCAAATGTTCTAGCAGAACCAATAGGGTTTAGGTGCAAAACAAATATATATGTATTCCCTATGGAATATATATAGAGAGATCAGCGCCTGTGGCAACAGAAAATAGAAACAAGCATAGCGTAATACGTTCAATTAAAGGGAATATCACCCTGTGCGTATACAAAAATGATTTTTCAAAGGTGTGCTCCCCTTGTCTTTGGGCAGCTATTTAGTTAGAAAAAGAGAAAGGAAAATGGATCCAAGTGAATATAAGAACAGAAGGTAACCTTCCTTGTATAAAAAAAGTGCAATTCGATAGTGAGGAGCCTCCACACTATGTATAAAATGCCTACTTACAAACCACTATTGTGGTGTTGTGCATATCAAAAGGATTCTTTCTGATCCCTCCTCCAGCTCACCGCTCCTGCCAGACTCCAGATTAGAGATAGGAACCAAGGATAGTGTAATACCGCTTTTATTAAAACATAATTAAAAACAAGTAAAATGTACACTCACATTTACCCTCTTTGGGTAATACGCATTCAGTCCCACAAAGTTTGAGTATGCTCCCTCGGGGTGGTCCTGCCAATTCTTTCAGATTCCCCTGTGGTGCCTTTCCTGGGTCCAAAGCGTACCCCCAAACGTACTCCTGCAATGCCGCCCCCCCTCACCAACTTACGCGTCGGGAGGGGAGGCAGAAACACTATCGCGGAGAGCGCGATTGCGCTCTCTCGCAATAGTACAGCCGAATTTCCGGCTTTTTGCCGCCCCTGGAATCCTTTCAGGCGCTGCCGCCTGAGGCGAGCGGCTCAGGTCGCCTCATTGGCGGCACGCCCCTGCCCCTGAATAGTATTTGCATTTAGAAAAGCTTGATAAAACAGAGAGTGTGTAGAAGTATTTCAGCAGCAACTAGAGACACACAGGATGCTTCTTAGATTGCTGAGCTATCATTAATAATATGTGCTCTTCTTATATAGTAGGTGATGTCCTACAATGTTCCATTCAAAGATCACATTACATTTTTTTAAAAAAAAAAAAACAAGTGTGGTCAGTTGAGATCTAAACTTTCTATTGTTTACTTCTCTGAACAGAGCTTTCGTGTAACAAGAGATAAAGCATAAATACATGTTTATATTTCCTACTGGGGCTTTGATTATATCAATAGCATTGTAACCAAATACTATTAGCTTCAGCCCTCATGCTTGTGCATTTAGCATCTGTCAATGAATGAGATACTTTCATGTGGGAATATCCTTACTGTCTCCACAGATGGAATTACTAAGGGTTCTACTTGACCTTTATAGTTAATAAGAAGAAACTGACCAACAAAAGTCATCATTTATATACCTACATACATGTCACAGTGTATTAAACCCAGACTAAGTTTATTTGATGTATGGACATTAATACAGCGAACTACCTAAAACACATGCCCACACACAGGGACTGGCACAAGGAATACAGTATTGAATTTAGAATCACGTACCACTAAAATAATCCAAAAAATGCCTATTCTATAGATTATAATGATATTGCAAATCAAGTGCCTGTTGAGCCATAGACCTCTAGGTAGACTGCCCTAATCTTAAATACTAGCGACCAAAGGGAGACAGGAAAGCCAAAATGAAGACTGGAAGTACCTACCACACAAGAGGTTTCATACTACTTCCCCAGCTTTGGCTTCAGTAAAGCACTATGGGGAAATGACAGAGATTTATTATGAAGCAGGTAATGTAGAGGAGATTAATACAGATAGCTAATGTCAATGTTAGTTTCCTTTTTTCTGTAGTTCCCCAAAAGAAAATAAAGGAATCATAGTAATAATAATAATAATATTAATATAAAAGTGAAAAATTATAACATTATATAAAGTAATTAAAGATACAATAAATTGATTAAAAAATAGAAGGTCCACTGTAAGGCGTATATAGATATACTCATTAACTGAGCTTGATCCTTCTTGCTTGGCATTTGATGCTTAAAGATCCACCACACCTCAAATACAGACTACTCAAATATGAAAAAGTATTTGTATTGTTTCAAATATTTATATAGTTCCAAAGCTTTGCATACTGTAAGATAACTAGTACTCGTCAAGTCTCCAAAGTAAGTAGCCCAAACCAAATAATATTTCCAAGGAGAGGCTTTGAAGAGACACCTTTCTTCTGTTATCTAACATGGGCAAATATTCTAATCAGCCTAGAGCAGTGATCCCCACCCACAGCTTCACCAGCAACATGTTGCTCACCAATCCCTAAGATGTTGCTCTCAGTGGCCTCAAGACTGGTGTTTAGCATTCCTGGCGTGGAGGCAAGTTTTGGTTGCATAAAAACAAGGTATACTGCCAAACAGAGCTGCCTGTAGACTGCCAGTTGACATAGGGGCTACTAATAGTAAATCTTCAACTTTTTTTACATTGGAATGTGGCTCACGGGTAAGATGTGTTGGGTATCACTAGTGTTTAGTTAAATACAAACACAACTTTTTATTTTATTGAAAAGCAGCCTGTTGCAACTAAAAATACTGCTTGCTGCCTGGATCCTGCTCAGGAAGATGTCTGCCCCTGTTATTCACATTCCCTTTCAGCACCAGTTCTTGAGGACAGCGCCCTATCAGTGGAGGCCGCACTCATTACTGCAGCAGAACGAAGCGACTAAGCGCTCAGATTATTACTTTGCACAGACAGGGCTGGTAAAACATTCATAGGGTTTCTACAAGACTGGCAGTCCTTCGCTGCTTGTAGAAAGAAATGAGAAAACAAATCGTTGTTGCTGTGATTGTTTGTTAAAAAAAAAATCATGAATAAGGTTTCATTTGATGTCTGCTGCTACTGATGTTATCAGTGAATACCATCTCATAAAAAAATAAATAATAATTAGGGCAACTAAAGGGGCTGTTTGTGCCAGATCAGATTGTATTTCCATACAAAGCATTGTCTAGATACCACAGCCTGAATGTAGTAACAGCCTCTCAGCAGCAGTCCTAATCATTCAGTGTTCTGTACTATTACTGGCTTCTCTCATCTCTGCTGTGAATAGTACATTTGTTATAAACTCATATTAATGTTTCTTTCCCTGCTTTAGAGTATTAAAATACTGATCATATCAGCAGGAATAATTCGAACACAAAAAAGGCTGTAGGAAGATCACAAACAGTTCATTTGTCTGCCCTGTAGCTGAAGAAAGGAGTTGAATTCCTTTACTCTTAAGGGAAACATTTCAGTAAGCAATTTAATAAAGAATGATTGTTGAGGAACCATTTCTCGCCTATTCGTGTTACTTTTAACTTAGAAGAGGAAGGGTCATAAGACACTATTCACATTATTTCTCAGGTGCTCAGGCTACAAATATACAGTACATTTCACACATATAAGGATAAGATCTTGGAAGAAAATTTGCACCATAAGGTGTGATTCCCATGTGAGACATCGTCTATAATATTTCCTTTAGCTGTCTGCCCCCACCCCCAATTCGCACATACAGGTGCAATTTACTAATTGCTTGATATTTAAGGTATATTGATGCCTTTCTCTCTTGCATGTATCACACAAGTTACATTTACTTGAAAAGCTTAGAATTCAGTAACAACTGCAAGAGGTACATTTTAAATAATATTCTTTTCTCCAACCCAATCAACTCTGTTGACCCTGCCTGCTCTATCTCAGGAATGGGTAACCTCAGTTATTCCTGTTATGCTTCTTATTACAACTACCAGTGCCCCTGACAGCCATCAGGACTATGCTGGGAATTGCAGCACAATCACGTCTTCTTCCCTACTCTGGCCCCACAATATCCCACTCACCTTAGAGACAGTCCAACAACTCTACAGATAATTACACAGTGTTGGCTATCATATTTCATGCCAAATCATTCATTTTCATGGAAACCATATTAGACAGCACTTCGACTCACTGGAAAGTGTGTCGTGGATGTTTAAAGGGTTAATTATTTTATGGGAGGGTACCTTTTGGGATTTAAAATCTTGGTCTAGTAGGAGAAAGTGGATGTAGGGCTAGGAAACATGTCAAGTGTACTGGTTCTTTACATTTAAAGGCGATTTTTGTATTGCTTTTTATGGAAGAATTAAGTATTGAGATGTTTTAAAATATGACTCTTTGTGGTGCTGTGTTGCGAGAACACAAAACGCGTAAGGCTGTAATCCATATTTGTATTTCAATAAAGACTGTTTTACTACAACTGCCTGGAGGACTGCTCTTTGAGTGCCTACCCTACAAACAATATGGTGATGTCCATTATAATCATATAATCCAGATTTTTAAAATTGATTTCCCTTTTCCTTTTTCTGTACTAATAAAAGAGAACCTTGACCTTGTACTTGATCCAAGCTAAAATATAATTAATCCTTATTGAATTAATAATGAATTATATTTGAATCCTGCTATGCAGTTAGAACATTTAAACAGGATAGATTGTGTTTTGCAATCAATAGATGTTATTGTCGCTAAACTGATTATTGATAGGCAGTCTCTTCACAGTTTGTAGTCATGGAAAAAACAGAGTTTGGGTTACATAAAGAGAATAATACTTTATTTAATATATATTTTTATATATATATATATATATATATATATATATATATATATATATATATATATACTGTATGTATATATATACAGTATATATAGTATTATAATATATATATTATAATACTTTATTTTACTCAATCCAAAATGGTTGACTTCTAATTTAATGTTCAACCTATAGACATTTTCTGCATCTTTATCTGTACCCTAGGGAACAAGGCTGGCAGACTAAAATACTGCCTGTGTCTGACTTACAGAGATGTCATAGTTATGGCTGCTCCAGACCAGCTCCAGAATAAATTAGCAGGATGTCGTTTGAATGGAGTGGTCAGTTTTAAATTTGTATTAAATGCTGATTTGCAAAAAAATGATAATTTCAGAGGGTGACACCAAAGTTAAGGATTAAGACCTAGATCCAACTAGGTCAACTGAGATGCATAAAATTAGTGTCACATAACTGACAGCAATAACTCGCAGCCTGTGCTATTAGAAAGTTCTGAGGCTGTGAATGTTTATAGACAAACAGAGTCATGCACACAGTGGGTCTCCACAGATTAGTTGTGCAAGAGCAGGTATAAGAGCTTGCTGTCTGGCTACACTCAAAAAAAAAATAGTCATTGTAAATGAGCCGCAAAATCATATGAATCTATCAGTGATTACTGTTAGATCACTGTCAGTTTTAGGTGGTCTAAAGGTGGACAAATCCTGATCTCTGGCAGTTTTAGGGGTTTCAAATTTGACATTCATGTTCTGTAATGCTTTATCTTATCTTTATAGTGTATGTTGTGTTGCCCCCCTTGCACCATGTTGCACAAGCTCATACCACTCGCAGGGTGAGTCCCCTAAACAACAATATTTATCTTTTCCAGCAATATCAAATTATCAAGGAGGTGCAATGCTGGCATGCTTGTAGGCTCTGGTGTTACATTTGTGTATGAGACACTGTAGGGTTGTTGATGTGAGCTGTATAGTTATAAAATTAACTTTAAACATTTTTACCTTCATGGAACTGACAGATGTTCCACTGAAAGTAAGCCCATAACCTTTATGCATATTATTTCATCTCACTGTGTTTTCTATACCAGAAAATATATATACGGTATATATCTTTCTGTATTTTGTAATCCAAACAAAAATAAAAGATTAAAAAAAAACACGCACATCTTCCCTCCTAATAATAAGTCAATAAGCGGCATATGTGAAATAAAAAGCTGTGCTATTCATCTTAATATTTGCTTTACAAAAACAAGAGCAGATAGTGGCTGCTTGTGAGAGAGATGAGTTGCTAGGGCTGAGCTGCCTTTGATATCATATTAAGTACAGGAAAGCAGTCTGTAAAGGGGAGGATGGGGCAGTGAGAAAAAGAGTGATTACAGTGAGAAACATACATGGTGAAGAAGAACAATTGATTATAAGAAATAATCCCAAGAAACATGAAAATCACCACACAGGACAGGACTTGATACTGGAAATTTTTCTTGTGTGTGTAAAAAGTTGTTGTACGTCTAATTGCCTTTGAGCTTTGCTGATTATGTTGCCAGTTAGCAATTAAAAGATATGATTATGTTTTGGAGTATGGGAGGCTGGTCACATTGTCTTCTTTCTCTTCTGTTAAAAACTGGTTCAAAATGTCCCAATGCCTAAATACCCCCTTCTTAGATTAATGAGTTGTGACAGTTTATTGCATAGTGCAAGCCGTTAAGTACAGGGCTCCCTTCTTCCCCTCATAATTGCAGACACAATGTGCTATGGGTAGAACCAAGTATATGATGCTCTCCTTTACTTGCGCCCACCCACCTTCAAGTCCTTATGTTATAACCAGAAGTGTATTTATCAATCACATACGGCAAATAAAATACAGTTAAGCAAATGCTATATTTATATTGCATACACGTGGAAATATCAGGCTGGAAATCAACTAGCAGTATCAGATTTGGAGGCCTTTCCCAATAATTATATGTACAACCCTTGCACAATAATAGCCACTAAACTATTTGCTGCTCATGTTACAAAATTGTAATGTGTCCCAATAAGAAGATTCAGAGGTCCCAGGTAGAGTATCTCAAGCAGTCCAATGCAAAGCAGAGCTTGTGTTATTAATAAAAGGGTAGTGGTATCTGTAATGTATAATAAATGACAATACAAAAGCTGTTACAGTATTTAAGAGCATCATGTACTGCTTTCAAAAAGGAACATGCTTTTCAGCTCTGCTTGACCCTAATAAAAACTCTCTTGCTCCACACATTTATTCCACACATTTGTCTGTTCGTGGCCATTGCTAAGTATTGTTTCTACTGGACTTGTTCTAAAAATGTTGAATAAATTGTGGCTCTCATACTATTCTTCTTTGCCAAGTAGCTAGTGAAAGTGGCCACCGCTAAGCAGCGGTGCTTTGATTTGGTAGATGTTTTCAACATCTACTGCAAAACACATCTGTCCCCACATTGAGTAAAAACATTTCTTTCGATTTATCACTGCAACTCTACTATTTCTGGTCTTTATAGAATGTTAATCTTGGCACCACTGGCAGCTTGAATAGATAATGGTAAATGGTCCCATCAGGATTTCCTACATCCAGTGGATGCCCGAGGGAGAAGTAACTCATGTGGACAGGTGATAAAGTGCTCAAAACCACGTCCCATATATTTAAAAGCCAATGCCCTTCAATGGCTGATGCATTCACACTTAGATAATTGACGCTTTAAAACAGGAAATCAACATTTTGTGACAATTGCCTAAGACATATGTGCCTCCAGGATTATAGATGATTGCTGTTCAAATAAATATTGAGAGAGTCTAAGCATTTTGTTGCTCTGGGAGTTATTAATCACTTTGTTGACAAAGTGTCAAAAATTACAACAAACAGGCCAGATATGTCAAAAATGTTAAAAACAATGTTAAATAGACGTTGAATAAATATATATATTTAGAGATGATATTGGTCTGTCCATCAATGGAAACATGCATTTCATTCCTATGTTACAGTTTTTAAAATAAATGCAAAGTAATCACACTTGTATATGCAGGGCCAGATAAATAAGGCAAGTCCAGCATCTACATTGGGGGTAGTCAGGAGAGGTTATATAGGATTAGTTTTTGTGAAATAAAAGTATGCCTTACTGGTTGCCAGCATGCACATACTGTGTTAGCCTATTTTCAGCAGGTGGGCTGATCCGCAAATCAGGGAGCTCCATCGAGTTTAACTCTCTCTCTCTCTCTCTCTGCTCTTGCATGGTTCCCTGATTTGGCAATAGTCCTTGTGCAATAGCAGGTGTTGAAACATGATGGCATCTCGGCAGTCATGGATAACTAAAATCTAGCTTGCAATGATATCAGTAGCCTTCCTCAAGTCCAAGGAACCAGCTCCATGAGGCCCAAATTGCAGAACGTTTTTTATTAAACAAGGTGGGGTATTAAAATGTGCACATTTAGTATCTATTCATTCTTGGAGCATTAACAAGGGCAGAGAAGGAGAGTGAAATATTGGGGGCATGGTTGGTTATAGGAGTGGCTTAGGGGGTCAAAGAGCCTGCACCTGTAGGCTCTTGAGATGTAACTCAGTACCTGAATATAAATAAAATCCTTTCCTTTGTAGGTGGTACTGTCCTTTAAAGTACATGAATGGCATCTATTATTTGGAATGCTTGGGACCTGGGGTTTTCCAGATAAGGGCTCTTTCTAAAATTTGGATTTGTACTAAAAATCATTTAAACGTTAAATAAACCCAATTGGACTGTTTTTCTACCAATATGGATGCATGTAGATTGGTTACCATCAAGTTAAAAAAAAATGAAATAAAAATAATTTCTTAAAATGGACTTTGTGGGAGATGATGGTCCAGGAGTTTAGAGATCCCTGGACCAGGGATCCCATACCTGTACCAGTATTTTATTATGACATGGAGTTTATTTATCCAAGATGGGAAAATTAGATTTTGTTACCATTATTTATCATACTGTAAATCTATCTATTTAGAAACTATGACCAATTACAGTGTATCGATTTGTTACCTTAGAAAATGATGATTTCATTAGCACAAAAACATAGAAGAAATTGTATATGAGAAGCTGTAAAGAAAGAATGAATTCAGACCATGACAAGCAGTTTTATTTTGCAAAACGATCACTATACAGCAACAAATACATCTGCAAATTGGATTGAAAAACATAAACTAACTACCACCAGCCATTCGTTGAACACCTCATTATCTGTACAGGCATTAACGATATAAGGTAAATGCATGGGTTATCAGAACTATGCACCCATGGAAACAGAGCACAGGGGGTGATGCACTATTTTTCTCATTTGCTAAAGTTGAGAGGTGAATTTCATTGATCTTTGAAGGTCACATTACTGAGTGCATTTTGCACACTCTACAAAGTACTAATCCATTTACAAAAAGTAAATACGGCTGGTTTTCATAGTAAAGTCTGCAATACCCTGGAAACTTAAAATCCCAACCCGTTTTCCCCAGCAGAAAATGGGTAATTACTTTATGTACTTGCAGGCCCAATTTAAGTAAAATAAAGACAACATCCATTTTATTAAATTGCAATCGTAAGCAGAATTGGTACACAGTGAAGCTGGGCAGAATTTATTTGGATAATGCAAGGGGCAACAATTTTCCCTTGATGAACACTGTCCAAAAATGTTTTAGAACGTGACATCCGTCTATTGTTTTCTTCCAGTGAGAAAATGGCACAGCTGCCGATGACTCTGCCATTTTGCTAGTGGGTTAATTTTATTGTAAATGCTTGCCACCAATATCAAAATTGCCATGGTCACAATTTTTTGTTAATGTGGAGTGACAGATCACAATGTAAAAAAGGCAGCTCCTAAAATATACATATCAATCAAAAATGTGTTCACTATGATATACTGCAGCCCTTTTGCTCCTGTGCTGCGAGTTTGCCTTCATGCATATGTAGTAAGAACATTATAGCCACTAGCATTGGTTTTTTTACAATAAAACAGAATGATTGGTTGTCTGACTTTGTGCCGGGAGTGCCTCAATTGAGAGAGCTTTGGATTCCATCAGTGGGGCAAGAAAGCAAAAGTCCATTTCACCTAGAACTTACTGACAATGATTCCGCTGTTTATATATTCTATTGATACGTTGTTGACACCTACATGTAATAGAGAAATGTTGCACATTTTCTGCACTGGATAGTAGGAGTACAGAAGCAATTCGTAGGGCCAGTACTTCAGTGGAGTGAAAAGTCATTTGTTTCTCTTTATGCTGTGCTAAAATAGCCATGTTGCATTGATAGGAAAATTCTTTCATATTTAGATAGCTTAATAACATTATTGAGATCGAGAAGGAACAACATTCTCCAAACTTGGCCAGGTAGTTTTATTTCATAGGGGTTTTATATGAACAAGTAGTATACTAGGTGTTCCTTTATTAACACTGTGATAACAGATGCTGGGTCATTAATGTAGGCTAGGCTTCCCTCATTATGGATGCACATTATGCATGTGTACACTGCATATAACAGGCAAATATGTTCATATATACTTGATGACACTATGAGAAAGTGCAAGCAGCTCAGTCTATTACAGTGAGTAGTGATGTCTGGTATTTGGTATTGATTTCCTAGTATTTGTTCAGCAACTTAAAGACACAGAAGGGGTACATTTCTGCTCCAGTATAGACTGGTACCTGGCAGATTTTTAGCTGTTTAACTTTAATGAACTGATCAGGATGCAATAAAAAGCTACCTGTTGGTGGTAGCTACTGTTATATGCTAATATTAATGGTCTACTTTCAAGGCACCTCCATACTAATAATCTATCTATATATCACAGGCCATTTTCATAGGCTAAATAAGTCTTGATCTCTAATTAGATACATGCTCCTTTCCTCTTTGAGCAGAACTGAATGTGCCTCACCTCTGCACTCACACACACTGTTGGTATGGTCATTATTGGGAAATTGATCACTACTTAACAGACGTGGCTCTGTCTATCTGCCTGGCAATCACAATCTGTCATTAATACCTTATTTTATTGCTGGGAACTGTACGGCAACAGTTGGAAAGCCAAAGATCAGCGATGTTGAACAACACATATCGCTATATAGTAAAGTGTGCAAAAATGGACAATTGTGTTGAGACTTTCTCATAGATTGGCATGCAAACTCAATGAGTATAGCTTTTGTAAAGTAAACTTTTAGCAAATTTCTTGTTGAGAAAAACTAAAATGACATAGCATGTGCCCCTCACTGAATCTAAGAATCCCTTGATTAACCTATAAAGAGGCATTGGCAGAACATGAACTCAGACCAGTACTGGTGCGGAGAGTCTGCCACCCATGAAGAGGCAAGCTCTTTAGACATAAAGAGTAAAACTCAAACACTCACTAATATAGATGCAAAAACTGTCCACGGTTTGATACAATGTAATACAGCTGAAACTTGGTTACTACATACTCTTTAAATTATTCCAGAGCCTAAAACTTTTACAAACACGTCTTGTCATCACTCTCCCCTTCTACTAATAAGTCAACTGGCTTACAAAAGTGCAATTCTGATGTGATTTCAGCTTTAACAAATGGGGGACATAAACAGGCACAGCCTTGTTTGCGATTCTCTCTTAGAGGGAATAAGGAATCAGACATATTAGAGGGGTGAAATCCAGAATCGACTCACACTGCAGCCCTTTAAAAACGAGGCGCTCAAGGAAAGCAAAGTCACTTTTGTGTACTATCCTAGCATAGAAAGGAAAGTTGAATCATGACAGCCAATGCTCCCCAGCACCCCATACAGCTATTTCATGCTAAAGAGCTCTGCATTTTTTTTTCTGTTTTAGTTTTTTCTTTCTTTTTTTTCTTTTTTAATATATATGTGTAGTTTTTTTGTTCATTTTTATATAGGAAAAAAAAAGAGAAGCTTCCTAACATTAAATTATGCCTACCTAAAATTGCTTTACCAAATGGTGCAACAGACACAGATACTGTGAGTAATAAATGAAGTTTCAAGTATATGAAAGGTTTGGGAGAGTGAATGAAAATATGGCCACAGAGAAATATATATACATCTAGAATAATAATACTGTATCAAACAGGAAGAAAAAAAGGTGGCAGAAATGTTTGCCTATGCACAAAGCTAATTGTTATTTGAATGAGCTCTTCTGCTTGAAAGGGCTTGCACTTTATTACCTAGAATACAGTGCAGGCCTTTTTAGCAGCCAAGAGTCTACCTAATAAGTCTTAAAACAAGTGCTTTATGTTGGTAGCTTCTTCTCTTACAACACTGCCTCCCTATTTCCTTTGATACACATTTTCCATGTTGGTGGTACCTTTTTCACCATCTGTATGGCCATCTGTATTTGGACATGAGTGTGTACCTATTCTCCTCTCAGCCTCTAAAGCAGAAAGCATTATTAGAATAATTACTGGGACTGTTTCAATTGTTCAAGAGCTGGGCCAGTATCAAACTGAACAGGGAGATGAGCAGCCTTTCTGACTATACATGGCTCTTATGCAAACTTTATTCAGATGGTTGGCAGGCACATGTTGAGCTTACAACAAGAAATGTAGGCCTCCATGCAAGTATAGTCAAGAGCAGTGATTTATGTTATGCTTTGGGATTATCCTAATACTGTATTTGAAGGTTGGTATTCTTCCAGTGACTGAAGATAAACTACTGTGAAGTCAATTGTCAGAAACTCTACTCTGTGAGTAGCATATGAATAGAATATCACTCTTTGTGAAAGCATTATGAATATTGTGTAAAAACCCTACACTAATGTAGGTTTTGTTAAACTGTGTTTGGTTTATTTTTATAGGGATCTCTTAAGGAATGAATGATACCTGCTCTGAGCCCGAATCCTGCCAAGAGCTCATGCTTTAAATATAATCATTAATATTCATAATATTCTTATAATTATTTAATTTCATCCACTGCTAAAGTAGAACATTCATAAGCCCTGTTTCGCGAGGGCGGCAGTGACATCTTCTGCTAAAGTAGCAAGCTGTGGAGATTCTAAGAGATTGATGCTTCCAGAAGAGGACACATTGCTAAGACGATGAGGAGAGGCAGCACTTGAGCGACCTGGAGATTGGGTGATGATTTCGGCTCCATGGTCAACGCGGGCTTTTGCCTGATCTCTGAAATTCAGCTTCTGGCTGTCAATCTGCATCAGAGATTTCATTAAGGTTCATTAGAATCTTGCTGCATGTTACACATTTCAGATTTATACATACATATATTGCAAGCTGGAACCTAAGACTTACTATAGAATTTTACATTTGTATATTGGTTATTATTAACTGGTTTGATAAGTAAAAAGAAATGGTGTCATGCAAGTGTGAGAAAACGCATGTGAGTGATGGAAACATAGCAGGTCAAATGTTAAAAAAGGCCAGTTTCAAAGAATGGGACATAGAGATTTATCAACAATACTCATTTACGTAGCAAAACCTGCAGCCAGTTTATGACAGGCTGAATATTGTACATGTGTGCATAATAATTAACAACACTATAAATATATATATATATATATATATATATAGATATAGATATATATATATATATATATATATATATATATATATATATATATATATATATATATATATATATATATATATATATATATATGAAGAATACTACCACTCTCATCTAGAAAAAATCAATAATGTCAGGGTGCAGTAACCAAAAATCGTAGTGTAGCCAGGAAAGCGGGTCCACACACATAGGATTTATATAGTGAATAAAGTACCCCCTCTTGTAAAATATAAGGATATTATAAGTTACCGAGGAGTTTCATGACCATATAAAAACACGAGGACGAAGGCCGAGTGCTTTTATATAGGTCATGGAACTCCGAGGTAACTTCTAATATCCTCATATTTTGCAACTGGGGGTACTTTATTTATTATTATACACAAATTTTAGTGAGTCATGTGACAGAAATGACATCAGAACTGATGACATCAGAACTCACCGTTTATAAGGATATAATTTACAAGATATTTATAGCTTTTGTGTATTATAAAGTAAATAAAGGTTTTTATTTCAATTAAGGAGAGACCTGACGTTTCGGTCAGCAATCTGACCTTAATAAAGGTCAGATTGCTGACCGAAACATCAGCTCTCTGTTTACTTGAAATACAAACCTTTATTTACTTTATGCACCTTTATTGACCGTGCACCCGGGTATTATGCAGAGTGCAGAGGATCTCTTGTATTTGTCTATGTGAATTTTGTGGACACAACCTCATTGCACCCCTGCTTAATGTTTTTAAAAATTAGTGGTAAGCACAACTTTTCCTTGTTTGTTATAGTTATACAGGAGCAGTGACCAGCTCCATGTTGTAGCTCCCACCCTTCCCAGCTATAGTCAGGTGATCCCACTGGTGTCTAATAAAAGAGCAACCAAGTTTGGGAGTTTTACTTTGAAAGCAACTAGTAAGTTGCAGGTAAAACTTAGTCCCTTTGTAAAATGTATAATAAAGCAATAGAATTCTTCAGATGAAAATCATGAGAATCAGATGAAAATTGAGCATAGGACTGGGCAGATATGGGATGACTTTGGGGCAAATTCGCTAAGATCCGAAGTTTCGCCAGCTTCGCCGCACTTCCCCAGGCGTAGTTTCACCAGCGCTACGCAAATTCACTAAAATGCGAAGTTGCGCTCAGGGAGGCGAACGGTAGCAAAGTTGCACAACCGTTACTTTATCAGGCAAAGCGAGGTTACGCTAGCAATGCCTAATTTGCATATGGCGCAAAGTTAAAATATAATGGAGGTATATGATGCAGCAACTACATTACACTACACAAGCCCAGGAAACCTTTAAAGAATAAAATAAAGGTGTCCTATTGCCCTACACATGTGCCCACTGTATCGTTGAGTTGCCATATGTTAGGAAATGTAGGGGGGAAGGAGGGTACCCCCAAAAGAATTCACCCTTAAAAAAGTGAAAGATGCCAGCGTTGTTTGGGACTTAGAAAAAATGTCAGCTATTTTTGGACAAACTCCTATCTATTGTATTGAACTTCGCATGGTCTGACCCAGCGAAGTAAAGTCTGGCGCAAGTTAAATGTTCAGTAAAATGCGCAAGTTAGTGAATTAGCGTAGTTACGTCCCTTCGCCGTAACGCAACTTCGCCTGGCGTAAGGGTGTGAAGTAGCGCTAGACTACATCCACTTTGTCAGCGGATTTACACCAGCACCCGTTAGTAAATCGAAGTAACAAAATGATGCCACGCTGGCGAATTTGTGCTAGCATTAGCCGCTTCGTGCTTTAGTAAATTTGCCCCTTTGACGTAGTTGGCCAGCTTTATATATATTGCAATATATAGACAAACAATCCCTGTTTTGTTTAAAGGGTAAGGCATTTTTAGTAGCTTAAGGCACAACATGTTTCAACATCAACACTTAATATATTGATGATGGGTTGAGTTCAGAGGATCTCTTGTATTTGTGTATATATATATATATATTAATCTACACCTATAACAGGCAGGACATAACCTGTGAGTCTTTCACATTAAGTGCATTGTTTGAAGTGTTGATTGCGTGTAAATATATTTTCTAGCCTTATTTTTTTATATCTTAAAATATCTCTATCTTACCTTGATGTTGCCACCCCCTGGCATATGACTGGCATTGTCTAAAGAGCCAATTTTAGCCTGTGCTTTCTCCTTGAAATCAAGTTTTACACTTTCAATCCTCACATGTCCACCACCTGCAAATCAGTCAAATAATAGAAAAAAATTCAAGGAATTTTCAGACTTTCTCTGTAAAACACAAATAGACCCATGAAACAAGGAATGACAAAATATTGCATCTGCAGATGATCTGTACACCAGCAAATATCAATTACCACCAAATATCTTCCACCAACAATTTCTGGTGAAGTCGCAGAGAGAGTAACTGATTTTAGTGGTCTTTCAATGATTTAGTCCAGTTTATCACCTGGTATTAGACGAGATGGCTTCTTCTTTCACTTGTTCAAAAATAAGTAAGAGAACTATCAATGCAACCAACTTTTCATGACAACATCTACATTTTTGTTGTGATTTGAATTAGATTTATTCTTCCCTTCAGTAAACTGTTTTCTACAAAATTCAGAGGTCTGAAGGTTCAGCCGTGTAGGAGGGACTGGGCAGATCTTTGCTACCAACATTCACTACTAATGACTCATTCCTTCCACAAGAACACCACTTCCCCCACAATGCACTGCTCCCTGCTCAGCTTATACAATGTAAGCTCTTACTGTATCTTTTGACTCAATTAGATCCTTCAAGTGCTAGGTTAATTTGCTATGCAGCCATATATTCTTTCATATCATGTTTGTATACAAGATAGTCAGGATGAGCAATGTGGAGCATTGGAACTGAGACTACAATACATTCTTAGATGGGACAATTAGAGATACATTTCAATAAAATTATAAAAACATTTCCATAGAACTATATTTGAAAGTTGTTTGGAAGTAAACTGTTTTTGTTTACTTCCAAAAATGCTACAGTATTTTTAACGATGCTGCTGTAAGTGTCAATATCTTACCTGGTTTGTGGCGTATATTCTTCAGAGATCCACACTTGGATGTAATATGGCTAAGGTCTATCTTCTTGCTTACAATCTGGATCTGACATACACAGAAAGATAGCATTAGATGAATGCAAAAGCACAGAAGATTGAAGATGGTGAAGTATCTGCAAAAAAGTGTTAGTATTGTTACACAGAGGGAGTGAAAGTACGAAACTGAAGTGTAGCAAGCTTCCGCTAAGCATCAGGACTGTGCAGCAATTAAGGGAAGACCCAAGAAGTCTCTATCTCTGTCTGGAAAACATTAGTGAAAAAGGTTTTTATGAAAGGATCAGTCATAAGAATTCCCAGCACCTTGACCTTGAGCAAACATTGATGATTAATCAGATCAAATAAAATCAGACTTGGATAATTTTTTTTTTTTTGCTAGGACAGCACACCCATAAAACTCAATTAGTGCTCAGTTTAGAGTATGTATGATTTCTATAGGCAACTATCGTAAGAAGGGTCGGACTAGTCCTGTTCCACACAGCCGACAGCCTTCTTCTTTCCTGCTCTCCTGACCTCCATCCCCCCATGATCACAAAAAGAAATGATGCACACTGGTACACATTGGCGGGGGGGGGGGGCAGAGGGGGATTTGCAGCTGCGGAGGGGGGCAGCCCAGGTGGGTCCAGACAGTTCTGGTTGCCCGCCTGCCCTGAATGTATAGAGCAGCTCCAAACATAGGGCTGAGCTAATCATTTTTAATTTGAGGGTTTTTTTTGCAATATTTTCTCTAGCCAGCATATTTTATGAAACAAATTAAATTTGATCAAAAATGATTTATTTTTGCAAATTTGATTATTAAACAAATGTTAAAAACAAAATAGCTTGAATGTTGAAATTTCTGCTCCTGTTAAGTTCTATAGAAGTTCGCCAGGTTTTAGTTGCAGATTTTTTTCTCAACTGCTAAAAACTTAAAAATTCAACTTTAGATAAGGGCCCCATTTAAGAACACTCAAGCCTTCAGGCTGGAGGGAATTCGTCTAGTACAAACTCTTGCTTGTACGCCTTAACCAGCTTGCGAGGCCTGGTAAAAATCTAGACAACTGCTGATGTAAATGATCAGATCTTTCATATTGTTTGAATTCATAATGTTTGCACAAAAGCTACTCAGGTCAACAGAAAAGGTTTGGAAGTTCAAACAGGGAGTGAAACAATTAGAACATAAGAGACAGACCAGGAGCTGACATGTATAGTGAGTGCAGCTTAAAAGGGTAGAACCTGAAAGGAACGTTTTGAGGTAGTACCAAGGAACTGGGGGAGGAGATCCCATCACAAAGTGTGCTCTTACTTACTTGTCCTCCCCCTGCATTATGAGTGATGTTATCCTTGGAACCACAACGAGACTGAACACTTGTATAATCAATCTTCTCATTTAAGATCTTAACCTAAAAGGAATGGGAGGCAGAGTAAGTGTGCCCTTTAGCACTCCTCTATCATGTTCAATTAAAGGGATCCTCCACCCAAAAACTTGCATAGTAAAATACAATAGTAATTCTTACTGATGGGTGAATTTATTCGCCAGGCGCGGATTCGTGGTGAATTCCCGCAATTCGTCGCGAGCGAATAAATTGGCAAAACCGCAGTGAAAAGTGCAAATGTGCACCAGCGTCCAAAAAATGGACGCCAGCGTCAATAACGGACACCAGTGGCAAAAACGTGGTTTCGCGGATTTTTCGCCGTTTTGCGAATTTCGCTGGAAATTTGCAATTTTTTTGGCAAAACGCCCCAAATTCGCCCATCACTAGTAATTCTACATAACTATCAAAGGTACACTCATTACAAATATCCAGTGGTTTATAGGGTTTGTTAACCTTTGAGTCAACTTTTAGTATGATGTAGAGAATGATATTCTGAGACAATTTGCAATTGGTTTTCATTTTTTATTATTTAAGGTTTTTAAGTTATTTAGCTTTTTATTCAGCAGCTCTTCAATTTGCACTTTAAACAATCTGGTTACTAAGGGCCAAATTACCCTAGTAGCAATGCATTGATTTAAATAAGAGACTGGAATATGAATAGGAGAGGGCCTGGATAGAAAGAGGAGTAATAAAAAGTAGCAATAACAATACATTTGTAGCCTTACAGAGCATTTGGTCAGTGACGCCCATTTTAAAGCTGCAAACAGTCAGAAGAAAAAGGCAAATAAATATAAAGCTATCAAAAAATACATAATGAAAACCAATTGAAAAGTTTCTTAGAATTGGCCACTCTATAACATACTACCTTAAAGGTGAACCACCCCTTTAAAAAAGTTATTTGTAAATGTAAAGTATTTGCAACTGAAAGCAGTATCTGCCAAGCTGTTTATATTCTCTGCACCCCTGGCTCTGACTTCTGAAACAATGTAGCAAGTCAGCTGATCAACAGACCCAAAGGAGACGTGACTCCTGTTTCATTATTTTAAGAGTACTACAGTAAGAACAGCATGAGATACTGCTTTTACTCGCAGTTGTAAATGACTAATTTTTAATTTTTATCATGGAAAAAAAAGAGTTTTTGGGTGGAGGACCCCTTTAAACAAAGTTGTTTAGGGGAAACTTGCTGAATTATTGGAACAAGGTACCATAATTAAAGGGGCACTTCAGGCCCTCCTGCAACTTTACTCTCTAAGCTAAAAGAGAAACAATTCTGGTTAAATAAAATAATTTAGCATGAAAGTTATTAGAGACAGTTTTGTGTTATGTGACATGAGATCTCACTTGCCTCATTACAGAATCAGCCCTTCACTCTTTTTCTCTCTCTATTTGCTATATATCAAAAAACAAAACCAAGAAAAGGCAAAACCAAAAAACACAATTTAATGGTATGAGAAGCAATATCTCACAGTCAATTCAGCAGTTTAAAAATACATATTTTTCAAACAGCAAATTATTATATTATTATTATTTTGTAGAAACGAATATGTCACTTCAGACCTGTTCACGTCTACGGGACCTTTTTCTGGGCTGTTCATAATTTCCAGCTGATATGAGGTGAGATAAGATTAAAATCAAGTTTGCACAACGTGCCAAATACTGTTTAGTTACTGAATTTTAAGAAAGTGTTAGCTTGTGGAAATATATAGATGATTTTAATATAAACTGCTTTTAAGGTGATCTTACACAATTGAAAAGTATTGTAAAACAGCCCAAAGTTCACTGAGCACTTTGGCAATTTACATTCATAATTCTATTTAATTTCAAGTTATTAATACCAGCCAAATATCACCACTTTTTTCATGATGTTAGCAGTTTACAATTGCATCAAGCTAGCCGCTCTTAGCACCTTCAACCACAAATTTCTGGGGCTTTGACATTTACCTTAGTGAACACTAATGGAAAGCTAATGATCTATGATTGAAATTGTGTACAGACTGCTCGGGACTTGGCAATGACATCACTGAGCCGGTGCAGTGTGGTAACACCAGTGCTGATAAACAGGGAACTGCAGCTAGTACTCAACATAACATTTCATTTCCTGCTGCAAGGAGCTCAATTATGGCGTGAGTTGTAGACTGATACTACAAGCAATATGTTGTACCAAGTGTTTAAATTAAGAAGCATTTGTAAACACTGTACTGAATGCAAAACCCATATCTGTTTGTCTGTAGAAATGTATAGTTACATAGTTACATAGTTAAATCAAGTTGAAAAAATACAAAGTCCTTCAATTTCAACCCCTCCAAATGAAAACCCAGCATCCATACACACACCCCTCCCTACTCTCACATAAATTATATATACCCATATCTATACTATCTTTAGAATTTAGTATCACAATAGCCTTTGATATTATGTCTGTCCAAAAAATCATCCAAGCCATTCTTAAAGGCATTAACTGAATCAGCCATCACAACATCACCCGGCAGTGCATTCCACAACCTCACTGTCCTGACTGTGAAGAACCACCTACGTTGCTTCAAATGAAAGTTCTTTTCTTCTAGTCTAAAGGGGTGGCCTCTGGTACGGTGATCCACTTTATGGGTAAAAAGGTCCCCTGCTATTTGTCTATAATGTCCTCTAATGTACTTGTAAAGTGTAATCATGTCCTCTAACAAGCACCTTTTTTCCAGAGAAAACAACCCCAACATACAGTCTACCCTCATAATTTAAGACATCCATCCCACTAAACAGTTTAGTTGCACGTCTCTGCACTCTCTCCAGCTCATTTATATCCTTCTTAAGGACTGGAGTCCAAAACTGAACTGCATACTCCAGATGAGGCCTTACCAGGGACCTATAAAGAGGCATAATTATGTTTTCATCCCTTGAGTTAATGCCCTTTCCCTAATCCTCATAATTGCATAATCCCTTTTTTATACAAGACAGAACTTTATTTGCTTTAGTATCCACAGAATGACACTGCCCAAAATTAGACAACTTGTTATCTACAAAAACCCCAAGATCCTTCTCATTTAAGGAAACTCCCAACACACTGCCATTTGTATAACTTGCATTTATATTATTTTTGCATTTATCAACATTGAACCTCATTTTCAGATTGCTGCCCAGTTTCCCAATTTAGACAAATCACTCTGCAAAGTGGCAGCATCCTTCATGGAACCTATAATTCTGCACAATTTAGTATTATCTGCAAAAATAGAAATAGTACTTTCAATGCCCACCTCCAGGTCATTGATAAACAAGTTGAAAAGCAAGGGACCTAGTACAGAGCCCTGCGGTACTCCACTAACAACCCTGGTCCAATTAGAAAACGTTCCATTTACCACCACTCTTTGTAGTCTATCTTTTAGCCAGTTCTCTATCCAGGTACAAATACTATGTTCCAGGCCAACATTCCTTATTTTAACCAGCAACCTTTTGTGTGGCACTGTATCAAATGCTTTAGCAAATATAAGTAAATCATATCCACTGCCATCCCAGAATCGAGGTCCCCGATTCTGGGATTTAATAATTGATTTTGCTAGACTAACTTAATTTCTTTTTACCTTCTCATAAAAAGAAATTAAGTTAGTCTGGCAAGATCTATTATTAAATAAGTCAAATCAGCTGGACTTGCTGTGTTTTTTTTCTTAAAGACATTTCACCAGTCATCCAAATGGCTTTCTCAATTCAGAATAACTTGTAAATACGATCTTTCAGGAATATATCCTCTGGAATGTTGCTCCAATCAGCATAATCAATTTATCATAATCCACAAGGATGTCATGAAGTTAGATGTTGATTGTATTAGCATGATTGGAGCTTTGAGGTGTTATTAAACCTTCCAGGGAGAGGCGTCAAAGCATTGTATGTGGCAGACAATAGATGTCTCAACCCCCCCCCCCAGTTTTTACGTATACATATTTACATACGGCTTCTTTAACACCTCTTTGAACCAATTGCTCTCCTGGTCTAGAATCTGAACTTGACAGTCTTCAAACGTGTCCTTTTTCTTTTAGATGTAGGTACACAGCTGAGTTCTGACCAGAGGAGCTGGCTCGTCTGTGCTGCGCCATACGCTGGTGTAACTGTTTGGTATGGTCAGCTGTGTACCTACATCTAAAAGAAAAAGGACACGTTTGAAGACTGCCAAGTCCAGATTTAAGACCAACAGAGTGACTAGTTCAAAAGAGGTGTTAAAGAAGCCATATATGTAAAAGATGAAAAACCAAGTTTGAATAGAGGCTGGGGGAGGGGGGTGAGACATCTATTGTCTGCCACATACAATGCTGTTTTGGCACCTCTACCTTGAAGGTTTAAGAATACTTCAAAACTCCAATCATGCTAATACAATAAACATCTAACTTCATGACATCCTTGCTGGTTATGATAAACAGATTATGATGATTGGAGCAACATTCCAGAGGATATGTTCCCAAAAGATCTTATTTACAAATTATTCTGAATTGAGAAAGCCAGATGGATGACTGGTGAAACATCTTCAAGAAAGAAACACAGCAAGTCCAGTTAATTTGACTTTATTCTACAGATATACCATGACCTGGATTAATGAGAATTTTCACAAACTATATCTCTGTGGTATGGGTATTTGATCCTACAGTGGCGGCATGGCATAGATCAAAGTAAAAACTGGAAACCTAAATCTATGGAGTTGGCATGATGATACTACAGAGTTATCATCAAAGAGTTGCAATCTACTAAACCTAAAGGGGGTTATGTATTAATCTCCAAATTTTTCTGTTCGGATTTTAAAAGGGGAAAATACAATTTTTTTGGAGGGATTTTTTTGGTATTTATTAAAGTTTCATGGTGTTAAAAGTACAATGAAAAAGTACTCCAATTCAGACCTGCCGAGAACATGTAAAAGTCAATGGCAGATGTCCTGTTAACAAGTTTCTAAATTGCACTGGGTTTCCAGAAAAATTTTAGCTTTTGGACTATTTTAGTAGGTTTTGAACGCAAAATCCGAAAAAAATCGTAGGATGCAATGTTTTTTCCAATCTTACACTTTTTCCGAAACAAAAAAAATGTGTGAAAATTTGGTCTAAGTAGTTTTCAGAAAATAGTGAGAATTTTGATAAATAACCCCTAAGTGTTATATATACATGATTTCTGTAATATTATTGTAATAAGCAATAGTGAGTCCTCACCTGACCACCCTTTGGCTGGTATTTTATGTTGTCTGTTGATCCGACTTTGGACCTTATATTTTTTAGATCTGGCAGAGGCTGATGAAAAATTCGGATTTGTTTTAGTGTTGAAGGAGATTTTGGAGGAGTGCGAAGCACGGCCACTTTCTTTTCAGAGAACAACCTGGCAGATTTGGGTGTTCCAGGAGTACGTGGTGTGCGTGAGTAGCTGGGTGTGCCTGGTGTGCCAGGAGTTCTAGAGGCATAACTGGGTGGTGTCCCAGGAGTAATAGCAGTTGATCCAGGTGTTGTAGGTGTTGAGGTGCCACTCTTTCCTGTTCGACTCCAAGGTTCAGACCCTAAACACAAATTAGAATTATACATTAAAAAGTAAGAACTGTAACTGCAATGAACTAAACTGGTACTAAAGTATGAGCAACTCCTGTATCCTGGGAAGATTAAAAAATGTTCACTGCCAGAATTCCCACATACAAAAAAAAAATACACGTATGATTTTAACCTGGTGTGCAAGAAGTTTTTTGTTTCTGTGTCTCTTTGGAATTCTTCTGTATATACTATGGCTCCCTTTAATTGTTTTCTGATAAAGTTGTCCATAGTATGTGTTTGGACATCACAGGGATCTTAGATTGTAAGCTCCACTCCAGGATAATGACTAATGTGAATGATAAATCATCTCTGTACATTTCTGTCGTCTTTACATCACCACATAACTTAATGCCAAACTGACACCTATAGCTTGGCCACATGCTATCTATAGTACAAAGGGAAAATAATGCACAGTGCACCAAAATTCAGGTCCCACTCCATAGCTATTCGACATAATGAAAAAAGCCCAAATTTGCACCTGGTCAGTTACCCATGCCAACAAATGAGTAGTTAATAGTAATGGACGAATTTATTTGGCAGGCATAGATTTGTGGCGAATATCCGCGTTTCATTGCCCGCAAATGTTTTTGTGAAACTGCAGCAAAAATGTGCAGCATCAAAACAAAATTGGCATGCGTCAAAATTGTTGCACGCACAAAAATTGATGCATGTCAAAATTATTTCGGACACCTATCGCCTTTAATGCCTTTGGACAAAATAGTAGTGCATATAAAAATTGGCACTAGCATCAAAATTTTGTGCATCATAATTAATTTGACGGCCATTGACTTCAATGCGTTTTGCAATTTTTTTGCCATTTCGCGAATTTTTCAGCAAATCAGGACAGATTCGCCCATCAGTAGTAGTTCACAAAGACCAGTCAACTAACTGCCAAGCTATAGATTTGCCCAGGGTTAGTAAATAGTGTTAGTATGCTATTTCTATAAAGTCAATGCTCAGCATGACTCTGTCCTGCCCTGTTATAGCCCCAAACAACCTACATTTTTGGCATATTATTCGGTCAGAATGATCACGACACATTTAGCTTTAAAGAAGTCTTTATTTAAGGCCTTGCAGAAATGGTGTTACTGCACCTTGTATTAATTGAATAGAACCGAGTAAGAAAACAGGAGAGTTAAACACTGCAGACTTAAACTAATGCTAGGTGTAACACAATATGGCTCATTTATTTTCTGTTATTTATATAGTGCCAACACACAGTGCTTTACAGATAATATACATCATTCACTGCCCCAGAGGAACTTATCCCTATCACATTTAGACACACTATGGTCAATTTAATCAGAAGATAATTAAAATGTCTGTTTGTTTTTTGAAGTGTAGGAAGAAACCAAAGTACAAAGAGGAAACCCATGCAGACAGAGGAAGAAAAAACAAACACCTGGCAGAGAGTGTCCTTGCTGAGATTGAACTCAGGACCCCAAGGCAAAAATGTAACCCACTGAGCCACTCTCATGCAGCTGAACCCTGGGCTCACTTCAGATGCTTGGAGGCATCTGAATAGCCATGTTTCTTGTATGCAGTACAGGCATGAAGCCAACTTCTGCTTCCACCTGGTACTTACTTGTGGTGCGTCGCACTGAGGAAGAGACAGATGTGCTGGTGGAAAAGGAATTATCTTCTTTGTCTGTATACACTTTCCTGATTGGATGAATGGAGGAAGGTCTTGGCAAGGATGATCGTTTCTCTGGGCTTTTGGAAACCCCATCCTAGACAATAAAATACAAAGCTCAAGGTTAAGTTATAACAAAAATTGTGACAAATTCTAAGAGATTTTGAGGCAACATTTTAAACAGTTGCTGCAACCTTCTATATAACAGAAATTTTAAGGGGTCAGATATGATTGCACTAAAATGGATACAATGGACTGCACATATTAGCACAATTCAAATGCTCCTGCACACTGCACTTTCACATGATTAACTGTGTCCATCCTGTCTCTCCTGATGAATAGTATGCACTTACTGATGCTGAGGAACCCTGGAGCTACCACCACCCTGGGACCTGGTGAGTTCCTAGAAAGTAACACCAATGCACGCACCAGACTTGCAGCTAGTGAATCAGCCATTATGAACACATGCGCAGCTGCAGCAGACACAACTTAAAGTGTAGCTATGATGACTTGAAATTATGGGAAAAACACTGGGATCCTTAGAAAACCTCATCCCAGAGTGATACTAAAAATGTAGTTATCACAATTGTGTCCAGTGTTAAAAATGTAAATACCGGGTTGGACAAGGAATATACTGTATAATATGTAACTGTATTTATACAATGCAAAAAGATGCCAAAATGGAAGAATCTTAAGTCTAGTTGATTTCTAAAAGAAACTATAAAAGATGCTTTCTCCAGTACAATTTCTTAAGCATTTGCTATTTGCTTCCCTCTATTGTTCCAAATTACCTGAAGGCTAAGTGCAATTCTGAAGTACTTCATTAGTCAGTGTTTTTTTCTGGCATTGTTCGAAAATAAAATCTCAAAGTAAAATAATGACTGGTGCTATATTCCTTACTCAATACTTCATTTACTCTCTTTTATGTGTGTCGGTGAAAAACAGCCTTGATTTATGGAATGAAAATAGCATACTATATAACCAGCTACTGTTTTATTGAAGTGCCACTTTTATTAGCTGCTAGATGATTTTGCACTGCACTTTACATCTTACATCCCCTTTCCCCTTCTCTTAACAAAGCTGAATATTAGCTATATTAGCATGATGACTAACCTTGAACTACAATACAAAATGGGCTAGGTGTAGTCCATCTTTTGTTCCCTGCTCCCTTGCAGCTGTCCAAGAACAAGTGGAAGCGCAGAATAGTTGAAATTATTATTTTATTATACTTTGTGTAAAATCGGTCCTGGACCAACGCAAGGGACCTGCGAACTTACAGAAGCTGTTGGCAAATAAATTAATACCTGCCAGTCATTTATACCTTCCATTATATATATATATATATATATATATATATATATAGTTTTCCAAGGAAGCCTTATTTATCAGCATATGTTTTAAATTATACTTTTATTTAAGCTCTTGTTGTGCGATACTACTGTGTGCGTCTGGTTCCAAGACAAGGAATCTAAGGAAGCAGAGGAGACGTGAACTTCCTGCAGTGGTTGACCAAATTTCAACCAAAACCCGCCCAACTGGCGGTGAACTACAGGTTTCGGGTCAATCTGCACATCACTACTCCCTATGTATCCAAATATTAATTCAGACAAAGGTCAGTGTTAAATTCCCACACATATGAGAGTTATACATTTAGACAAAATTTAATTCTGAATTTACATTCAAAATGAGTGTTGTTCAGTACAAACGTCCCACTCAAAAGAAAGAGTTGTACTTGTACTCATTCGCATTCAGTGCAAAACTATCTGAAAGCATTCAGATTCATTTAATTTACTGAATAACAAATTCTACAATGAAATTGTGTTCTCTTTGTTACTGTCAGGTTGAGCCACAGGTGAGTAACTGGCAAGTTGGATCCTAAATGCTGAGTAACACAGATAACACACTAACGGAGTTTGATGAGAAGCACAAGTCATGTTAATGGAGAAACTATTTATTAATGATAAACAGGAAGATGCCAAGATTCAGAGCAATACTCAAGTCCTTATACCAAGCCAGAGATCAGGTGGCAACAATGTACCTATAACAGGCTGAAGTCGGAGGCTGGCTGAAGACAGAGGGTAGTCCAGTAAACAAGTCAAATACTAGGGGATCCAACTGAATTCAGGTTTGGGGAACTGGAGTGGAGGAACAAGTAAGGAACAGAGAACCAGGCAGGAATATGGGCAGGGATTAGGCAGGGACACGGCCAGGGAAATCCAAGGACAACTAAATTGGCTTAAATGATCGAGCAACCGGGAGTTACTTGAATCCCTTGTTGACCCATGTCAACTCTGAAAACCCCCAGTGGAAGAGAAGGTTAATTGAGGCATAGTTCATCATGCACAGGATTAGATTCCCAGTGGACCCTGACATGACATGATCTACATGAGTCTATCAGTCTTAATCCTTATAACCTGAAACCACCAACACACATAGAAGCATATTTATTATGCTGCGTATAAAACAGCGGGATAGTACACCACACATTGGCAGGCTTCACCTTGGTAAAAATGACTTAAAAAACGACGTAAAATTTTTACGAGTTTTTTCTTAGAGTGACTTCTGCCGGAAGCAATGTAAAATTATAATCTGCCATTCACATGGTGTAAAATTACACACACCATGCCCTATTTTACACAGCTTTCTTTATGGTTTTCGGTTTACACAGCATAATAAATATGTCAGTTATTCCACTATTTCAGCTATAAATGTATAGGATGTTGAACCTGCAGTTACCAATTACTAACTGACTGTTAAGGGGGTTATTTAGCAAAGTCCGAATTTATCTCAATATTTTCTGCTACAAACTCTGATCAAATCCCCTCGGGCTTTTTACGCTTATTTATTATTATATTTTCCTGAAAATTTGCTTTGCGGGAAAAAAATCCGTATTTTTCTGACTTTTTCATCCGATTTTCACGATTTTTTCGTAATTGTCACCGAAAGCTCCAAAAAACTTCTGGCTATTGCCCGAAATCCAGCGCACATCAAAAAATCATTGGGACTTCTCCCATATATTAATATGCAACCTAGACAGGTCTGAGATGCCAGATTTTCAGATTCTGACTTTTCCATCCTTGGGGTTTAATAAATTCCGGAAAATTTGTAATTTTTTAAAAGTTTTTATCAGGTTGTGGATTTAAGGTGGACTATTTATTATTTGTGGAAGTTCTTGCTGCTGCATGCATTTCAAATACAACAAATAATTAACAGAATAAATATCTGCTCTTGTACAGCAATGGTGTATACTTCTACACTGCGCACAAAGTCTTTTTGGTCTTTTATGTGGCTGCCAAATAACACTTTCAGGAAAATTAAGCCTTGCCTTTAAACGTCTCTTGTTGAATTCACTATTCTTATTGTAGGCCTTTTTCTCTTTCGTATACCAAAGATACATAGGATGATTAACAAATTCATTATTCTGGTACAGGGGCATTTTTTATTTTTGCCTGCCCTGTGAAAGACACTTTGGGGCAGATTTCAAGATTTCAGATATCAAGGGTCGAAGTGAAAATGTGAAGTAAAAAAATTCGAATTGCAAACTATTTTTGTGTACTTCGACTATCGAATTGGTCAAAATTCAATTTGAATTTGAAAAAATTCTGTCTGTCTCTTTAAAACTTTGACCGACCAATCGCCATCTAAAACATGCAGAATTGCTGTTTTAGTCTATGGGGGATCTCCTAGAACCTATTTGGAGTCATTTGGTGGGCTTTGAAATATCGAAGTTTGGGGCAAGTCCTTCGATTCAAATCAAATGCGCTAAAATTTTGATTAGAACGATTTAAATACAGCCTATTCACCCAAAGTTAAAAACGTAGATTTTTTAAATAAATTCCGATTGGTCTTTTTTTGTCCGAATTTCTAAATTTCATACATTAAAATGCACACAAAGACACACTCTCATTCTCATTTAGGCTATCTCTACTGTAAGTACAAACTACCTGGGGAATTAACCAAGTTTTTTTAATGCAAGCATCGCATCTCTTATACTCACCACAATTCGGTCTCTGGGATGTCGGTGGGCACTAGAGGCCTGTTGTGATTCTCCCCCTACAGGTACGCATGCAGGAGAAAAAGGAAAGGAAAAACTGAATAGTTATATCCAGTGAGAGCCATGCAGTAATAGACAGATCTTTCTCCTGTTTATACCCCACTGATGACAGATTCAGGCATGTCATAGGCTAGGGCTTCTAATACGTTTTCTTACTAAACATTACCTGATTTTGCTACAAAATGAAGCTTGGTGACGATTTATTTTGCCCAACACATTTTCTTATTTATATTTGATTTTTTTACCCTTTGATTACCAATCCCTGTTTGAACAAAAATGATCACTTTTGCACCGTTTTAAATATTTTGTGCAAAACTGCGCTGGTCACTAATGCACAATGTAAGTCACTCATTAAGGATTTAAACGACATGACCAAAAAGAAAAACAATGCACACATTCGGATTCCATTATTGCTGCCTGAAAACAACCCCCAACCTTTAGATTCCACTAGAAACAATTACTAGACAAGGTCAAAGTTAAGTCTGTATTTCACCAGATCTTGTTTTTAGTGAGCACCAGTGTTGGACTGGGACACCAGGGGCCCACCCAAAAACCTTGGACCAGGGGCCCACTCTCAGTAATATTATTCTTCCTTTCCTCACTCAACCTCTATGCTCCTAGTCTTTTCTTTACATACTATAATCCATTATTCCATCTATTTAGTCTCTTTTTCTCAAATAAATAGGGAATGAGCATGAAATAGGCCAAATGTTTAGCAGCATGAGGACCCACTGACACCTGAGCCCACCAGGACTTTTCCTGGTATCCCAGTTGGGCCAGTCCGACACTGGTGAGCACATACACTTTTCCTCTCAAACTGCACAATTTCAAATGAAAAACAATAAAAACGATTATAAATTATTTATTCTTCATATGGCCTGGAACAAACACACTAAAACAACTTAATACAAATCCTGCAATCTGTAGCGTAGAGTGAGTTTTATTCCCAGGCATTAATACTGGAAGCATATTTCCCATATAGACATGCTAGCATTGTATCTAAATACCTGCAATGTTTTGTGTGAACAAATATTTTAATTCTGTTTCATCATATCTGAGAAAGTATGAATGCAAAATGTATATAAGGAGACCTTTACCATTGTTTATACAATATATGATCAATTAATTTTTTTCTACCAATTCAAAAACAAAGCTTATGATTGAAAATGGGATGAGTCCACAATACAATGAGCAATACAGTTATTTGCCCTCCTTTCCAACGCAATTGAAACTCAGTAGCAGGAACATGCCTTGGCACCCCCTGACAGAGACAGAAATAATTTGGCACACCAGAGAGATTGAACAACGCTGCTCTATAATACATACAACTGAGGCACTCAACACACTCTCTTACAGCTTGTGAAGTGAAGGCTGTAATTAACTATCACAGATCTGGTCATAAGTGTTAACAGTCCAGGCAGGGAGTTTTAAAGGGTGGTTCACTTTTATGTTAACTTTCAGTATGTTAGAGAATGGTAAATTTTACAACTTTTAAATTGGTCATCGTTATTTCTAGTTTATATAGTTTTGTAATTATTTGCCTTCTTCTTCTGACTCTTTTCAACTTTCAGATGGGGGTCCCTGAAAATCTAAAAAACAAATCCACTGTAAAGTTACAAATGTATTGTTATTGCTACTTTTTATTACTCATTTTTCTATTCAGGTCCTCTCATATTCATATTCCAGTTTCTTCTTCAATTTAATGCAAGGTTTTTAGGATAATTTGCATCCAGATTGCTGAAATTGCAAATAGAAAGCTAAATAGGTTAACTCAAAGGCAAACAACCCCTTTAAGGGCAGGGGCCAGATTCGGGGAGATTTAGTCGCCCGGCAACTAATCGCCTCTTCTGCAGGGCGACAATCTCCCCAAACTACTATCCCCCTGCCTTCCGCCTGCTAAAATGAAAAATTGCCTGCGTCAATGCACTCGCGGCGCTTCGATTTCCGAAGTCGCTTGAAGTTTCCTGGTGAGGCAATTCGGCCGACTTTGGAAATTGAAGCGCTGCGAGTGCCATTGCGCTGCTGTTTTCTCATTAAGGCAGGGGAAGGCAGTTCGGGGAGATTGTCGTCAGGCCCTGCCCTAAGAATGAAGTGTTTAGTAGAGACGTTCATAACTACTGCAATGCCAATAAACCCAAGACATGGGTGAACATTCATATCTCATCTCAGTACCAGTTACAGGTGTTTTATTCAGATCTTTGTTTTCATTATTCAAAAACCAGAAATACTAACTGCTAATTTGTTTCTTGTGGACCTGATATCCAGAATGTTATGGACCTGGGGTTTTCCCAGATAACAGATCTTTCCGTAATCTGGATTTTCATACCCTAAATCTACTAGAAAATCATGTAAAAATTAAATATTTAAATATAATTAAATATTTGTCTCCAATATGAATTAATTGTATCTTAGTTTGGATCAAGTACAGTGTACTGTTTTATTGTTACAGAGAAAAGGGAAATCATTTTAAAATATATTGGATTATTTGGATAAAATGTAGTCTGTGGGAGATGGCCATTCCGTAATTTGGAGCTTTCTGGATAATGGGTTTCTGGATAACAGATCCCATACCTGTACCAGATATCTTATACTCAGATACTTATCATGGCCCCAGGAGTTTTGGCTGGTTAGTTATTTTTTCTATGCCTTAACAATAATTGGCAGTCATATACCTTCTTACACAATATTTGTATTGTATACACCAAATGCAAAGTACCAAATTCAATGCACTTAGAACAAAGAATTTTAAGCCTCTTGGGTTTGGTATTAGATGGCTCCATACAGGTAAAGGTATTACTGGTAATTTGCCTAGACTTGATGCCACCTGACACCCTTAACTTTTCATAATATGGATGCACATGTTGCAATGCATAGAACCACAATGCATAATTATGCCATTCCCATATGAAGCTCATTACATGGTTGTATATATAAATTAAAGCCTGGAAAGTACCAGGAGCATCCAGGACAGCAATTAAACATACATGATATATTAAAAGGTTTGACTAATACACCTTCAATTACTGCTTTCTGCAACCCTAGGGATAGTAACCATCTAGCGTTCAGGGTGGAGCCAATGGTTAAAACAAAAGTTCAATGTATACAGTTACAAGTATTCTAACTTTTTTTTTATTTGAAAAGATCAAAAAATGGACCTTTCCATGATTTCTTGATGACAATGGTATCTGCCTCCCCCCCCCCGCCAGCATGCATCATCCTGATTACAGCAGCAAAATAGCGCCTAGTGCTAAAAGTATGCCAATGGTTCATCACTGTGAGCAATGCAACACTACTAATCATTTTAAACTAACCCAAGCATACCATTTTAAAAGAGATCTATTTAAATGAATACTACACAAATGCCTTGGAGAGTACAGAACTGTTACCTGAAAATATGAGAATAAAATAATTAAAAAATGTAATAGCTCAAAAGACCAACACTGAAAAACATTACTGACCCCCTTCAATGACCAAATGTAGATTGAAACATAATGTATATAAAATGCATGAGACAGAAGTAATTCAATGGAAATGTGTACCATGGCTGCAATCGGTCATGATGTTTCCACCAAAACAGAGACATGGATATACAAACTTCTAAGAAAGCACTAAGTCACTATGCCAAGATACAACCAATGCAATCTTATGGCTCTCGCAAGCGAATGTGATCATGATGTCTGCAAAGAAATGAACAAGAATCCATAAATAAACAAACAAATAGCACAGGAAAATAAAGAATAGCTAAGATGAAAATAATGTAGTAAGGCTCTGACATGGGATAGTCATTTGTTTGAAGCCTGAAAAGAAATTCCAATAAAAAAATAAATGAGAAAAAAGAGAAATAACTCTGCAGAGATGAGGTTTGTAAGCAACGCAACATGAAAACCAACCAAAACATGTTTGCCAGCCACATTTGCAAATATAATCATGAACTGAGCAGTCACCTGCCGGCTTCCTCCGGACGCAGGACAGATGAGTGGGTCTAGACTGTCTGACAGCGGGTTTTAAAATTATTTTCCTTGAAGGGGAGTGGGGCTGAACATCTGTTTTTTTAGTGGTTTCAGCTTTCTTAAGTACTGCTACAGCCAGGGAAAAGAAGAAAACAAACAGGGAGAGAAAAAGAGGACATGGTCAGGGGTAAAACATTTTGATATATTACAGACAAATATACACAATATTTGCAGGAACAGAACAGTTAGCCATTGTTTGGTACTAAACCAATATTTATTGATAGAAATTATCAATAAGTGATGGACCTTTTTTCCTTCTCACTTCATCTCTGCAGGTTGCACTTGGTTCCCTTTTAGCCATTTTCCTCTCAGGAGTAGACATTCGAGCACGCCCAGATTTTAAAGGTTTCTCTTTCCTATGTTTCTCAGTGGATGTCCTCTGCAAATCTCTTTCTGCCTTCTCCTCCTTAGGGATGGCTTCTATTGCTTCAGTCATAATGCTCCTGTCATCATCTGCACAGTCAGAGACAATTAGGAGAGCAGAACAGATTCACACCACAGCCACCCCACAAACCTTGTGATTCTAATACCATCAATTTACAAAATAATCCCGAAAACTATGATGTCCTTCCAAAAAGCCAGACTTGTTCACATATCAAGATTCATGACCTAAAAGGTCAAGAAGACGACAGAAAATACAATGGGTTTGAATAGCCTTGAAAAGTTGCTTTTCAATATTAAAAAATTAGTTCTAGAAGTAATTCTTTTGTTGTTGCTATCTAATCATATCTGCCCTCTCCTCTTATCAAACTGCAAATTATGTTGTCATCTGCTCAACAGGCTGACAGTTGCACATTGTCTTGTTTTGCCAGTTGTTCTAATAATCACTCCAGCTGTTCTAATGTAAAGTATATGCAAAAACTTGCACACTGTCAGAGCCTATGTTAAAAGGTTGCTAAACCTCTGTACAGGTGCCAGTGCTATATTCCAGACTTAAAAGCACCACTTAATAAACAGTTTGTTTTGTTAAATATATATATTTCACAACAGAGACAAAATTACATCTTACTATAAGCCAGACTTTTCTGCACTGCCCACTTTCCATAAACGTTGCTTCTAAAACGTGCACACAAACAATCTATGACATTATAAATGGTGCACACTTATTATTCAAACTAGGATTATACATAATCCTGTACTTGTATGGATTTATCCATCACACTGTTCGCACAGAAAATAACATTAAAAAATGTTTGTTCCCAAAGCTTAGAGGGATTCTCACTGTCTGTGTCTAGCACTTATCTTTTACAGGCAGATGTATGGATTCCTTCCCATGAAGATTACTCAAAAGGAAGCCCTGCCAACTCCTCAGTAGAATAAAACAAGAATGCAAGTGGGGAGTAATATAGAGGTCTCGGTATTACCTATGTGCTTGTTTCACTGTATTAGAAAACAGGATTGTGGTTCAATATTCAGTTGCAGTTAAAACTGAAGTGGACTGGTTTTCTATCCAAATAATTAAAAAGACCATGACATAAAAAAAAAAAACCTTATTTGCCACAGATTAGTTATAAATAATTTTTACATGAGCTTTACACTGGTTAGATTTTGTAACATTTAACTACTGTAAACAATTTAACTTTTTTTTTATTTCATTTTACTCTCTGAAAATTCTGAAGATGTTGTAGCCTGCAGCCCCTCACAATAATAGAATATAATAGGGAATATATTTTAAGACAATGCCCTTTCAATCTGTGTCTTTAACAACACATTTCACGAAACCATAGAAAATTTACCACATTTATAAATATGAAGACCTTTATTGAAGCACACTAAATTCTTCACAGATACATCTTCAAACTACTGGTAGACCATTGACCTCTCTATTTAGTCTATCCCAGTCCTTCAAAAGTTTTTCCTGTTTCAATTCCTGTACCAGACACTCAAATACCTAATTCCTATTCTTTATTTACTGTAATTCCAGTCTCTCTCCTCTTGTTTCCCAAATGTTTCCTTTTCAACCTTCCATCCTAGTCATGTTCCTGGTCAATTGCAGGCTATACCTTGTCCGGACTGACTGTTTTTTCCTTAGCCTGTCATGTCTACTCTGTTCTTGCAATATTTTAGCTAGTCCCCTCATCATTGGTAAAATTCACTCCCACATTGACACAGGCAATGGAAAGCCCAGCTTAGCAAAAAATTTGCCATATGCCGCAGGTTGATAAGAATCTGCAAAACGGAGGCTACATTACTCCATCTGAGATCCTAAGATTCTCCCTAAAATATATCATTTCTATAGCAGTTAAAAATACTAAGGGTGTATAAAATGCTAATCAAGTGCCCTATGTGCACTTAAAATACAAAACCGTATGGGAGGTGGCAGGAAACTGCAAAAAATACATGACAATAGAGATTGCTGAGGGTGCAGCACCTAAAACTCTATCCACATGAAGATTGATTTAAAAATGTGAAGAATTTAGCATGCATTATTTTTCCTCCTAAATTTCGCAACATCACTTAAGTATTCCTTTTTATCGATTGTAACTTTACAAACTGTTCTATGATGTAATTTTTTTAGATGGCGTATTACAAATACACAACATTTATGGCACCTTTACATGAGTGTTTTACACTGTTAAATGTTGTTCCATATATATTTATACCTTCTATTTATTGTCGGTAGTGCATATTTTAACCTACAATAAATCAGTGGATGTTTAACCTATTTAAACAGTTGCCTCTGTCCACTTTATAGTTCCTTAATTAAATTTGATAAATAATAGCATTATAACTTAGTTAGCAGACAAGGCCTCAAGTGGTTAGCAAATCTTTTACAGTCTCTGTAACCAGTATAGTAGGGTTTTCTACAAAATGTTTAGGCTATATAAGGAATTAATTTCTGCTTGGAATCATTCCTTTGAGTATAAAAACATAGTTGTTTAAATAGTTTCCTACTATACCAATAAAGTTAATGGCATTCTGTTGTCTAATTAATTTTAAAAGCTCAATAGAAAAAGAGCCTTGTGTGCAGGCATACAGTCTCTGTCTTTACTAACCATAGTAAATAGCTGCCCCCTGCATTGTTGTTATATTATACAGTATATTTAGGGCCCTGGTAAAGATTTAAAATTGAACTTCTTAACTACTCATGGCGGATTCATGGTGATAGGGAATGGAAAATGCATACACATTAAAACCCCATTTTGCATGAGAATGAAAAATGTAACCAGTATAAAGCAAGTACTTTGGTTTTGTAAGAACTGAGGCAAAATAGAAATCACTGTATTTAGA
Source organism: Xenopus laevis (assembly GCF_017654675.1). Lineage (NCBI taxonomy): Eukaryota > Metazoa > Chordata > Amphibia > Anura > Pipidae > Xenopus > Xenopus laevis. Next base: position 76,215,595 of record NC_054388.1, read on the forward strand.
TATATGACATTTGTTCTCCTTCAATCGCAAAACATATCCCACATTGGTAGCCTTTTAGCTCATTATTCCAGATGATTGGTAAGTTACTTAGAGACACTTATCCAATAGCAATTTACAGCTTGTCTCAAAGATATTGGATGAAAACTAACGCTACACATATGATCTAAAGTAGGGGACCTGTTTGAAGTTGCCTTCTTTATTAAGTCCTTCATATAGTAGCCATGTTAAAATATCTCACCACAGTGGAAGTAGGTAAGCTGCATAAAATAGTACTGAGTTGGAGCAAAATGGATTCTTATCATTATATATGCCTTTTACTAATCTGTATTTAGTCACCAGCCAAACATTGCAATGATAGTTGTGGCATCACAATTAATTTAACTTTTTAAAGTAGTTAGCTCTCTCTCTATCCGCCTTTCCTCATAAACACTGCTAGAAACAAAAATTTGAAAAATACAAAACAAACAAAGTAATGCCTACCTTGTGTATCCACCCAAATGCTGTCTGTGTCTAACACTGAATCATCAATGGTTGTTTCATCTCTATAATCATCTTGTGTCTCTGTCTTGTAGTCTGTAAACAAAGTGTCTTCTTTCTGTGGAGAGGCTGGTGCACAAGGTGACCCTTCTTTTGGTTCATCCTTTGCTTCTTCTATATCTTCCTCTAGCTCAGGTTTTTCTTCACTCTCTACAGGCATTGATGTTGCAAAATGCACACTATGAGCCAAAATTTCATTATCATCTACAGCAATCTGCACTACTTGAATGAAGTCCTCATCTACTGTGACTACAGATTCAATTACTCCAGCTACATCATCTATGAAGCCTACAGCTACTTCTTCATCAGGTACCTGAGCTTCTAATTCTTGTTCTGGAGCATCTGATGTAATCTCATTGTCTCCTTCTTCTGTTTCTTCAGTCTCCCCTTTTTCTTCATCATATTCTTCATCTAAATGCTTTTGTATCTCCTCCTCGACAATTTGCATTTCCTTTTCCACACTGACCTCTACCACTTGCTCATTATGAGGCTCACCTAAGCATTCAGTTTGCATTTCATCTGCCTGCTCTTGTTTTAGATCATCGTTAGAAGAAATTGTTGTTTGGGGTTCCTTTTGGGATTCTGGTGCTGTATCTTCTTTGTCTTCTTTCTGCACATCTGCAGGCACTTCTTTTGTGGGCTCCTGAGGCTGCTCAGGTTCTCCACTAGATTCATAAGATTCTTCCTTATCCACTGCTTCTTGGTGCACCAAGTCGGGTTTTACACCCTTCTCTTTCAAGTCACTTTCAAGAAGCTTTGTCTCATCTTTAGAATCTGTAACCTCTTCAACTTCAGCTGTTTCTTTGGCATCTTTGATCAAACTGGAATCAAGTTCTATTGCATTATCTTGCTCTGCTATGCCAATTTTTTCTTGAATCTCATTCTTGAGATGTGATGTATCTTTAATTAGTTCTGAAGTCTCAATATTACTTTGTGTCTCTTCAGCAGAAATCATTGCTTTTTCAGATGGTTCCTCTATTTCTTTCCCAGCCACATCTGCAGAGGAAGATTTGCTTTCTTCAGTTTCTTGTGGAAATTGTTCTCCTGATTCTTCTACTGATTTTTTGTCAAGCTGTGATATGCATAATTCTTCTTCTGGGCTTCCTATTTCTTCTATTAAAGGTTTATCTGTAGATTCAGGCTTTATCAAATCTGTGATTTCAGATATTTCTTTTAAATCACTTTGCTCCTCACTTTTCTCAACAACTGTGTCAAGCTTAATCTCACTGACTTTCTTCTCCAACTCTGACTCCCAACAAACTGTTTCACTGGATATATCTTGTCCCTCTTTACCAAATTTTTCAGCAGCTGCCAGTTTAACCTCAATAATGGAAGGATCTACGGCATGGCTTTCATAAAGTGTAGACATCCCTCCACCAAGACTCTCACTGTCTTGTACGGGGGAAGGCAATGGAACTGTGTATTTATTAAAAACACAGTAGCCCAGTTCTTCTTGCTGACTATCTGTCTTTGCCAAAAGGTTACTTCCCTCAGTTGCAGTTGTTTGCTGAAATACACAACTTTCATCAATAACAATTTCAGATGTTCCAGAATTTCTTCTTGTGGCCTCAGAATCTGCATTAACTGAATCTAGCCTGGATCGTGATCCAGTTAAATCTAACATTTCAGGCAAGTCTGGTGCCATGATGGTACCATTTTTGTAATATTCGTTAGCTTGATAATCTGACTCATACAATGGCTCTAACTCAAATGTTTCCTTTTCTGTGGATATCTCTGCATCATTATTTTCCTCTTCCTCCTCTTCTTCTTGCTCTTGATCTTCAGGAAAAGAAATAGCTTTCTCTAGAGCTGGTGTTATGGCAGGTAAATCAGATTCATCACCGTCATCCATGCTCCCACTTGTGTTAGACAAAATATCTGTAGCTAGGGGAGAAAGATCATGAGCACGAGCATAGCTAAATCCCAGTGCTATAGAGTCAAGGCAGGACATAGGAAGGTTTATGGACATGCTTCTTTGTTCAATAGCTGATCTTCCTCCAAGCCCTAAACTTCGACTGAGTGTTAGATCATCTTTGTTTTTACTCAGATATTCAGATTTATCAGCATAGATATTTGGATCTATAGTAAACAGGCGTTGCCCTGCAGGAAACCTTGCTTGAAGCTTTCCGGAAGTGAGTGTGCTGTAGCCTACTTCATGAGCAGAAGTACTGACCTTCTCTTCTGTGACTTGCTCTAAGTCCCCGCTCTCTTCATCTTCTTCTTCTTTAGCTATATGAGGGATAGAGCAAGCCTCGTATTGCGGTTCTTTAACATCAGTAAGTTCATAATAATCACTGCTTTTCTGAATGTCTCTGTCTATTTCCTCTTTTAAAGTAGATGTCTCAAAATATGTAGACATTCCAGACTTATCCTCAGCTACAGGTGATTTTTGTTCTTCAGTGTCCTTTTCATCTTGCAGTTGAGACATTAGCTCAGACATTTCACCTTTCATACCTGGAGCTTCTAATGGGTCTTTACCATTTTTCTTTGTTGCATCATAACTATCTGAAACAAATTCCTCATCAACAGATTCAGATTCCTTTAGGCTTATTGGCCCCTCCACTCCACTGTCCAATGACATTTTGTCAGAATGAGTTCCTGTATTTTTGCTTTGCTCTGCACCAGATTCGGAAGTATCAGTTTCATACTGTTTTGGTGGAACTGCTGTAGCATCTGTTGAATGTGATTTCAGCATATCTGACTTAACATCGCCATCATCTTTCACTTCTGCTTGATAGGCTTTACTGCTTTCATCAATTGAAACTAATGTTGAAGGAATACCACATAAACTGGACATTTCTGAAATTACTTCTTGCTCATCTGAAAAAACATTTTCATGTGTGTATTTATCTAGGGGATTGTCTATGAGTGAGGCATTACTAGACAGTTCTGTTTTAGCTATGCTTGGAAGGTCTTTCAAAACAGACAATGATGTATGTGAAGAAAAATCATCTTCAATATGCTGATCCTCATCTTTATCTAGTGGCTTAGAGATTTCACTTTGATTTGAAGGTAAAGTATGAATTGGAGTTTCAGCTTCTATATTTTTTTCAACAGCTGAAAAGTCCTCTTTTTCTTTCATTAATGAATCTTTGCTTGTATCCTGGATTTTGCTCCATTCCATTGTTGAGCTCTCATCTGGTATGTCATATAAGTTGTGTTTCGGAACATTAGGTGATGTTGGGGTGCATGGCTCAATAGAAAATGTATGAACATGGTGGGGTTCAAACCCAATCTGCCCACTCGTAATTTCCTCTAAAGGCAATGAAGGCAGTCGCTTATCTTCAATGTCAGGCGCATGCAGATCCAGGGTATTTTGCCTTAGATCTTTTTCAATTTTAGTTGGTGATGCATCTTCAGCTGTATGTAAGGTTTCAACACAGAGTGGAGTAGATTCCAATGTATCTTGTGCTCCCATCTTCGAGGCTGTAAGAAGATCTAAAGCAATTTGTTTTTTTGTCACAGAATTCAATAAGAAAAAGTATAGAAAACATGCATTGTAAATAAATGAAAAAGAAGTACAAACAGACAAATAAGTATAAAAAGCTTACTTAAAATACACTGGATAATGAAAAAAGTTTTTTTCTCTCTCTCTCTCAAATACACACATATATACTTTTTATATGTATGTGTGTTTATGTAGGTTTTTAGGGTCAGGGTTATCATAAAACATTTCATATAAAAGTTATGTGTAATACTTTTATGTGAACTGTCTTGCCCAGACACTTTGGTAGGTCAAAGTAATTCGTAAAAAGAAGTGTTTAGAATGAATTTGTGTTCTCATTAAAGGAGAAGGAAAGGCTAAAATTAAGTACATTTTATCAGAAAGGTCTATATAGATACACCAATAAACCCTCAAAGTAATGCTGCTCTGAGTCCTCTGTCAAAAGAAACACCACATTTCTTTCCTTCTTTTGTGTACACATGGGCTTCTGTATTAGACTTCCTGTTTTCAGCATAAACATCCAGGGCTAGGGCTTGGGCATGCTCAGTTTGCTCCTCTCCCCCTCCCTCCCCCCCCCTGCTGTAATCTGGGCCCAGATCTATGAGCACAGGGAGAGATTAAGGCAGGAAGTGATGTCATACCAAGCAAATATGGCAGCTGTTATCCTAAAAACAGAGAATGCTTCAAGAGCTATATTCTGAAGAATAAATATAGTGTTATAGCTTGCAGTATTGTGTCTAATCTATTGGCAATAAACTGCTTTGGTAGCTTTCCTTCTCCTTTAAGCAGGTTACAGTGCATTTTTAATTTAGCAAACTTTACATTTATGACTTTATCTACACATTTTGTTGCATGCTTCAAAAGTCAAACTGTATTATCTCTCAATATATCGAAGGCAAAATATAACAAATATAGTGTGGTATTCATTTATGCATCCGATACCCCAATAAATGCTATGTCCATTTTTTAATAATGCACCAGTCTGCTACCATTTCCAGGTACATATATCCATATATAGCCAAAAAGATGACCTTTCAGCCTCCTCCAACTCAGTCTGGATGTGACTGCTCTAGTCCCTTACATATTATTCACTGAATCACCTGCACAGTGTGCCCTGGATTGAAGGTTCTGTGCATTTGCAAGTGTTGATCTAGACATGCTAACAACAAGACTGGGAGAGAGGAGACCAACCAAAACAGCAACCAAAGGTCGTATAGTAGGTGAACAGCCAGGATACACTTGAATGACAAGAACAGGTGACCCTACAGCCGCTATGTCTAGTAATAATATATAATAAAATGAACATAACATTTGTCAGAATTTATTTGGTCCTGCTTCACAGACAGTTAAAGGAGCAGGACGCCATAATCATTGTCCCTCTTTAAGCTACTGCCTGATCATTATCTTTAAATGTTTTGTAATTGTGAAATATCTTTATGCCAGTTTGTGGTTTTTTTAATATAAAAAGTGATTTTCTAAGAGTGTGTAAAATGAGCATTCAAATTTTATAATTAAACAATGCTCTCTGGTCTTTCCTTTATAGTATAAAGTATATAATGTATTGTTTTGTTGTTTGGAATAAAGTGTGACAACATTATTTATATTCATTATCCACATCAAACACACAGTACACAGAGAAAAAAAACAATTATTTAGGCAAGGAAAAAAATGCAAACATATAGCTTGATAATGGGCAAGCTGCAGACTGCAATGGTTTGGCGAAAGAACATGCCAGAGGAAGTAAATAGTATTTGCTAGTTAAAAAAAAAATACAAAGTATTAGAGCAGAAAATAAACTCACAGGAAAACAGAATAAAATAAAACAGATTGCATCGGAAAAGAGTTAAAAACTATTTCTGCACTATAAATAAATAAAAATAAATAGAAAATACTGTTATCAGCAATGTGACTGGCAAACACATCTCACATGGCAAAGGCTCACATGAAGCATTGGCTTAGCAGCAAAGCATAATTGTATCATGGCAAAGTAACTTTCAAATTCAGCTACTGCGGTGTTAAAAAAACCATGTCATTGTTGCGCATTGACAATTAACGGATAGCATTCAGCTTAGCAGAACAACAAAAGCCAATCATAATGACAACAAATAAGAATGGAACAGCCTTCGGCCAACACTGAACAAAAGCTGGTCTGCGCCATTATTGCATGCAGAGTTTACATGGAACACACCTTCCTCTGGTAAGGAAGGCAATACCACAGTTGTTGACTCTGTAGTGCTTTTCACATCACATGTTTCGTCTACAACATTGTCTTCATGTTGTTTTTTGACATCACATTCTGAAACTGCTTGGCTCTCTCTGAGTCCCAAGACTGAGGTCTCACTGCCTTCCGTGCCCTGAGATTTCTCTTCTTCTTCCTCATGAATAGGTCCCTTAACTCTCTCTTCTTTGGGGTTGAAAAACAAGGTGACATGAAGTAACAGACAAGACATTGACAGGAATGTTATGCATGGTGATTGCAACAGGAAAAGTGAAATGGGGTAAGTCCTGGATTCTACTGAAATGTGAGATCAGTGAACACTAAAGATTTAGCACAAAAACATGATTGCATCTAATGCCTTGATAGGATATGTTAACACAAATGGGGTTATTTATTAAAGTTTGAATGGTTGAAAAATTAAAAAATGTTTACTATAAAATCCAAATTTTGTAGTGGAAAAAAAAATTTATCATACCCAGAGTATGCAAAAAGTCAGAATTCAAAAAATACTCGATCTTAAGTCTGTCGAAGGTCCTCGATTTGCAATTTATAGATATTATGGTAAATCGTGGATTCTTGTTTGGTTTGACTTTTTTTTATTTAAAACATCGGAAAAATTCGGTTTTTGATAAATAACCCCAAAAATGTGCTTAGCAATAATTGGGTCTGTAATGTAAGAAATACTGCCTATGATTTAAGTGAGCAATTGTGCAGCAAAGGCAATAGGAAGGATATGCATCCAATTATTCTTATCGCATATATGATGGATTTCAGAGGGTCCATAGTTATCCATAGGAAACAATACAAAATACCGACTGAGCATTTGTCTACTGTCTACCCTTTCGTAATAAATGATATGCTGTGTGTATGACTTGCAAACCAGATGAACTTGTGCTTTGTCTGCACCCCAGGATATCTCGAGACAATATCTTGAGTAATATGTAGTGCAGAAATGTACCTTTAAATTAGAGATTGGCTTTATTTTAGCAAGTGATCTTAATTAATTGCCTTACTATTTCTCCCTCTTTGCTGAATGCCATTTTTGTCAGGTTGTTGGGGGTGGTGACTGACCCCCCCTCAAACCCACCACAAAAAAGACTACATTTTCATTTTTATTGTAACATTTTATTGTTTATTACTAATCTCCCTTGCAGAATACTTAAGGGGTTATTTACCAAAGTCCAAGTTTATCTCAATATTTTCTGCTAAAAACTCAGATCAAATCTGCTTGGGTGTTTTATGCTTATTTATTATTAAATTTTCCTGAAAATTTGCTTTGCGGGAAAAAAATCAGATTTTCTTTAGATTTTCACGATTTTTTCGGGATTTTCACCCAAAAACTTCGGGGTATTGCACAAAAACCCTGCGCAGATCAAAAAATCATTGGGACTTCTCCCATTGACATATTTGCAACCTCGACAGGTCTGAGAAATTCCAAAAAATTTGTGATTTTTTAAAAGTCAGATTTTATATAAAAAAAAATCCAGATTTTTTCGTGATTTTTGCATTCGGAGTTTAGTAAATAACCCCCTTAGAGTTCTTACCTAATTCATTTTGTATGAGAAAAATCTGATCAGTTAATTTTCGATCTTTCCAAAGACTTCTACAGAGTTTTCTCATAGTCTTCTCATAGTCATCTCTCACTGCAGAAAATATCTTATATTATAACTAAAGGCTGAACTCCATGGGCACTTTTCATCGGATTGTCTTGCAGCGACAAAATGCAGGAGGCAGGTCAGATGTAGTCGCAGTCGCAGGTGTCAAAATATAAAGGGGAATGAAAAAAAAGTCGCAGGTAAAAGCTACGCGACAAGAATTTGGATGAAGACGCAGCTTTCAGCGTTCACATCCGACAGTTTTGTTGTGTCAGATGGAATGTAGTTTTTACCTGCGACTTTTTGTTCAGTTCCATTATATTTGACGCCTGCGACTACATCTGACTTGCCACCTGCGTTTTGTCGCCGCGAGACGATCCGACGAGTATCGCCTGTGGAGTTCAGTCCTAATTATACAGTGAGATAACTATGGACCCACCTGTAATCAAATCATTTACACTTTTAAGAGCGGGCCTTCATGTAAAGCTAATTTGTTTTACTAATAATTGCTATTACAGACAGAGTAGATTAAAAGGGTACATTCTACTGGATATAGCAACTTGCTATATTTCAACTTTATGGCACTTATTTTCTCCATATCTTAACATGCAGACAATGGGGCAAATTCACTAAAGGGGCTAATTTTTTCGCCTGCGAAGGCTCCACCACACTTCGTCAGGTCGCAAATTCGCTACAACTACACTTAAAACAGTAAATTTCAATAATTACAACTTTATAAGACAATCCGACTTTAAAATATTAAAAGAACGCCAGCGTTTTTAATAATTTATATGACTTTTTGGCACACAGGATATGATGTCACTGACATAAGATTGAGGAGGATGTAGCTTCATCTTAGTTTGCCAGGTCAAAGCTGGCAAAGGAAACTCTGGAAAAAGAGGTAATGTTCTGTAAAATTCTCACTTTAGTGGATTTGCGGAGTAACAATCGCTCACCTGAGCGAAAATTCACCTGGCTATAGGGCACAAAACTTTGTTAGCCATAAAATCTTTCGATATATACATGCACATATATATATACACCTCGTTGCCTAGCCCTTGGCCTGAATTACTGGCTAATTCTAAAGAGGGAGATGAAGTACTGAACCTTTTTTTTTATACACATATGAAAAAACATTTATAAGGTTTGAAAAGTTTGAAAAAAGATTCAAAACATTTTACTATTTTTATTGAATTTCAGTTGGATATTCCCTTTGTAGAAGATGCACACATAAAGGGGGTTATTTACTAGAGTGTGAAAGTTTCTCACTGTTTTCTTTAAACCACTTTGACCAAACTCCTAATACATGACCTCAGCAGGTTTGAGATGGAGTACTTTTTTTATTCTGACTTTTAGCAGCATCTGGGTTTAATAAATAAAGAAAAACACAGAAAAAATCGTGTTTTCCCATTAAAAACTACGACCAGAAAAAATTGAACTATAATAAATAACCCCCAAAGGTATGAATTAGAAAAGACACACAAAGAACTAGAAACACAGTATGCAAGGAGGAATCTAACATGGTCTTTTTTTCCTATAAATGTCTCTACTTATTCAAATTCGCTAACGCTGGCTTTAATGAAGACAAAATAGGTAACATGAGATTGTGGATTTAACTGAAATTGCATTTGGAACAGAGCTTAAAAGTGAGAAGTTACTCGGCAACTCCTTTTACTAAAGAACCAGCAACATCAGAAAGTGAGAATATTTATGTATTTTAAATATTATTTAAAATGTTTGCCTTCCTGTATGTGCCCTATAGCCCAATTACAACTTGAAATGCTTCTCCCATGTATACACAGCAACCTATTGATATATACATTCTATAGGAGCCTCTGAAACAAACGCAAGTGAAGGGTAACTGTACGTTGTAATTAAGTGTATAGAAAATACTTCTGTTTTGAGTGTCCATCAAGTTCAACCTTTTAAGTCTATATATATAACCTACCTGAGGTACAGCCTAATTTATAGACAAGGTAAGGGGTTTATTGTAGGAGATATAACTTATCCTCTTTAACTTGTGAACAGGAGTGAAAGGAGGACTTTTTGAAGGTTCATTTGTGAAACCACAGACAGCACAGAGCTCTCTCTCATATGTTGTGTCACAAGTAAATCTCGACCATATTCTGGGAAATTTGTTTTAATATGAGGTAGTAGACAATCAGTTAAAATATCTTATGCCTTCAAGCTTTCTAAACTAACAAAAAAAAAAACACATTCCATGCCTGAAAAAGTAACATACACCCTGACCTGAGAAGAGAACACCAGTTGTTGGATCCCAAACCTCATATGCAAATTGAACATCCTTTATATATAGCGTAAAGAGGCCTAATAGTGAATTCTTACCTTCCTCCACTGTACCCATCTGTTCTGAAGCTGGTGATGGCGGAGGAGAAGGAGGAAGGTTGGTTGTATCTTCAACAGCTGTAAGCAGAAACAAAGAAAAAAACACTTCAGGGCAATCAAATTCAGTCATTTACACAAACAACAGCCATATTTTTAATGACACCAGCACACAATTATGACATGCCACATAAGGTGTCAGCAGCTCTTTGAGTGGAAAGATGCAATTTGTATTCCGTTCATTGTGACATTTTTTTTGACTAAAATAAATAAATAAAATAAAAAGACCCCTTTGAAATCAAAAGCCTGCATACTTGCAAATATAAAAGATCAACTAGTCTATAGACTCTTATTTAATCTTGTTGTCCATCTAAGATTAACAGATATATTCTTCAGTTCTTCACTACAACTCCAAATGCCACATACGTTGGGCTTATTGTATAGGTACAAACAGAATGCATACTGTAAAAATGGCTTAAATAATCAATCCCCATTGTTTAAATCAATAACGTTTACTAATCTACACATTACCATAGCTCGGATGGTGTTATGTCAGGTGCAACTTGACACTTGGGGGCAGATTTATCAAGGGTCGAAGTGAATTCGAGGGAATTTTCGAAGTAAAAAAATTCGAAATTTGAAGTAATTTGTTGGATACTTCGACCATCGAATAGGATACTACAACTTCGGATTTACTTTGAATTCAAATATTCGATAATCGAAGTACTGTCTCTTTAAAAAAACTTTCGACTTCAATACTTCACCAAATTAAACCTGCCGAAGTGCTATGTTAGCCTATGGGGACCTTCTACAACCATTTTGTAAGTCTTTAAACATCGAAGTAAAATCGTACGCTAAAATCGTTCAATCATTCGATGGCCAAATTCGGTGAAAAATACTTCAACTTCGATATTTCGAAGTATTTTAATTCGATGGTCAAATTTCAAAGTATTTTACACTTCAAAATTCGACCCTTGATATGTCTGCCCCTTGGAGAGACACATGATCATCACTGATTTATAATTCCTAATATTTCAATTAGTTAACTGAAGAATATTACATTGTCATGTGCAAATTTTTATTCTTGTTGTTCTTCTGAAATGCCCTGAAGTCAATGGGTGAAAAATTGTCGAAATTTATTGAAATCAATGGGCGTAAAGAAAAAACTTTTTTGACTCGTGCAACAATTTTTTTTCACACCAAATGTATTAAAATCAATTGCCGTAAAATATCCACTGCAGTAGGTTTGACATCATTTGAGCAATTCTGTCGGAAAGGTCCAGGACAAAAGAAAGGTATTTCTAATATTTATAGGATGTTGATAAGTCTACCTACAACAGATTTCCCCAAACACGATTACATGACATACTGGGAAAATGCATTCCCAGCAGATGTGAGTCTCACCACTTGGGAAGCTATTTGGGACAATGCGAAAAAATCTTCTATTTGTGTCCAATACAAGGAGAACATATATAAAATTCTGTTCAAATGGTATTATACCCCAGAGAAGCTCCATAAAATTTACCCCACAACATCAGATAGATGCTGGCGGAATTGTGGGCAACTAGGTTCTCTACCACACATACTCTGGGACTGCCCCATTATTACCCCCTATTGGGAGAAGGTGCAGGAGCTTCTCAGGAGGGTCCTTCAGGTGGATGTAAGGAAAGACCCTTGGACATTTCTCTTAGGGAAACCCGATACCAAATTTATTAAGCCAGTCAGGAAACTGCTGAATCACATTTTGTCTGCAGCCAGGAGATTGCTCTGCCAGAAATGGGAACAACCCAACAAGCCCACGATGGGGGAATTACAGAATAAGATTGTGGAAATAAAGCGTATGGAGTACCTCTCGGAACTTAGTAGTACTTCAATGCCCAAATATATTGAGACATGGAGCTCCTGGGTCTCCTGCTTCCCAGAAAGTTGACTCACACTATATCTGACCCCCCTCTTAGATATGTTACTTGAATATCACCCTAAGCCTGCATATATGATTTTCTTTGCCTTTTTTTTTCTTTTTCTTTCTTCTCTTTTTCTCTATGTTGTATAAGTTTGCATACAGCACTCGACAATGCTATAATTGTACTGTGCGCTATATTCTCATGATTGTACCATGTGATTTTTATTACCTGCTACTTAATAATTGAAAACTATTGTCACAGATACTTGATGATATCAGTTGTTCAAAAAATTGAAAAATAAAGTGTTTCAAAAAAAAATCAATTGCCGGCAAATTTTTTTTCCAAATGCATTTATGCCGCAACTTTTTTGTTGCAGAAACTTTTCCGAGGCTAACTTTTGCCGCAGTTTTACAAAAAAACATTTGGCGACACTATTTATAACATTTTCGCCCATGGTATTGCCCTACTTCTTTGAAGGCATAATGCATGCAGATTAGTCCCACAATGGTCACCACCATTCTCAAATGATCTAGCGAATTGCTAATGTGGTGCCTCTATTCAAAAAAGGATTCTCAGCCTCAAAACTATAGGCCAGTTAGTCTGACATCAGTGGTAGGAAAGCTTTTCGAAGGGTTAATAAATGATAAGATAGTGGACTTCATAGCAAATCACAATACTACGAGTTTGTGCCAGCATGGTTTTATGCGTAATAGATCTTGCCAGACTAACTTAATTTCTTTTTATGAGAAGGTAAGTAGAGCCCTCGATTCTGGGATGGCAGTGGATGTGATTTACTTAGACTTTGCTAAAGCATTTGATACAGTGCCACACAAAAGGTTACTGGTTAAATTAAGGAATGTTGGCCTGGAACATATTATTTGTACCTGGATAGAGAACTGGCTAAAAGATAGACTACAAAGAGTGGTGGTAAATGGAACATTTTCTAATTGGACCAGTGTTGTTAGAGGAGTACCGCAGGGCTCTGTACTAGGTCCCTTGCTTTTCAACTTGTTTATTAATGACCTGGAGGTGGGCATTGAAAGTACTATTTCTATTTTTGCAGATGATACTAAATTGTGCAGAACTATAGGTTCCATGCAGGATGCTGCCACTTTGCAGAGTGATTTGTCTAAGTTGGAAAACTGGGCAGCAAACTGGAAAATGAGGTTCAATGTTGATAAATGCAAGGTTATGCACTTTGGCAAAAATAATATAAATGCAAGTTATATATTAAATGACAGTGTGTTGGGAGTTTCCTTAACTGAGAAGGATCTTGGGGTTTTTGTAGATAACAAGTTATCTAATTCTGGGCAGTGTCATTCTGTGGCTACTAAAGCAAATAAAGTTCTGTCTTGCATAAAAAAGGGCATTAACTCAAGGGATGAAAACATATTTATGCCTCTTTATAGGTCCCTGGTAAGGCCTCATCTAGAGTATGCAGTGCAGTTTTGGACTCCAGTCCTTAAGAGGGATATAAATGAGCTGGAGAGAGTGCAGAGACTAAGTGCAACTAAACTGTTTAGAGGGATGGAAGACTTTAATTATGAGGGTAGACTGTCAAGGTTTGGGTTGTTTTCTCTGGAAAAAAGGCGCTTGCGAGGGGACATGATTACACTTTACAAGTACTTTACCTTTTTACCCATAAAGTGGATCACCGTACCAGAGGCCACCCCTTCAGACTAGAAGAAAAGAACTTTCATTTGAAGCAACGTAGGGGGTTCTTCACAGTGAGGACAGTGAGGTTGTGGAATGCACTGCCGGGTGATGTTGTGATGGCCAGGGGCGTAACTACAGAGAAAGCAGACCCTGCGGCTGCAGGGGGGCCCAGGAAGTATAGTGGGCCTCATAAGGCCCTAATTAATGAGCAATTTGAATATGTATTGGTAAAATAGGACAACCTGTGAATATGTTGGGGGTCCTAAAATGAATTTGCTGTGGGGCCCAGTAACATGTAGTTACTCCACTGGTGATGACTGATTCTGTTAATGCCTTTAAGAATGGCTTGGATGATTTCTTGGACAGACATAATATCAAAGGCTATTGTGCTCTATAGTTAGTATAGGTATGGGTATATAGAATTTATATGAAAGTAAGAAGGGGTGTGTGTATGGATGCTGGGTTATCATTTGGAGGGGTTGAACTTGATGGACTTTGTCTTTTTTCAACCCAATTTAACTATGTAACTTTATAACTAGCCACAACTTTGAATAAGCCCTGCCATATGTCCAGTCACAGCCCTCAAAATGTATGCTAGTAGTAGTAAACCTACTTTAGGATTAAGTACTAGTCCAAAAAATGTGGATCAAAATGGAGTTATGTTTGCTATAAGCATTATAATGTAAGTTTGGATCATGTCCTCCTCAGAATGTTATTCTGTTATTCTTAAACCAGTTAGCTGGCTTAAACTCACCAAAGAAAAGTGATATCATATATATATAGAGAGAGATATGTATCTCCTATTTTAGTAAAAATGTCTCTTGTCACTATTTCATGTACCACATTATTTCAACTTATAAATGTCCCTTTCGATAAAAAAAACAACTTTTACAACACATTTCTATTTCAGAGGTTACGTTTTTTATTCTCCCATTTATTTAGAATGACATCATCAAGATTTGTTTACCTATGAATAATTATAAACAATACTGTAATGGAATTTCAGTACAGTTTTATTGTTATTAAAATTTCTATTTAAATGTCGACAATAGTTTTGAAAGAAACTTGATGATAATAATAACCATTTAGACTCTGTTTTCAAATGTTTCAAATTTGTTTATATAAAACAAAAATGGGACCCATATTTTTCTCAAAATATATTATTTTTATATTATATATATTAAGGTGTGTGCATATTTTCCAGTATATAACAGTATATAATGTATTATTAATAATGTGGTGGACACAATTCTTTAAAATATATGCAAAATTACATAAACCTAATTAATATTACAAAGTATAGGACTTCTGCATAAAAAAACATATTCTGATTATAAAACAAGGTATTAAAGACACTATATCATTATTACAGGGATTCAGTGACAAATCCTATAAAAAATTGAAAAGTTCTATATCAACTGCCCAATGAGTATTACATATGCTAAGTTTAATTATATGATCACTATAATTAAGCATCACCATCAAATCTTTTACCATGAAAAATTCAATATTAGTGTGCGTTAGGCTCTATTTATAGGGACAGATTTATCAAGGGTCGAATTTCGAAATAAAAAAAGACCAACCGAAAGTTATTAAAAAAAGTATTTTCAAAAATAACTTTAAAGTCCACCAATTGACTCCAAATAGGTTCTAGGATGGCGAATGGTCGAAGTTGAATTTTTAACGAGACAGTACATGATAAATTTCGAGATTCAAATTTTTCGATTTTTTTTTTTAATTCGAATCGAATTTGGACTATTCGAAGTACACAAAAATAGCTTGAAATTCAAATTTTCTTACTTCGAATTTTCAATTCGACCCTTGATACATTTGCCCCATAAAGTCACTGTTACTTCGATACTTAAATATCAACATCATCGGCTTTTCCATGGCCATTTCCATATGTACCGCATTCTCTCCATAATCAAGGTGCATTTGTAAAGTATAAATTCTTCTATAATAAATTTCAAAACAAATTAATATATGTAATTCTACTGATGCATGAATTCTTGCCATTGTATTTTATCACGCTGCTTCTTTTTTTTTCATATAATCTGGAGTTTGTAAGAAAATATCAGTTACACATTTAGGGGCATATTTATTATGCTTTGTAAAACAAAATTTTCTGGAAAAAACTGTGAAAAAGCTGTGCAAAAAAAAGGCACATTTTATGCCATGCAAACACTAAATTTGACGCCGTTATTTTACATTGTTTTCTGCAGAAGTCAATATAAGAAAAAACACAAAAATATTTACACCTTTTTTTACACAGCGAAGCTTGGTGATGTGTGATGTAGTGTCCCTCTGTTTTTTACACAGCATAATAAAAATATACCACTAAATATAGGTCATTTTCTTAACTAAAAGTAAGAATTCCAGTAAACAAATCCATAACAGATAAGTTACATGGCTGTTATCCATAATGGTAGATGTTATTGTTCAGCCTCCAGATTTTTTATATGAATTCGCTTGTCTAGACTGAGTTTCTTCACTTTAGCCAATTACTTTACCGCTTAACAGCTGTTAGTCATGCTGTTAGTCATGCTAATATGCATTCAGATATTACTTATAACACTAAAGTATTATAGTCAGAAAACCATATCATAGGAACAACAATATCTGAAATGAATAGCTGAAATATCTGAAAGGAATAGCCACCTGTCGACAATACTTATTCTTGACTAGTGCTAACACAGACTACCTACATTTATTGATACACACACATATTATTTCTATCTACAGATATATTATGGGACATTGCACACTACCAAACCCTGTATTTATATTATAAAGTTTGCTTAGCACAATATCAACACATCCTGTCCTTGTAGGACCCAATGCTTTAGTTTGTGGCCATGTGCATTCTTAAACAATGGCACAAGATGTCAGTCTTTCCAATTTCTGTAGGCTAATATGAAGTCCATAGCGTAAAATGTGCCTACTGTGCTGTAAACTCTTCAGCTTAATTACCACTGCTAATTAAATATACCATTTAAGGTACAACATACTCTTCACACCATGTTTCATAAGCAAAATTGGTTAACGGTATAAAGTGGCATCTACAGTACACAGTAAATAAAGAATGAAAGCTCTTTTCGGCAGGGCCCTCTTCACCTCTTGTATTGGTAATTGGAGCTTTGTATGTAAATCTGTATGTTCAGTGTACAGGTATATACTCATTTATTGCACAGCGCTGTGGAATATGTTGCTGCATTATAAATACATGTTATTAAAAATAATAATAATGATGAGGATGCAGAGGGTCAGAATGTTAATAATAATGAGGATGCTGAGCGTCAAAGCTACTTTAGCATTTAACTCTTATGTAAACTTGCTTATGTCCTTAAAGTACAAGACGCAATTATATAAAGGGGTCTGCAAGCAATGATATTAAATAAAACACACAGACTGGCAGTATTCATGAGTGACTTCAGATCGCTCCCTTTAATCTACAACAAATCTAGTTTCCTGTCTACTGTATGTATAAACACATGCATGTAATCATTCACTTACATTAGGTTGCTCATTAAGCACTTAAATACCTTACCTCTCTAATTTTATACGCATGTGTATAGAAGATGGATCCGTACACACACTGGTTAATGCAGTCTGGGAGTATCCTGATAAAGGGTGGGTGTTCCACCCGAAACGTTGAATGTTTGGTGGCTGAATAAAAGGGGATACTCCCCGACTGCATTAACCAGTGTGTGTGCGGATCCGTCTTCTATACACATGCGTTGCTGAGGGACCCGGCCGGGTCAATGGAGGAAAAGCACCACCAGTTGCAGGATTGGTGAACTGCAGGTGTGCGGTAGGAGAAATTACATTGTTCTCTAATTTTATAGACAGATTGAGCCACTGTCAATGTGTCCAAGGAGAGGACATCTAAATTGAGTACAAAGATTCTGTAGAACAGCACAATCACACCCACACAACCCCAACTACTCCCTGTGTTACCTAAAGGAAGATCTCCTGGTGGGCCTCTGAGCTGGGCTTCCTTCTCCTGTTGACCTCTCAGGACCGCTACAGCATCAGCAGTAACTACTTGGACTATTCGTGCAGATACCTCCTCTGCCGAAGCGTCAAAAAAGGGCAAAACAAGACAAGCAAACAATACAGAATATGTTAATATGCAAGGGTAGGGGATTTATATACCGTAGCTGTCACTAAGACTCAGCTCGGGACATCTGGCTTTAAGCTACGTTCTCTCTTCTGAGGAACAATCAGCAATATATATCCTATAGAAAACCCAACGGCGCATACAGGCAGTTCCTATAACCAATGTATGAATAGAAGCATTAAGGTCACCAACTGAGTTGTGTGCTAATGGCAGACGTGCAGATAGACATCACTGAAAAAACATTGCTCTATGTGACAAAGGAAGCCTTATCAATTAAGTGTTTTGCTGTTGGTGATTATGATCATTTTTATGAGGCGAGTCAAGTTGTTCCCCAACAACCAAAATTTGTATGGGGAAAAAGTATATGAAAGGTAAGTATCACTTAATGGAAGCAATGATTTACTTGATGATATTTACACTGTGTTTTAAATAACTAGAAATCCTATCAGTGATAGGATATATATATATTTATATGACTGGTTATCCATGAACTGAACCTTACTACAAATATTGTGCCAGGCCTTGATTTGCAGGAAATTAAATACTAATTTGGGAAGCCTATTTATTAAAGGTCAGATTTTAGTGGTTTTAGAGATTTTCGAAACCACAATTAAATAATATTTCTCTGAAACAACGAGTGTCATGAAATTTATTAAATATGTAAAAAAAAAATCCAGAAACCTATAAAATCTGAATGGTTAAAAAAAAAGGTCCAATGGGATCAGTGCAGCTCCCATTGATGTTAATAGGACCTTGACTACTTGACTAGTTTAGCATTAGAGTTTTTCGTGGTTCATACACTCTCAAATTTTTTGGAGTTTTAGAGAAATAAAAAAATGTATATTTTTAGAGAAAAAAATACATTATGTGAAAAAAATAGAAATCCAAATTTTAGTAAATCAGCCCAAAGTGACATATTCACTTTTACAGGATTTTTAGACTTCTCTTGCCTGTTTTCTAGTCTCCTCTGGTGCCCAATCAAGACATGTAAGACCCTCAGTTTCTGCTTTCCCCATCCTGTGATGTAATTTGCCTGCTTCCATGGCATTACCTCCCCAGCCTCAACCCGGTGGCTAGTAGTAGTAAGTAAAAATGGTGGCAAAACTTGTTCCCATTTTTCTTTATAATAATCCTGTTTTCTTTGTCCAATAGTGTGGATAAGTAATGTATATACTGTATATAATTACTTTTAGAGCAGTTTGGCTGATGTGAGTAAGCAGGGGCAGCCAATTCAAGGCAATCGCCCACGGGGTATCTCTGATCACTGATACTGACAGAGAGAAACAGAAAGCAACTTAGATATGTGTAAGCACACTCCAAACTTAGCAAGAACAAGTGGGTCTCCAAAATGTTTCCTTATTTCATGAATTACTGGTTGGAAGGTACAAGGATTTCCCACTTGTGCCCCAGTATTTTTTGTTTTTATCCTGGGATATATTTGAATTTTCTTCATAAGAAATGCAACAGACCCCTCAATTGGCTTTCTACTATGATCACTCTGATTTACTTTGATATCAGAGATGTGTAAACACATTAAAGACTTTTTACAGAATTTACAGAAGTGCAGAGTGGAGTGTAAAGCACAAAACAGATGCCAACCTCCATGATTTTCACACTTTCCTATCCAGTCCTGCACTTTCAAGAACAGCCTCAGGCCTTTGAGCTCCACCATGACACTGCTACAGTGGATACAAAATACAATACTTAAATTAGAGTACAGTTCTGTAAGAAATTTGGCAGTTCTTCTTTCTAGGCAAGTCTGAACATTGCTGACAGGTCTTATGGTAATAACTAGCTCTGCTCATATATGTCTGTATGCTTCTGTGACAGATCAGTTACGTGGCTCAGTAAACATGAAGGTATGCCAAGCTACTACAGTAAGTGAGAAGTTGTGCCAAACTAATAAACAAGCATTTTCCTTTTCATACCGGGTGTTTTTTCCAAAATAAATTTCCTGTAGTGTATTCTTCCCTTTGATTAGAAATAGCTTGTTGTCAGAAAAGAAGAAAGGCAATACTGTATGTCCCAATAATCAAAGCCCTAGCTCATGATATTCAGCCATAGTACAATAAATAGGGACCCAACATTTGAACAAAGTAACCACTCCTGCTAATAAAACATTAGACAGAATAAAACATGCACAACAGATTCCTCACCAGTAGCTCTAAACAGTGACTCTTCAGTTGTCATCCAAAATTAATTAATAGTCACTATATTAAGTTGTACCATTATTACAGAATAGCTTTGGATTTATAACTTGGGTGTAAAACTCTTGCTACAGCAGCAGTTAAAGCTGCCAATAAGCTTGATTGCTATTTATGTGGGAGTCTAGCTATGTGTCACTTTTGGTATCCCTAAACCCAGTACAGACATCAAGGTTCCGGTCACAGCTCACGTTTTTCCCTAAAACAGCCACCTTTCGCTTCAGGAGAAGCCCTCCTCTACTCGGATGCCACCAGGTCTTAAAGTGAGAGAACCAAGGCAGGAGTTATGGGCAGGTAAGGGAACCGTAACGTGTAATAGGAAGAACAGGGTTAGAGCAAATTGTAGTCAAGGAAACAGGCTCAATAACTAGGGATGTCGCGGACTGTTCGCCGGCGAACTTGTTCGCGCGAACATCGGCTGTTCGCGTCCGCCGCAAGTTCGCGAACGTCGCGCGACGTTCGCCAATAGGCGTTCGCGTCAAAATCGTTCGACCATTCGACCATTCGATCGCTAAAATCGAAGGATTTTCGTTCGAATCGAACGATCAAAGCCATTGGATTGAATGAAATCATTCGATCGAATGGCTTCGATCGTTCGATTCGAACGAAAATCGTTCGATCGAACGATTAAAATCCTTCGATCGTTCGAATCGAACGATTTTCGGATGTTCGAAGTTCGCGAACTGTTCGCGAACTGTCCGCATTTTTTGCCGGTGTTCGCGAACGGCGTTCGCGAACACATTATCGGCGGTTCGCTACTTCCCTATCAATAACCAGTCAGTCAACACAGAACAGATACAAAACAAGCATAAGGATTGCACACTAAATTGTAATTGAGTGTGCAATCCTTGTTTGTATTGATTTGCTTAGGAAGCTTCAAACGGGCAGTCTCCATCGGATAAGCACCTCAGTATTATCTACAGTCATATGAAAAAGTTTGGGAACCCCTCTCAGCCTGCATAATAATTCACTTTCAACAAAAAAGATAACAGTGGTATGTCTTTCATTTCCCAGGAACATCTGGGGTAACTAAACTTTTTCATATGACGATAATTGGGTGTGCGCCTTCCAAATTCTAGTTCAACACAATACAGAATCTGAATAAAGAAGATAATAGTCAATAACATGCAAAAGTTGGTTCAGGCAGCAAGTATGGGCCCTGTTATCCAGAATGCTCAGAACCTGGAGTTTTCCAAATAAGGGGTTTCTGTCATTTTGATTTCCATGCTATTAGTCTACTAAAAAATAATTTAAACATTAAATAAACCCAGTAAGATTGTTTTGCCTTCAATAATGATCAATTATATCTTAGTTAGGATGAAGTAAAGTACAAGGCACTGCTTTATTATTATAGAAAAGTGTTTTTTATTTATTTGATTTGAGCTGCTATGTAAATAAATGAATACAATACAATTAAAATGGAGTCTAGGGGGTAGAATTGCCCATCGCCAGACGAATTTTCTTTTCGGCGAATGATCATTACTCCACAAGTCCAATAACGTGCAAATTCTCCATAAATTACCCCTTTTGCCAGAGTTTCCTTTGCCAGCTTTCTACCTGGCAGCTTGCCACCTGGCAAACTGATCAGATGAAGTTACATCCTCCTCAATTTTATCTCCTCAATCCTATGTCAGTATAATAAAAATTATAAAAACCGCTGGCATTTTTTCATATTTTAAAGTGGGATTATCTTTAAAAGTTGTAACTGTTAAACATTTTTGTAATATTTTTTTAACCATTTGAGGAGCACCTGCATGTTCCACACTAAAAACTGCAGCAAGCATAAAGGGCTTACAAAGAGGCAAAAGTACCCAGGCACCCATAAGGGGTTTCCTCAAAAGCAACAATACTTTGATTTTTATCCAAGACAAGAGAACAGAGCACTGGAATGGAAACTGCATTTTACTATTAATGAGTTTCAAAAAAGGGACAAACACTTCCCTACTAATGGATAGGTTTTATATATATCAGAGCGAGATGCTCACGCTGAAGCTCGAAGGCTTAATTTTTACTTTCTTTTACGTTTTCCACGGGTTCATGAAAAGTTCAATAAAAGAAAATTCTACACAAGTAAAATATATATCTCCCAAAAAAGCCTGCTTTTTAAAAGTTCATGTTTGGCTGTATTCTGTATCCTCTCGTTCAATCTTATTTCCAAATTAGTTTGATTTTTTAGTTGCCTTTGCTCAATTTATTATACAAGTCAGTAAATAATAATAATGAAAGGCTATCTATTAAGTGATTTTTCAGTGCTTAGCTTGAAATCGTTCATTATTTTTGAGATCATATTTGTGTGATTATTCATTCAAATTAGACTTTCTCCTGTGGTTATGTGGGACACACAGCTTCATATTTCTTGCTTGCACTCTGCCCTATAAAACTCCAATTTAATTAGGGCAAAGACAATGACAAGTGGAGTCTCAGCATTTTATTGATACAAAGCCCTCTTGAGGCCTTGAGCAAGGTCTTCTGTTGCTAAGGATTTGTACTGATATCCAGCACAATTCTACTCTACAGACATTTAGGTAAATCTATTAGAATGAATGAAATTGGCTGTGTTGGGTTCAAATCTGCCAGTTTGAAACGTCTGAAGCCAGTAAATCAATATTGTAAGATGCTAAGTGCAATGATAAGCATGAGAGCATGACGCACCATCCCAGTTCACTTGCAGAGTTTTCCTTGGGAATCATGAATTTACCCCTGTGTTCTCAATCTGTCAGTGGGAATATATATCAGCAATGTATCACTGGGCATGCACTGACATTCTGTCACTATCTTTTTTTTACAGCTGAATTCCCAATCCTTCTTACATCAAGCAGATTGCTGAGCAAATTCTCTAACTGAGGTATGCCTTGACAATTGTTTGGAAATAATTTTGCTATTGGAAATATTAAACCAGTCAGGACTTGTTTATTTAGTTTGCTGTCTTTTTAAATACATTATATCCATAAGGAATGCCACATGGAGTACTTTTACAAAATGAAAATGATGGCTACCCAGCAGTGTCTGTCCATTAAAAGAAAGTGCTGGGAATCAAGGCTGGAACTAGGGGTAGGCAACAGAGGCACGAATTTAGGACACATAGGCACATAACTCATTAACCTGCCTCTAGTTCAGCTTTCTATAACTTCAGCTCCTTGGCTACAAAATAGGTTATAAAGATGCAATGTGCAATAGTGACTCAAGAGTCCCACTCATGTATTGCCACTACTACTTTTCACTAGTAATGGGTGAATATGTCCCATTTTGCTTTGTCTAAAGTTCTAGAAACTGCAAAAATTCTGCTTATAAATTCTTATAAACTGCGCAATGTGTTTTTTTCAATACATTGGAGTCTATGGTCATTTTTTTTGCAGAGAAACATGGTGAATAATTTTGCTCATCCCTACTCATCACACACTCTCATCAACCCACTCCCCCTGGTCATCACTTTGTGGTGGGGAAGGAGCAATCAGGGGTTGGGTGACTTGCCTAGGGTGCCCATTAGCTTTGGACTGGCACTGCTGGTATTAACCATTGTGCTGGCCCATAATATGCTGGCACACATTTTCATTCAACATCTTTTCGGGTCATGGCTGTCTGTTCAGCCTTGTGAAACCAGATCATATAATCGGGCCAATAACCACCTCTGATGTCATGGCCCCACAAGCCACACACATGCCCCCTTATGTCATGATCCCACCCCCCATATGTCACTGCTCTATCCCAATGCCATCATCCAGTCATTTTATTTGGTATTTTGCTGAGGTCAACAATGGCAACCCTATTTTAAAACAATAATCACTCAATGAACAGTGTAGTAGGCAGTATCAGTGAGGTGGTATACATGAACAAAGACATTTCATAGAGACATCATTATAATGATATAGTTGTGATAAAATTCCATAGAACTGGACAAAATAAATTCTATTTATATATAATTATATATGAAACATGTGTTCAGTTTAATTAATAAACTGTACAATGCAACACTGTGAAAGCAATGCCCTCTCTTGCAGTTTTGAAAAAAATAATCTGAAATAACACACAAAAATAAATTGGTAGAAATGGTTTGAACGTTCTTGGACTAAATTAAAAGGGTTGTTCACCTTCCAAACACTTTTTTTCAGGTTAGTTCTTTTCAGATTGTTCAGCACAAATAAAGACCTTTTTCCAATTGCTTTCTATTTTTTAATTTTTATCATGTTTCCAAAATTGACGTTTAATGTTGGTGTCTCTGGTGTTTCAGTCTGGCAACTCCAGGATCCAGGAGCAGAGTCTGAACTGTTACAATTGGATATATTTAGTGATGAGGTGATACATTTCTTAGCAGCATCTAACAGCTGCCTTTAAAGGGGATCTATGGTCAAAAATTTAAATCCCCCTTTGGCTTTGGGGAGTTAATATAAGCATTTTTCCAATAGCGATTAATTATTTTTTATGAGGCGTTTTCAGGCAATCGCAGCGCAATCATATCCCCCACATACCTGCACCTGCAAAACTGCTCATAAAAATAATTCATCGCTATTGGAAAAAGACTTATATTAACTCCCCAAAGCCAAAGGGGGATTTAAATTTTTGACCATAGATTCCCTTTAATGAAACTCAGGGATTCTGCTCAGCAGGGACAAAGATAACAAATGTATCAAATAAATGTATCAATTTAGAACAGTTAATGAGTCGGCAACTCCCCCCCCCCCGAGCTGGTTTAGATGGTGAAAAATAAAACTTTACACTTCAATATTGTAAAAAAATTTATATCAAAATTCTAAATTATTTATCAATTATTCTCACTGAATTTCACATCAGAAATGTTGCATCTGTCTGGGGTATGTATCAAATAAAATCTCTTAAGAATTTTTCTTTTGGAACTACATTGACTTAAGTGTTAAAGCTAATCCAGAATTAGGAACTCTTTTCACAGGCAAGATATGATGTGCCCATCAATGAGGCCGGTTTGAGTTCCTGACATTTTAAGCCCAAAAACACATTGCATATACCAGTATTATACCAGTAGCAGAAAAAAATGAAAAAAATAAACCCATACCCCTACAAGTGAGATACATTGGACAGATGCTAAACAAGTTGTATAACAACTATAATGTCATATAACTACCCATGTTAGGCATTTGGGTAGTTAAGATAAAAGTATCTTGAAGGGACAGAGGGCCTCCAGCTGGACATCCTGACAAGGACAATTAAAAATAAGTGTTTTGGACCCCCAAACAATAACAGCTATTTGGCCACCATTTTAACCACTGACAATACAGTATATTTTTGTAAGCATACATTTAAAAGGAAAATGTAAGGAGTTATAAAACATATACAGCAATCATCAGGTCATGTAAGAAATAGAGCAGTATAAATGAAAGTATTTTGCAACCAGTGAACTCCCAGCTAATTGCATTTATAATAAGTACCTTCAGCATCATCTGATCTGGTTATGCCTGTGTGGCTTTTTTTATAGCAGCTGCTGTTTAAATTACAACTCTCACCATGCCTTGGGTAAGAAATAGAGTAGGAACTGGGAAAATCTAATAACATTAAAATAATTAAAGGGAAACTGCTGCAGAAATTAAATCTGAATATAAGCTTTATCTCATGGAAATACAAATCTTCCAAATATAATCAATTAAACATGTTGTCCTGTTTCTAAAATAATCAAGTTGGTCTTCATTCTCTCCCTCCTTTAGTAATCTGTCTTTCTTCATTCCAGAGCCAGGGGTAGGCAGGATAGGCAAGTGTCTATGGTGCAATGATGTAGCTGGTGCTAGGCATGTAACTCTTTTGTCATCTACCCCTAGCCTGGGCCCTTGTGGCAGTGCTTGTTTCTTTGTGTGCTTGTTAGTTTGTACACTCATTTGGGAACAAGTGCATTGAACAACCATGGCTGGAGGGTGTAAGGGTGAGGTGGCCGGCTGGGTTGCTTAGGGTGCCTGGCCAGCTTGGCCGAGCTCTGCTTTATTTTCTCTTCATGCAGAAGTCAGGGTGATAATTTTATTGACAGCTGTATCTAATATATATTTTAGAGCAGCTCCCTTTCCTAGTAGATTTGTTAGAGCTGATTCCAGCACATCACAAAATAACCGACTCCGACACAAATCCTGCAGGATGTGTTTCTGGTTATTTTGAAAGACTGAACTTTAATAAATCTTATATGCAAAGGGAGCTCCTCCCCACAGGATTAGACCCCACTGTCCATCAAATCTGACGCTGACTCGTGCATTAGGACAGAATGAAGAGAGATAGATTGCTGAGAGAGATATAGGAAAGAGAAACTTAATTGTTTCAGAAACCGAATTTTAAATTGATTATATTTAGAAAGTCCTTTATGAAGCTTATAATAATTTTTCATTTTTACTATAGTTCCTCTTTAGGTAACAAAATTAATAGAAGTCAGTAAAAACCAGACCCAAAAAAAACAGGGACCAACCCAGAACTTGTCATATTACATCAGTAAAGTGAGTTATGAATGTCTATTCAAAGGGGAACTTAAAGAGCACATGTCACTGTATGAAATAATGAAACATACTCTTCTATAATGTTAATCAAGCAGAACAAACATTACTTGCACTAAATTAATAAATCCTGCTTCCTACATAATTTTCGGAACTCAAAATCACAGCATGTAGACAGGTGCAATTTTGTAGAATCATCAAGGCAAGCTTTGCATCACCCCTAAATTTCACATATGCACTAGAAAGAAGGACTTGATGCCCTTGCCAAAGCATAGGCTATAACATTACATACAATGAGACTCAAGGGGGAATGGCGGGAATGAAATGCAGTAACTTTTTCCAGATACAATTTGGTGCAAGTGTACGCATGGGTAGAAGTAGGATTCCATGGTGATGCTGCCCTCCTGTATATAAAACTTTGCAAAGTTGGTAGCCTGAACCAATCACTTTACAAGCAGATCAGCTGTCACGCAGCAGTTACGGAACCTTAGCCTTCAAGTATCAGCTGAGTTTTAGTTTTAAAAAGCAGCTGAAGAAGAGAGAGAGAATGTTCCCCATTTGAAAGAAATTTCTATTTTGGGCTAAAACAACAGCAGGGAGGCTTTAGATTAAGAATTAATGCCATAACCCAATTATATACAGAAAAACGGATGGTTTGATGTACCCAATCCCCTAAGCACTGAGTGGCTGAACTCTTCTTTAAAACATGTAAATAAATAACGTAGATAGGGAATGCATATGTCATGTTGGGATTTAATGTTTTTACAGCAATGACAGCTTGAGCCTCTTTGGATATGAAAATATAAAGACGGCACTTGTAAATGTAAGTGCAAGGATATAATTATCATCAGAGCAGCACAGTCAAAACATGCCTAGTTCTGGCAAGCAGGGTGCAGTATGTTTCCAAGGCAACTGGGCAACTGGTTCCAAGCTGGCCCTCACCCAAGCAAACCGGCTCTGCAAAAGTCAGTGGGGTTTTATTTGTCTTAGTGTACAAAATATACTAATCGTTTTTCCAAACCAAAATCGATCTGGTAATCTAATATGAAGAAGTCTAGCATCAGAATTACCAAGAAAAATATGCAATGCACTGATATCTGTAAATCTGTCTACTGATTGTAAGCATTTTATATTTGTGGTTAAGATGCAGAGAATTAGTTCATAACAGCAACAACAGAGCTTTATATATATGCCATTATTATTCATCATGCTTTGCTATATTTCGCACACCTTTTTTTTTATAAATCTGTAAATGCACCTTTCAATGTAAAGTAGATTTAAAGTGTAAAATTAGAGCCCACCACAGTACAATTCCTCCAATCTCTATTCATTCCTATGGATTCTTAGAGGCATATTTATGAATGGGTGAAAGTATCACTATTTGGAAAACCTAGAGGTAAAGTGTAATAAATCTGCCCATTAAACTTCAATTTGCTTACTCTACGCTAATTATGTGAAATAACTTTGTATTTGTTTATTTCTATATATATATAGTATATATGAGGGTCCTTGCCAGTTTTAATGGGGGAGGACCTTGGGTGCCCCCCATGAAAACTGTTTAAACAGTTGTGTAAAATAAATGGAGATTTTATCAAGTGTGTGTAAATTTTATGCCATGCAAACATCAGATTTGCCATTGTTCTTTTACATTGCTTAAGCCGTTTTACATAGCGATCTGTGGTGTATTATCCCACTATTTTGTACACAGGATAATAAGTATGCCCCTTAAAATTAATTTAAAGATGAAAAACCCCTTTAATATGTTCTGTTCATTAATGAGATAAGATCTGCACTGTTCCTGGCTAGTTTGCCTATTTCAGCATGGTCCATGTAAATAAATAATAAAGGACCATATGTAAAAATGCTTTCCAGTACCCAAGAAAATTACACATTATCTTTGACTTCAAAATAAGGAAGAGATTGATGTTTTAAATCAGTATTGTAGTATGATGCACCATCACACACTTACTATAATGCTAGGGTTGCCACCTTTCAGTGGCCCATGATCTGGGCAGGGACCAGAGCCATAATGTCAGAGGGTTTTTATAGGGTGGGCCAGTGGTGGGGAGCGATACGTCATGGGGGTAGGGTTATGACGTGGCGATCAGCAATTGGCTGATCGCCATGTCAATCAAGGGAGATCCTTGACTGTATTGACCTGGGCAGCCCTTCTGAAAACCGGGCTGTCCGGGTCAAATCCGAAAAGGTGGCATCCGTATATAATGAAGACAACATTTAAATATATTTGCAATAGATTCTGGTCTGTCTGTACTTTTTATCGTGTATGTTAGACTGTACTGCTTAAAGGAAAACTATAGCCCCAAAATTAATACTTAAGTGTCCGGGTGGCCCTTATTTTTTAAAATGGCAATTTTCTATTTATGATTTCCCATTGGCGCATACTACTAAAAAGAATATTTTTATAAAAATGGATTATTTACATGAAGCAGGGTTTTTCATATGAACTGTTTGATGCAAAATATTTTTATAGAGACCTACATTATTGGGGGAGTATAGTTTTCCTTTAAAAATGGCCTTCACAAGCATGTATTCACAAACCACCTTCTTCTATACTGGTCATGCCAAGTATGCACTAAACTTTACACATAATGATAAATATAATACTGTATACATGAGACCACAAGGCATTACTAATGACCACAGCGTTATACTGTATATTAAATGCATGGGATCGGTCTTACAGGCTGATTTCTTCAAACAGCAATTCTACAATATTAGTGGATCAGAAATAAAGACATATGGCATGTATAATGATTACAGCTTAAGATACAACAGTAGACCATCATGTATTTTCCCTCATCATATATGGCAACAGTGTATTATGGCACACCATAATCCTTCTGCAGCGAGCAGATAAAAGGATCATTAAAAAACGATGCACTCCTAATTGCAATCTATTGCATGACAATGGTTAAGAAACACTGAATTCACAGATCAGTTGAAAAGAACTTGATGCAGTATTTGACAAAAGCTCAAGCAATGGGGCAGATTTACTAAAAGGTGAATTGTCGCCATCGACCGCTTTGCACACATCGCACCACTTTGCAAGGCGCAAATTCACTACCACTACGCTAATTCACTAATATGCAAAGTCGCTCCCTGGGCACTGAACGCTGGAGCCTTTTTGCTAGCGTTACTTCGGCAGTTCGAGCATTTCATAGCGAACATGCACTAGCGTTTGTTTGTGCCTATCGAAACTTCGCTAGTGATCTGGCGCTTAGGTCCATTTCCATAGGGAGGGTAATTTAAAGTTGTATGGAGGTCTTTCTTATAAATGTTGGTGCAAATGTTTGAATTTACCACTTTTTATTACACATGTCCAGGGAACCTTAATAAAGACTAGAGAGTTAATATAATGCTCACTGTAAAATTAATTTTCCATATGTTATAAAATGTGTGGAGAAAACCGGCTAAGTTAGGACTTTTGCAGCCAATCTCGCTTAAAAAAGGAAAAGTCGACAGAAGTTTTTGAACTTTAAAGCATTTTTGGCACACAGGATATGATTCAAGTGACAGAAGATTGAGGAAGGTCTAGCTTCGCCTGGTCTGAGTCAACTCTGGTCTGAGTCAACTCTGGCGAAAGAAGCAACGTTCAGTAAAATACGCACTTTAGTGTATTTGCGGAGTAACGATCATTCACCAGAGCGAAAAGTCGCCTGGCGATAGAGTGCAAATGAACACTATCGATGGTCCCGTTCGCTAGCAAATTGGCGCTTGCATCTGTTAGTGAATTGGCGATGTCCCTGCAGGTGGCAATGCTGGCTAAAAGTCGCTAGCGCTATTTACTTCGCCCTTTAGTGAATCTGCTCCCATATATTTAGGCATTTTGATAAGGCACGAGGTAAGAATATGGATTGATACTGATATTGAAGGCATGAAGCCCTATAGCAAAATATGCAAGATAGATGGAAGACCTCGCTTACAAGGGAAAACCATTTTGAAGGGAAGATGAGGCACATGATTGTCTACTATTATGTTGTCACTTGTGTGAAGTATGTGACTTCCATTTGGGAGAAAGACTCAGCAGCACTGGTCCAGTTAATTATAAAGCTGCAAGAGCCCTGTCTCTTCTGATGTTGCAGAGACATTGTTAAAGTGTGCTTTACTGTCCAGCTGAGCCCATGTCCTATTATTATACTCCCACTGCAAGAAAAGACCATTGGGTTGCAGGAGGTTGTCATGACAACAGATTGTCAAAGCATCTGGTTTTGGGCATCAACTCAGAGAGTAATCTTATTGCTTCATCCTCTATCGATTTGCCACTTACACTGCAGGAAATGGCTTAATTTCTAATACGGACAGGTCTAGCTTGTTACAAGCCTAAATTGTTTTATGATGCAAGAGAATCACAAATGCAATTAAATGGTTTACATACATAGTATATCATTCTAGTATGAATGCATGCAACATGGGTTCAGACCAGCTGCATAGCTAATTACAGTGCCAAAACAAAGGACTGGGCAGTGTTCTTCAAAACACAAGCTCTGCTCTACCCTTCGTGGGAGAAAAGGAAGAGCAGAAAGAAAGCAGGACAAAGCAGAAAGAAAGAGCATAACAAAGAAAGTAAAATAGGGGTTGGACAGACAACCACATTTATTATATATGAGCAAATTCACTTGCATTATAAGCACACACAGCTTTGTGAACATGAAAAGAGTAGATTTCCCTGGTGATATCCAAAGAAAAGGAATACTTCTAGTCTCTTGTTCCTATGCCAACCTGAACGCTATTCATTGTTATACCACTGAAAGCCTCTGAAATGTTTTGCTTTCTAATCACATATAAATTATATTATTTACTATTAACCATGTGAATACCAGAGGACACGATTTAACTTTTTGGAGCTTTCTGGACTATAGGTTTCCAGATATACCTATATATATATATATATATATATATATATATATATATATATATATATATATACATATATCTCAATATGGAAAATACCAGCACTCACGAAAAAGCTGCATAAATAACTGCCTGGGTGCAATATATATATATATATATAGGATATAGGAATATATAGTATATAGGAATAGCTAGAATATGTCAAAAGAATGCTCTCTCCAATTTAGCTTACACATAAATCCCAAGAACAACCTAATAATTCAACACAATTTGGGGCATTTGGTTAAAGACACACTTACTATTGCTGATTTTATAGTTTATTAAATTTCAGTACTGTCACTCACATTTATGCATTGTTACCATAAAACAGATTTTTTTTTCTCTGTATTTATCCCTCATATGTGCATAAAAATGGATCAGCACCTCTGGCAGCAGAGTATTTATCCTTCCCCTCCCCCACCCCTATTCCCTCTTTTTATTGGCTTAATAAAAATTAAAACAATAAAGATGAAACATATTAAAAGCTCACTTTTTAAATTAAAATAATTGTGAACACCTCATAAAGATAAAGCAAAATGGTCCGTAAATAGTTTTTAGTGCAAGATGCTTTCATGTAAAACATTTTTGTTGGAACAGGTTTTTTTTCTGTTCTAGGAAAAAATCATTACATAGAAAAATATAGCTTTAAGGGAAAATAGCTTTATATTGTGCAGACTGCCATCTGAGGTCTACTGACAACTTAAATTTCTGCAGACTTCAACTGTAAACTATATATGGAAGGATGTCATCGAGATTGTATGAAGGATCCCCTGGTCTGGAGGGAAAGTTGCACAAAGGAAAAGCATCAGTCACTAAGATGAATGTTTTATGCTGATTTAAGTTTATAGGCCGAATTTACAAAGGCTAGGCATAAGCATAATGCACAATAATCAATAGCTGATCCTGGTACAAAAAATTCTGAATACGGCCCTTTGAACCAACGCTGGCACTTTCAGTTTCAAGCTGCTCATATTCAATACAACTGGAGGCAAAAATGTGTGAAACTTGAGCAAATTTGTGGTTTGAGATGTTAAATACTTGGCAACTTGAAAAGTCTTCATTGTGCAAAAGGCCTTAAAAAACATCACCATAACCACCCCACCAACCATAAATAGTACTGTGACCAATTCTGAATCTCGCTGCATGCAAAT
Organism: Xenopus laevis; assembly: GCF_017654675.1. Lineage (NCBI taxonomy): Eukaryota > Metazoa > Chordata > Amphibia > Anura > Pipidae > Xenopus > Xenopus laevis. Next base: position 76,248,116 of record NC_054388.1, read on the forward strand.
ATTCTGGACTGTTGCTGTTTTAGATATTGGACAAACTGGGGAAGTGGGACTGCTCATCCCAGATGATTAGGTACATACTTTTAATTCTCCTACTATTGTTGCTTTCTTGTGAGTATGAGCACTAGTAATTTCAGTGGCATAACTATAGAGGAAGCAGACCTCCGTGCTCATGGGACCTGGAGGACTCTCTATAGCTAAATTGCCCCTCTATAGCTAAATAAATTGCGAACCCAGAGACTGCTAAGCGACCACTTCCGACAATGAGAGGCCATTTGCGAATTTTATAGTTTGCGCCAATGTGCAGTAATTGTAATAAAACTTCTTACTGAAAAAGTCGTTATGTTTGCTCCAACAGATTACCAAACTTCTTAAGAGTGCGCAATTAAAATTCGCAATGCGCAATTAAAATTTGAAATGCAATAACAGTTTAAGGAACAATATTACATTGCGAGAAGTGGATTTTTTTTCTTATTGGTGCAAATTGTTTTTCTCTTTGCGACTTTAATTACTTTACCCCCATATGTCAAACTATGATAAAGCATATTGCCGAAAAATAATTAAAAACATTTGCTGCATATTCCTCTTCAAATCTCTATTTCTGTTTCACAATCATATGTGAATGTTTTGGTACAAACTGTCATACAATGGCAGCATTTTAACTTGTGTTCCTATAGAGCAGGATGACATTTAAGTAGGACTGGCTCTGAGCTACAGTTAAAAAATCCTGTTTCTTACCGGTCACCCTGAACTCATTCGACAATTCCCACCAACAAATTTCAAATTACCAAATGATACCCTAACATCCTTGCACCTAGCATATCACATTCCCTCCAGCCATATATCTGTAGAAAATGTATAAGAGCACCAATGGTGACCTTTTCATACTTCAGAGAATTCCAGCAATGTAGTTTCAAGCCTCTGGCAGTGAATTCATTCGAACAATTCATCTACAGCTGGCTCAGTGCACTACATAATATGGCAGCGCTGGAAAATTAGGCAGCTGAGTTTCATATACCAACTAATGCTCAATAAGCATGAGTTTCGTACATTCCTCACAAGTAGAGATGGGCGAATTTGACCGTTTTTGTTTCGCCAAAAATTCGCCGCCGGTGAAATGACGCCGACCATCATTAAAGTCTATGGGTGTCAAACAAATTTTGTCGCGCGGCGTAATTTTTTTGACGCGCGTCTGTGGGCGCCATTTTTTCCGCGAAACAAAGCAAAAAAATTCGCCCATCCCTACTCACAAGCCTCCATGCTCTACAGGGTGTCCATGAAGCAAGTGATGTGAGATAACTTCTAAATTAGCTTATATAATGTATGGGGGGTAGATATTGATTTTTAGATTGTTCAATAAAACACACGCATGACAGCCTTCTCCAAACCTTCTATGGAACATCATTAGGGACCATTTACTATACGCTGCTAGAAAAGTGTACAGTATGAGCAGACCTTCGTGCCTCCCCTGCCCTCGAATGCTGCCTACAACAAGCAACATGCCAAAAACCAGCTTGCTTTTTGAGTTGCAGAACCGAATACATCACAAACCATTCAAAATAAAATATGAATTTCTACTTGAAAGGTGTTTGGGGTAAGTTTGTCTCTACAATATGCTAAAAGGTAATTTAATTGTGAACTTTCCTTTTAAAATGATATTTTCTATAGGCATTACTTAAGTAATTTAAGAAACCACTTAGGAATAAATATAGGATCATCAGTGGGTTAGAGTTATTACCTGCAGTTTCGGAGTCTGCTGATGGCATTTCTCCATTGATGCCATTCTCTTTACCAGCAGAATGAGAGGCTGGCAGATCCCTTTCCCCATATGTTCTTTCCTCTGCCTCTCGGAAAGGAATCCCATTGGAGCTGTGGACCATTCCCTCCCCTGCTCCCCCTTGTTCCTTCATATCTGTGGCATGTGGGAGAGGTGAAGCCTCGCTGAGCTGCCCAGGTGCCCAGTGGGTGGCCTTGGGCTCATCCTGCCTATTGTCCGTCATTCTTCCTTGTCCGACAAAAGACCTGAAAGGTAAATAAAGGTAAGTTAAGAAATATACTACTAAACATACCACTAGACTATTATGTGAAAACTGAGATGTCTTTAGATGCCAGGGCGTCCAAGGCTGCTTGTGTCTGTTCCCTGGGTGCTACATAAGAGAGGAATGAATAGTAGAGGCTAGTGGTCATCACAAAATACAATGCAAGTTGGATACCTGGAGTTATTATACAGAGGCAGTGTGAATTCTAAAACTGTGAATGGCCACATTTTTATTAAAGCTCTGTGTGTTTTCAAATCATACCCCATATATTGTTTATTTGGGAACTGACCCGAATATGTAGAAATTGAAAGCAGCAATATGTGATTAATACCTGAAAGTAGATCAAAAGTACAGAGGTCACTTTGTACAGAAGTTTAAATGAAACCACTAAGTGACCTTATCCTAACAAGTGTTTTTTTCATGCGTGCCCCCCACTCTTGTGTTCTAGGCATGTGCTTCTTCTACCCTTAGTTCTTGCCCTGGGTTTGCGTTACAGAGACTCTTAACTCATAGACAGCCTTTTTATATATTGGTTTTGAGGCATGAAGGATTCACACAAATATTTTTATGGGTTAGGGTTAGGGCGAGTAGGGCTAAAAAAGTGCTGAAGAGCCATTTACGATGGAAAATATGCAGTGAAAGCCTTTTATAAACAGAGGTAGTACATGTTTCATGTTACACACATAGCACTGACATAAATGAGAGGCTTTAACTATCACTTAAAGGGGTGGTTCACTTTTAGTAAGTTACATAATGGCCAGTTCTAAGCAACTTTTCCATTGGTTTTCATTATTTATTTTTTACAGTTTTATAATCATTTGCATTTTTCTTCTTTCCAGCTTTTAAATGGGTGTAGCTGACCCCATCTAAAAAGCAAATGCTTTGTAAGGCTACAAAATTATTGTTATTGCTAATTTTTTATTTCTCATCTTCCTGGCAAGGTCGTCATTTATTCATATTCCAGTCTTTTATTCAAATCAATGCATTGGACCCTAGTTACCAGATTGTTTTTAATGCAAATTGAAGAACTGCTGAACAAAAAGCTAAATAACTCAAAAACCTTAAATAATAAGGTGAACAACCGCTTTAAGGAATTATGTGGGGAGATATGCAAATGACTGAATGAATCTGAAACTGCTGGTTTAATAGCACAGAAGCAGCCTAATAATTCATAACCATATATCCAATCTTGCAGACAACCTGTTTCGATCATATTAGAACTGCACCCTGTCTGTATCCATTGCATTGCTCTGTGTTCTCACACAGCTTGTCCTAGCAATTCTGTGACAAACAAAACACTCAGGAGAAAGCTGCCTGTTTAGAATTAAAGAAACCATAACACCAAAAACTAAGAGTGTATCAAAGTAATTAAAATATAATGTAGTGTTGACATGCAATGGTAAAAGCTGTGTGTTTGCTTCAGAAAGACTACTATAGTTTATATAAAAAGCTGCTGTGTTGCCATTGGCGCAGCCATTCAAGCTGGAAAAAAAGGAGAAAAGACAAAGGTTGCATACCGTTGTATTCTACCAGGTTTATCTGTTATCTGTGCCTTTTCTCCTTTTTCCAGCTTGAAATATTTATATAAACTGTAGTAGCATTTCTGAAGCAATCGGGTCAGTTTTACCAGTGCAGGGTATATAATATATCAATTACTTTGAAAGACTTTAATTTCTTGGTGTTCTTGTTTATTTAAGGGGTCATTTACAAGCAAACCGATGTCCCCCCTCCTCCTGTTAGGGAGCGGTAGAAGATGCAGCTCACATCTGAGGCCCTAAGGGAGGTGGTAAGGACAGGGCTAGATCCCCCTCCTAAAATAACACTCTGCTCCTCATGCCAAAGCAGCCTGGGGATAAAATGCTTTTTAAGTGAGCACTAAGGGGCGTACAATTGTGTCCTATAATATTCGGGCACTTGTGCCCCTGGGTAAAGTAAATTACCCCTTTAGTCCTGAATGTGCCTTTCTGGAAGCTGCCCCACTGCTTGTTGTGATAGAAAGAAAATGTTTTAGGGCTCCAGTTGGGAGCTCTAAATATCAGCTTCTGTGATGGGTGCTTGGCGCCCCAGTCCAACACTATTTCCTTGTTAATTTTTGTTCCACCATTAACTTGCTGAAGAACACTTTACTCTTGATCTTTACAGAGGTGAACTCTCCCATATTTGGTAAATAGCCTGCAATCAGTTGAAAAACTAGGACTGTGATCTGGTGAAAGAGCTCTATTGTACGATAAAAGAAGACAAAGTAGGGCTGCAGAAATTTGGCCTTTTTAACTGCAGATGTTGTCCCATTAAGTGAATATAATAACCTCCATGACCTTTTCTTAGAAAATATTAAATTATAGACTAGAAAAAACAGCTTGAAGCCAAAGTTATTTTACGACTTTCAATAAAGTATGCAGTACTGTAATCGGATGACAATTAAGATACAGTGTCAGCTTTTTAACAAATGCCAAACTAGCTACACAGACTTCAGTTCAATTTACTTCAGTTTAAAATGAAGCATTTTGGTCTCAGTCAAAATATGAACCACATTCAACTGGTTTCACATTATGTTGCCCTTCACCTGTTCTGATCTGATGAGAACTAAAAAGATCTTGAACCTACAGCAGCATACCTCTCAACACTTAGGGGCGCATTTATCTATTGGTCGAACATCGAGGGTTAATTAACCCACGATATTTGACCGTCTAAGTAAAATCCTTCGACTTCGAATATTGAAGTCGAAAGACTTACCGCAATTCGTTCGTTTAAACGATCGTAGGAAAAATTGAACGATTCGAAGGATTTAATTCATCGATCGAACGATTTTCCTTCGCAAAAAAAATATTTAGAAAGCCTATGGGGACCTTCCCCATAGGCTAACATTGGTGCTCGGTAGGTTTTAGGTGGAGAAGTAGGTGGTCGAAGTTTTTTTTAAAGAGACAGTACTTCAACTATCGAATAGTCGAACGATTTTTAGTTTGAATCGTTTGATTCGAAAGTCGTAGTCGAAGTAGCCAATTCGATTTCTGGGAGTTTTAGGGCTATGTTTTATGTGTTACTAATGAAGCTGACATTGCCCTTTAGGTTGTGAGTCTCAGTTCTCCCAAGAGATGTGTTTTTCTTATGAGATACAATTGTATCTTTGCTTATCTTAATTGTTACAAATGTATCAGTGCCTGCTGCTCAGACCCACTACCATAAAGCCTCTTTTTTTAATTTTCAGAAACTTTGTATCTTTTTTCAGTAAGAAATCCAGGACTGTGGGTTGAGCTGTCAGGAACAGGAAACGGGACAGTTGGGAGGTATGCAGAAGAATCAGCTATTGTGCTTCATGCCAAACTAATTTGGCATGGGCTTTCTAGGTTTTTACAAAAATAGAAGCTACATGAAAGAACCACATGAAAAATCAACTGCCAACTGCTACCAAAAAGCCAGGTCTCTGGGCGCCAAAACAGAGTACAGTGGCCTGCATCAATTCTGCAATAGTAGTATGCAGTGTGCAAAGTGCAAAAATGGGTGCATTGTGCCTGTTTTTTACACTTTACACACTGTCCACGCAGGTTGTCTGGTTCCTATTCAAAGTCCTGTTGTTTCAGCATATAACTGTGAACATGAATATGTTTAAGCCACCTAAAGCTAGACATGCCAGGTCGTTATCTAACAGCCTCACTTTAAATCTGGTGCTGCAGAAAAGTACATTTACAGAAATCAAGTCAACTTTTCCATTCTGTTAATCTCTATTGCTGATTACTTGCTTCTGCTGAGCATATGAGACCTGCACAGATGATCTTCCAGGGATGATACAGTAGGCTGCACATCACTGGATTTATTCTTGCCAAGGCTGCTGTCTGTGATGATGAAACACTCTGGGGGGGGGGGGTTGATATAAAAATTCTTTACTGAGCTTTATATTATTTAAAAAACCCCCTCAGTGGAAAAAAAAACAATTGCCAGGAAGCCGAGGTGTTCAAATGGAGAAACCACCTGATAGTTTAGGAATTCGAAATTATTTTAAAATCGATCCCTAAGAGTCAGCATTCTCTCTCAATTTAAGTCACTGCATGTGACCTACTGTAAAAACCATGGATACAGCTATTATCAATATTGTAAAATAATACAGGTATAACCCACAGAAGTGGGACAGCTATATTCATTTTTTATATAAAAGTAGCAACAATGTACCTTCATTAGCAAATGGAGCACTTGTGTTTTCATTACTTTTCCCACTGTGTGGGTCATTGTACAAATACTCACTTTTTTCATTAGAGATGTTCAAGTTCTTTTTGAGCTTGTAAATTCACAAATTCAAATTTTTCGAGTTTTTTTTTTCCATGATTGTATTCAATCAGGGTTTTTATATTCAGATTTTTTTTTTTTAAAATAAACAGACATTCAAGGTTTTTTTAAATTGTGAGTTAATTCAAAGTAGAAGAAAACCTCACAAATTTTGATAAATAAGCCCATAAATGTATCTAACTTATGAAATACATACCAGCAAGAAAATGACCTATTAGTAATGAAAAACATACACTGGATAATCTGGTCACTGATTACTTTATATTGATGGCTTATTTTGGGCACAAAATTATGAGAATACAAGCAAAAAAAAACAAGCTTACTTAATATTAAGTGCAACATGTTATGAGGTTCATTTGTAACCACACAACATAAGTTACAGGTAGATATTCTGAATACTGGGTAAAAACCATTGCAAATTGCATCTGGAACTGCACAATGCACCAGTGGTTGTAAATGACCCTTTATACTGTATATCCTAATTCTCACCTTGAATTAAACTCACTTTGTTCTTTCACTTTTCATTACATGCTACTTTCACTATCTCCTTCCAGCAATAGAAAAAAAAAAATATACAGGTATGTGACCTGTTACGCAGAATGCTCAGAACCTGGGGTTTTCTGGATAAGGGATCTTACTGTAATTTGGATCTCCATAACTTGCTAAAAACAGTTAAACATTAAAGAAACCCAATAGGATTGTTTTGCTTCCAATAAGGATGAATTATATCTTAAATTGGATCAAGTACAATGTACTGTTTTATTAATACAGAGAAAAGGGAAATCATTAGGGATGCACCGAATCCAGGATTCGGCTTGGGATTTGGCCAGGATTCGGCTTTTTTCAGCAGGATTCGGCCGAATCCTTCTGTCCGGCCGAACCGAATCTGATTCCTAATTTGCATATGCAAATTAATTTGCATGTGCAAATTAGGGACGGGGAGGGAAATTGCGCAACTTTTTGTCACAAAATATGTTTTCCCTTTCCCATCCCTAATATGCATATGCAAATTAGGATTCGGTTCGGTATTCGGCCGAATCTTTTGCGAAGGATTAGGGGGTTCGGCCGAATCCAAAATAGTATATTCGGTGCATCCTTAGACATCATTTTTAAAAATTTGGATTATTTGATTAAAATTTAGTCTATGGAAGATGGCCTTCCTAATTTATAACTTTCTGGATAACAGGTTCCTTGCTAACACAAACCCAAACCTGCTAGATAGAAATCAAATGAAAGTCAGGCAGAATGTGGTACAAGCTGGTAGCACATTTTAACTACAGACATTGAGCTTCTAATTGCTTTACAACCACCAAAATACATATTATATTATGTATCCAATGACAATGAAAGGCACTACTGCATGTCTCTTGGCACTTGCACATTTACTGCTTATGGACATTATTAAAATAACTGCACTTAAACCCTAAATAATCCCTCAGGGAGTTAAAACCTTGTATTTGTTGTAAAGTTACCAAAATATTATCTGGTTTACAAGAGAAGTGCTGTTTGGTGAAAATGCACCCAGCCTAGCGTTAAATGGGCCTTTAATAAGATTTCATCCCTCGTTATATTTTGATTTCATTTCATTTATACAAATCATCATTGCAAAATACAGGTGTTTGTTGGAAAATGTTAGCTGTTGTAGTAATTATATCAGTTTGCCCCTACTGGGTACAAAATGCTTATTTCATAGCTCAGTGATTCAGATTCTGCAGTGTCAATCATGTATTTAAGGGCCAGTAGCACCAGGCAATAAGAATATTGTAAATTTATATACACATAATTTCTCAGACTGAAAATAAAAATTTTTTTTTTAGAAAGACCTGTAATCTACCTAGTAGGGGCTCAGGAGTATGTAAGGCTTTGCTTGATATAATTGAATATCAGCAATGTTTAAAATCAAAACTGAAATGATTCACAATGGGGGAACATTTTGTAACTCATACACTAGCCAGACAAAACACAGGGTGTGACAAATCGCTGCACGCACCGCACAGCACCACAAGGTTCAACATATCAATATTTATCATATTATCAAAGTTGTAAAAAGCAAAAAAATCCTCACTCAGAAAAAGGACTACTCAGAAAAAGAGAAACTGACAAAGCTGTGGGTTAACATTTGCTGTGGAGAGGCAGTACTTATACAAGCATGTACAGGTATGGGACCTGTTTTCCAGAATGTTCTGAACTGGAGTTTTCAGGATAAGGAAAATCTTAATACTACAAAAAAAAAAAAAATCATTTAAACATCTATTAAACCAATTAGGATTGTTTTACCTCCGATAAAATATAATATCTTTGTCTGGTATTGTTTTATTATTATATAAAGGAATAGGAAAGGAAATTATTTGTAAAAAATGGAATGAAATGATTAAAATGTGGTCAATGGGAGATGGCCTTCCTCTAATTCAGACTTTCAGGATAACAGATCCTATACCTGTATATCCCAGTTGTTCCATTTAGTAAAGAACTGCACTGTTTTATTCCAGAAAAAAAAAGCTAAGTCACTTTGGATGTTTGGCTAAGAAAATCAGCAAATGGATTGGCAAACCCGTCCTATTTCATTACACGAGAATCATACATGAGAATTTAAATTCTTTCTATTATTCTTCTTTGTAGTAATAAAACAGGAGCTTGTATTGTTACTAGCAAAAATGGATATTGGTGGTCAGATTTTTTTAATATTTACATTTTTAAAATTTATAAATTTTTTAGATTTTTACATTTTTTAAATTTTTAAAAAAAAAATTCTGCATCATAAGGTATGATGGTCCAAACTTCTGCAAAAAAAAAATCTTATCTGGAAAATTTCAGGTTGCAAGAATTCTGGAAAATAGATCCTATGCCTGTAATGCAAAATAACCTGCCATATGTTTAATTGGCATACAAGCAACTCGCTTATCAACACAAACGCAAACATTGCTACATATAAAGATACTGCTCTTTCTGGGTCTCATTAGCCGCTACCTCATTCTGGTGGATCAATTTTCTGATTTTCTCTTTCTACAGCACATTAATGCATTACCTATGGCTGTGTGAATGCCCGATTACTCAAGATTCAAAGAATGTGACATACTATAGCTAATGCCTGGAACATTTTAACACTCCTACAAGTTAACACTGTAACAAAGTCAAAAATATGATCAATACTGAATTTCGGTAATATAGGGCAGACTGGGAGAGACATGTATCTTTATTAACAATGTACCTATATGTTTTTATATAACCAAACCAAGATGTGGCTTTGTAACTCTGATATCTACATTGATAAAGAGTAGAGTAGTAAGAGATAAATGGTTAAGACTTGGCATGATAACTGCAATGCAGTATTTCAGTTCTGCAGTGAGAATTTTGTTTTGTTAAATGCAGCAACTGCAAAACAACTAGAGGGGTCATTAATTCACTCAAGTACTTTACCCTGGGCAACAATTCTTCATATGCATTTGACTCTCATGGTAAAAAGGATACATTTACCAATCAAGAACTAACAGTAGTCCCATAGTTCCCAGACTGTGGGCTGGTCTCCTTAGGAAGCTCAGTACAGTGGATAAGGACAACCTATAAGCTACTAATTGTGGAGCAGACATTTTCAGAGATAGTGAAAATCTCTGCTGTATTTTAACAAGAAGAAAACCTAATTCAAATATAAAGATAGATCAGATATAAAGCAATATGAATAGCTCTAAACAACAACTTTTTTAAGTATTTATGGGCACACTCGATGGACCAACCAGTTCTTTTTCCATACAGCCTGTGTAAATACTTGTACAGGTATGGAACCTGTTATCCAGAATGCCCGGGACTTGGGGTTTTCTGGATAACGGATCTTTCCGTAATTTGGGTACCTTAAGTCTACTAGAAATTAATTTAAACATTATAGGCTGGTTTTGCTTCCAATAAAGATTAATTATATCTTAGTTGGGGGTCAAGTACAAGCTACTGTTTTATTATTACAGAGAAAAAGGAAATCATTTTTAAAAATTTGGATTATTTGGATAAAATAAAGTCTATGGGAGACATTCCGTAATTTGGAGCTTTCTGGATATCGGGTTTCTGGATAAGGGATCCTATACCAGTACTACTGTTTTTTTCTTTTTCTGTCCCAGACTACAGACATACAACTATTTAATAACTAACATATGCACAAACGAATACCTCTGCTCCTCAACATGTCTTATTGTGTTCCTTTTTATGAGACTGGGTTCTTTCATATGGGAAAGCAGTATTGTACAGGAAAGTAGTATATAGACATCTATATAATTAGGTTATTTTATTTGGGTAGGTTGTCTGTGCTGACCCGGGAACCAGAAAGATCTAGAATACAGCTTTTCCAGAACAAAGCATTTTTGACAAATTTTACTTTGCTTTTTTTTACCTTGTACAGTTATGGGACCTGTTATCCAGAATGCTCGGGACCTGGGGTTTTTCAGATTATGGATCTTTGCGTAATTTGGATCTTTATAATTTAAGTCTACTAGAAAATCATGTAAACATTAAATAAACCCAATAAGCTGGTTTTGCTTCCAATAAGGATGAATTATATTTTAGTTGGGCTCAAGTATAAGGTACTGGTTTTTATTACAGAGAAAAAGAATATCATCTTTAAAAATTTAGATAAAATGGAGTCTATGGGAGATGGCCTATCCGTAATTTGGAGCTTTCTGAAAAACTGGTTTCCCGATAACAGATCCCATACCTGTACTTCATGATAACAGAGCCAGAGTAAATCAATATTGATAGAAAAACCTGACATCCTGGGGTTTTTAATTGTAAATATTCATATTATAGTAGCTTTAAGGCACGGTACTCAACATTTTAAAAAAAAAAACCTTCTCCAGAAAATTCCAGGTTCCAAGCATTCTGGATAATAGATCGCATACCTGTACACAAAATACATACATTCTTCTATTTCCGTTATCTCTTTAATTCTAGATCTTCCTACATGTCCCCCAATACATTAACTATATAAGCAACATCCAATGATTCAATCAAATCAAATTATTAAAAAAAATATTAAAGAATCAAAATAATGTGACCACTGGACTGAATGTGAAAGGCTTACCTGCTGACAGTCTACTTCTTTCTGTAAGCTCTGTTAATGTCAGATGTCAGAGAAATATTACCTGCAGAAAATTAAGAATAGCAGTATGTTAGAACTCTACTGTATTGATTTACTAACTTTAATACTTTGTGACATCAGAAGAGAAACTGTCCTATAAGATATGCCCCATGCTCAATAAGCAAACTACCATGACTGCTGACATTATAAATATCTAACAAAATAGGTCTGCTATTTTCTTTGGAACTTGATGATTGTTCGTGACATAGCAGAACCATTTAATCTTGGTTAATATGTTGCACAATAATCATTGTACATATGGCCAAATTTTACAGAGCTAATAAGGTTAAGAAAAAATTGTCGTTGAGAATATTAAATTGTGCTCAAAAAACAAGAAAGAACTACCTTTTTTCTTTCCATGGCGTTTCATAAAAATGTTTATTTATGGTCACAGAATTGGTGAGGCTAGATGCGACCTCTTCCCTTGACACTCTACCTAGATAAGTCACTCTCAGTTCTTATCAATGAGGACACTTTGAAAACATCAGGTATGTTCAGCTTTAGACTTTGTTATTTGCAGCCAAACAACTGGAGAGTTTAATGTGAACATTACTACCTTTAATTAATTATCCCATTTTATATGCAAGTGCAGTTTTATATACAATTGCTCCTGAAATGTCTCCCGAATCTGGAATTAAGAATTAAAAAACAGATATATTGATTAAAACATACCCTTTAACCTATTCAGAACTTCCCAATTAACAGTCGTTCTACATGAACAAAAACAAGTAATCACCAGGGATTAATTAAATACTTCTCGTTGCTGTTTAGAAGTAGGAGATCAATGATTGTGATGTTTGCCTTTGCTGTCCATTGACCCCACGGAGGATGAATGAGTATAGAAAACGTGTATTATTTATCAAGTAAACAGAGGCATTACATTTTTTAAAGGTTTATATATTAGCATTTACAAATGTCGTAAAAAAAAAAGGCAAAGATGTGGCACACTGAGCAGCTACTGGCAAAAGGAAACTTGTTTTTTTAAATGTAAAAAAAAAGAAAAAAAAAGTATATATACAGGTATAGGATCCCTTATCGGGAAACCCGATATCCACAAAGGTCCGAAATACGGAATGGCTGTCTCCCATAGACTCCATTTTATCCATATAATCCACATTTTTAAAAATGATTACCTTTTTCCCTGTAATAATAAAACAGTAACATGTCCTTGATCCCAACTAAGATATAATTAATCCTTTTTGGAAGCAAAACCAGCCTATTGGGTTTATTTAATGTTTAAATGCATTTCTAGTAGACTTGAGGCTTGAAGACCCAAATTATGGAAAGATCCGTTATGTGGAAAACCCAAGATCCCGAGCATTCTGGATAACAGGTCCCATACCTGTATGTATATATATATATATATATATATATATATATATATATATATATATATATATATATATATATATATATATATATATATATATATATATATATATATATATATTTATTTATTTTTTTTACTATTAAATAATGTTTCAAAATCCAAACTTAAATCATTATTACACAGGAGTTCTGAGCTGATTTTTTGTTTCAAAACACTTACTTACTGTTATAGTATAAAGTAGTATAGTATGTCAGTATAAAGTAGCGCTGCTATACATTTCAAATGATTTTCAGAAAAATAAAAAAGGCAATATATCCTTTTAATAAGAACAGGGACAAGGTTTGGATGAAATGTTATCTTTTAACATGACAATGAGCCCATACACAAGTAGCTCTAATAACAATAACTTCCAAGGCCTGTATAAAAGTGGCAAGTATAACACACACACATGCCAGTTAAATAGCTGCCATCCTTGCACACAGCTTGGGAGTGGTTTTAGCCTGCTCTTCCAAGTATATGTGATCCAGGCTGTTCAGGTTTGTCAGATGACTCTTGTATACCTCAGTTTTCAAACAGATCCTTAATTAGATTGAGATCAGGGGTTTGATTGGGCCTTTGAAAGACATTCAACCTATTTTTCTCAAGCCACTCTAGTGATACTTTTAACTTGTGCTTAGGATCACTTTCCATTTTACACCATCCATTCTTCATTCTATTTTTACATGACACCCAGACCCTGCTGATAAAATGTAGCTCCACAGTATGATGCTACCACCAACATACTTTTTTTACATTTAAAAAAACAAGTTTTATTTTGCCAGTAGCTACTCAGTATGCCACATATGTGACTTTCTAAACTGTTACAAGACAATGCATTTGTTGCTACATTACTCATAAGAATGAGTTAAATTTCTCACTGAGAATGCTCCTCGGCTTTAATATAGTCTGCCAAAGAGTAATATAAATATAAATGATACATTATTTGCTAAAAGTAGCTGAAGAAATGTAATTTGTGGTACCCCCTTTGAAAACAATACTTTTTTTGAACCTGGCCTTTACATTTCAAGGAAAAACAACGACAGAAATTTCACATCCTGGACCAAACTATAAAGCAATATTTTAACTCACAACCTGGTTAAATATATCAGTATGAAACATCAGCACCTGTGCAGGCCAATATGGCCTAAACTTAAGACTGTAAAAATCACACGATTTTCCTTATCAAGCTTAGGTTTCATTTCAGTGTTCAGATGTTGCTATTTATACACAAGTCACATATTGTAGCTGTAAAAAGTAAATAACACTGGCAGTTATTTTAGATACATATAACATGGTTATGAGAGAGGTTCACTGTCCAGGGTGCTGGAAGCAAATAGTATTATCATATAAATGTTGTAGTTAACATGCAAAATCCTTTAAGAAATAAGTGAAATTAACAGTACCTGTCTGCATTACTGTAACAGAAGCATGAAGGAAATATATATATATATATATATATATCAATGTAATTTAATGTAAATGTAATTAATTACATTTTCGTTTACTTTTTGGGTAGTGTATATTCCCTTTAAAAGAATTTTCTGGAATAAAATAAAAGGTTCCTTGGCGACTACATACAATGTCTTGCCCTAAACTAAAAAACTAAAAAGCTAATAAATCACTGTCAACAGGAGGTTTGGCCAAAATTCACAGCTCCCCATGGGAACAAAAATGGGGCAAAATGTTATAAGCCACAGATTATTGTCATATTTTATCTTGAATAATATATAACACCCAAAGAGCTATTAAGAGTTACACATTTCTGACCCCTAGATTCAATGTTTTCCAAAACATAAATTTTAATTATATATTAACTTCAGCACCTCGGGAACTGAACAATGTTCAGTGTTCATGTACATAAAATTATACATAACTCTTATTGCATCTGGCTAATCTCCTCCAAACTGAATCTAAAACCAGCAGGTTCACAATGAACTTTGCTTTTGTGCTCAAGTACTGTACATATGATGTGCAGTGCTCTGAATGGATCATAACGTCTTGTGCATAACGTCTTGTACCAATGTAAGCTTGTTAAGAAAATCTTATTACCTGCTAAATGCTCCCATGGTTATAATGCCACATTATAGTAACCTGTTTTAGGTATGTATAGCTACAGGACTGTATACTATTTAAAGTAGTGATGCACCAAATTGACTATTTTGGTTCCTAATTCTGAACCAAATCTGGTTAGGAAAGGTTAAGGAGAACTGTGAAGTCATGTGACTATAAGGATTTAGATTTGTTTCGGCTGAATCCAAAACCTGCTGAAAAAAGTCGAACCCTGGCCCAATCCAGAACCAAATCCTGGATTCAGTGTATACCTTAGGTTAAATATTCTTAACCTCAAAATAACAGTCAAGAATAAATCATTCCGTTATGGGATTACAGTGGCTGACAAAACGTCCTGCATCTGTGTTAAAATCTGTACTTGGAGCCAAGGGTGTGCAGATTTTGATTGGTAGCAGATTGTAATTGGCAGCCATTTAAAGTGGTAAGCACATTTTCAAAGCAGCATACATAATTAATTATATTCACTCTGATTTAATAATAAGGGTTTGTGCGAACAAAGAGGCTATGCATGTATGTATACTGCCACTGATGCTGCAGAACTAGAAGCTGGGTGTATGCAGACTCAGTTTTATAGCCATGCAGTAGAACATATTAAATTCAGTGCAGTTTATGCAAACAGTGCCCAGAACTAATATAGAGCACTACGTACTACAGAAATATTTTTTTGGACTAAAGGGGCAACTATACCACATTACAAGCCACAAGAAGGTTCTTTAATTATGATTCTATAATTATAATACAATAATTAAGAACTAAACTACTGTGTTGTTTCAGCAGCTTTTACTGGACAGCTCCTTTTCCCTGTGCTCTAAACAGTATCAGTCTGCTAACCATTTAGTCTTCACCCTGGCCACCTGCCTTGTACAATGACAAAGTGCAAAGCTCTGTAATTACACCCATTTTCTACTCCAGAGGTATAATTACTAGCTGTGTGTCACATAAGCAAACCAACACCCACTTGCATTCACAATATTTAACCTGTAAAAAGCTATGGGAAACAGACATTCGTGTCGCTGGAATATAATTATACATATATAAATACACTTTATATCGATATTTGCATGTGAAATCCTTCACTCTTAATTATCTTGAGTTTTCCACAATTAAGTAGCATTCTAAACTGTTAGAATCATGCAGAAAACAAAAAATGCAAGAAGATAAAACTGTATATGATTTAGAAACTCTCACTGTAGGGGATAATGAACCTAAATTATATGGTGCAAATTTAGTCTTTTGTAGTCTATTACATGTTCATTTTTAAAGGAGAAGCAAACCCTAAAGTTAGAAAACCCCTACCCCCGAACCCTGCATAGACCTCCCTCCCTCCTCCCCCCAAGCCTAAGTCTTTACTTACCCCTTGGTGCAGATTCTGTCCAGCAGAGTTCACGGGCGCATCTTCTTCTCTTTGGTAATCTTCAGAATGAGACTGGTGTAGTGGCACATACGCAGTTGGAGCAATTTTCTGTTTCGCGTCAAGTGTGCATGCGCCGAAACTCACAAAACTGCAGAATCGCCGGTCTCATTCCGAAGATTACCGAAGCAGCTGAAGATGGCGCCCGTGAACTCCAATGCCTGAATCTGGACCGGGGGGTAAGTAAAAAATAAGGGGCATTTGCCCGGGGTAACACTTAGGCTGGGGGGAGGAGGGAGGGGGGTCTATGTAGCGTAGGCTGTTAGGAGTTTTTTTAACTTTAGGATTTGCTTCTCCTTTAAAGGACTAGGAAACTCTTGAGTTCAATAAATTAGCAGGGATGATCCCGGGGTTGCTGACACCCCCTTCCCTACTCTGAACTTCCAAACCTCTGGGGCCCCTGTGCACATGTGCGAAATCCGGCACACGGCGCGCATGAGCGAAATCCGGAAGGCAGCGTACCGCACATATTTTTGTTTAAATTAAACCAGATTGGGGAGCGAGTCTGGGCCTGACCCTGCCACTGTTGAACTGAAGCGTATGAGCAAAAGTATCTAAACGAGTACTCATAATAGAGAAATTGCGCTCATGAATTTATGTTCTGCGCATGCATCTATTGATAATCATTTATATTGCACTTGTTCCTAGTCTTCGTCTTGTATAAGGATGGATTAGGATCACTGCAAAAGAGGAAAAAGGTATGCCTTTCCATGAACCTAAATTTACTCTTAACACTTTTCTTGTTCTTTAAATACATCCGTTATCTGGAAATCCACCTTCTGAAAAAGCTCAGAATTACGGAAAGGCCATGTCCCATAGACTCCATTTTGTCCAAATAACTCACATTTCTAAAAATGTGAGCAAAGCGGTACTTTGTATTTGATCCTAACTAAGATATCATTAACCCTTAAGCTCCCCATAGACGCAACATTTCTTCTTGCCGAACGACCGATTTTAGGGAAGCCCGACCAATCCTTCGAAATTATCGTGCGCTTAGTGGGATTCGAACGATCGTACATCTTACGATTTTTCGGCCGACATCTGTCAGGAAATTGATCGGCCAGGTCAAAAAATCTTTGTCGGTCCCAGTGCAATCTATCTATGTTTGCAGGGCCAAGCAGGCAGCTCCCCTGTTTTCCTGGCAAATTGGTATTTTTAGTTGATGGTAAATTCGTACGATCGTTCTGAGAAGATCATGGTCTCACGATCAGGATCTGGTCTTTTAAAAATCTCAACATCTATGGCCAGCTTTACTGGAATAAAAACAAGCCTATTTGGTTTATTTAATGCTTACATAATTTTCTAGTAGACTTAAGATATGAAGATCCATTTCCTGGAAACCCCTAGGTCCTGAGCATTCTGCATAAAAAGTCCCATTCCTGTATTATAATGTTGATATTACAGGGATCAAAAAACTTCTTTTAGTAGTAACTTTAGGATTAGACCACCATACATAAATTTACCATACATTCCGTCACTCTCATAGGACCAGACAGGATTTGTTACAGTCTGTTTTTTTGCAGTCTGACTTTGAGTAGGCAATTACTTGTGGAGTGCATTTCATGGCTGAAAAGAGCAAAAGAAAGAAATATCTTATCTGACAGCAGATGGTTGCAAATGCTGACAATCCATAAAGCATGGCTGATTTACCCAAAAGAATTGAGAAGTGGCAGGTATCGAATCTTTTTTCTCTCTCTCTTTGAAACCCATCCCACCCCAAGTCAGAATAATAAAACAACAGTCATGGGCACCCCAAAGAAATCTCAGCCTCGACCATTTGTGGACTATTTTAGGTTTTTTTTAAAATTAGAAAAATTTACAGTCATAAAAAATAAATTACATTAAAAAGAATATTACTATAACACAGGAGGGGGGTCTAAATGTGGGAAATAAAAGAACAGAGTGAGGGAACTGGCAATATGTGGAGGGGGTGTCAGAGTTGCAATCTTTCTTTATCAGATGCAAGTATTCCATTTGTGAAGCACCCAATAAAGTTCTATATGGTATTAAGATTTTAAGAATATTGGGTAACTATAGTCTGAGGTTTATAAGAGAGGATACAAACTCCAGCTATGTTCCCTTGTAGGGTATTATTTATCAAAATCCGAAAAGTTCTCAACATTTTCTGAAAACTACTCCAACCAAATCCGAATAGACTTATCAATGCTAAAATATTTATCAATACATTTTTTCCAAAAATTTTTGTGCTGGAAAAAAATTTGATAAAATCGTGAAAAAATTTAAATTGTATGAATTTTTCGGATGTGTCGCAAAAAAACTGTGACTTTTTTGTATTTGTCGCCGAAACCTCTGACTTTTTTCAGATTTGATGCCCGAAAACCACAAGATCTTCAGATTATTGAATGAAAACCAGCGCAGATCAGGATATCAACGGACATCTGCCATTGACTTCTACATGAACTCGGCAGGTCTAAGTACATGTGCAGAATGGGGGTGAGATACTCTATATTTACATCTACTTTCATGAGATTGGTACATTTAATGCAGCATTAGCAGAATTGCATAAATGCATCTTGAGATTGCTTTAAGGACATAAACCAGGAAATAAAGTATGGATGCCAAATAGTTATAATTCAATTACTCTGGCTCAGCGTACAGGGAATAAAGGCATGGGGTGTAACTACAGAATCCTCTAGAGCTGTGATGTATTACCAAGACTACAAGGCTTCCAAGGCACATGAACACTTTTGTATTATTCCAAAATATAGGTTGTCTATACATCTATTATTGACTGAGTACACTAAAAACCTTCAGGTACATTTGTATTAATATTTGTTCTCTTTGTTAGGCAAATGTTTACCATCATAACCCTTTGGCACACCAAGAGAATGCTGGTCTAAAGATACGATATGTCTGTCCTGCAACACATTTGTTCTTCTCTACTACAAGATTGCTCCTATCTTTGGTCCTATCTACTGGGTAACAGAGCAAATTGAGGAACAATCGGTAGGGGGATACATAGTATGATGAGGAGTTTTGTACATTCTCCTATGCGGATGCATTACATCTGTATATGTGAATGAGAAATCAGTAACAACATAAAGTATTCCAGTGCACACTGACAAACTGTATGAAAGGTACCACTAGGCTGATTGTACAAAGCGGATAACCAAAATTTTTCTAATTCTTACATAACCTTCTAAAGAAAACATGCAGCTTTTTTGTTAACATTCCTACCTAATCAGTAAATCATAATTTTCTTATCTGCATCTTTTTCAATAATACAGTGACCTCTACTGAAGGTTTTAATATCTAAAAGAACAAATAAGCAGTATGGTTACTTTTTTAGCAGTCTAGCTTTAACAAATAAACTATTGAGAAGCACTAGTACTGCAAACTCTTATATAAATTGATGCTTTGTTTTAAAAACTTTTGCTAGTGATGCATGAATGCTAATGGTGTTTGTATATTTGGGCATAATTGATAAGTTTATTTGTTGCTCCAAAAAAGATATCCTTCTTTAAAATGTTTAGGTTTTCCTGTATATACAGGCTTTCCTGTTCGTTCCAAGAATCCCAGAAACATAAAGGGTTTTATGCAGCTCAAATACTTTTTAAAAACAGATGAACCCAAGACAGACAAACTTTTTTTTAACTAGTCGAGTGTAATTCCATGGATTGCCCAGGTGCACATTTCACAAAGGTCAGGGATGCCTGTGGCTAGCCATACAGTTTATGGCTTTGCAGATGCAATAGTCTTCTGGCAGCAAGAGAATAAATGTGATCACCTTTTCACTTCACCTTCTGTTTCAGTGACCTATGGCACATAATTGCTCACTGACATTAAGGGGGTTATTTACTAAACTCCGAATGCAAAAATCAAAAAACATTTGTGATTTTTTTTATATGAAATCGGACTTTTAAAAAATCACATATTTTTCGGAATTTATTAAACCCCTAGGATGTAAAAGTCCGAATCAGAAAATCCAGCATCTCAGACCTGTTGAGGTTGCATATAGGTCAATGGGAGTAGTCCCAATGATTTATCGATGTGCTTTGATGAAGTTTTCATGCAAAAGTCTGAATTTGCGGGTGAAAAATCCAAAAATATCATGAAAATTGGATGAAAAATCTGAAAAAATGATGTTGGATTATGGGCTCAACAAGTATAGTATTAGCTACAATATATCAGTTTCCCTTTAGGTTCCAAACATGAGAACATTTTGTAATTTTCCTTTTATTCTGTTTTCAGTATAGCATCTTGAGCTCAGTGTAATTAGCACCTGTTGTTCTTGTGTTTTTCCCATAGTGAATTTATTCACTGTGATCCTTGATACTTGTTTTGTTAATCTTGCTACCAATAGGTGCTAACAGCAGAGGAGAAGAATTTAATACAAATTACGCTGTATTCTATCCTCATTTATTGCATAAAACTCCTTGTAGAAGGAGAAGTCTCGAATGATTTGCAGTTACATTTGCACATTATGGTGAGTAGAAGGTTAAGGAGACACTATAAAGTGTTTTATTCTTTTTATGTTTGTCTAACTGAAATATTAAAATGTGTATATATTTTTCCTCTTGTGAAGCTGTTACTGCTGGCCCAGTCTGAGGTTTAATTTTGCTTACCATTGTCTGCAAAGCTAGGTGGTCAAAAAGCTTTTTATCGCCTCCCTTAGTTCTTCCATTGTTTTATACTCCACAAACACAAGAAAACAAGTAGATGGGGTGAACTAGTAACTAAAGGGGGAGGGGAGGTGTGAGTATAATGGACAAATAACAGGGCAATGAAGAGACCCTTCATGGCAGAAACATCTCTCTGTTCTCATAGACTGCCTAGAAAGTTATCATAAAACTAAGACAACATAAGTTTCTTTATAGTAAACAGAGTTGTACATGAAATTTTATGGGAAAAAGAGGCCATTTAACAACTACTAATATAACAAGTATATAGAGTCATTCTATTGTTCTTATCCTTACTAGACAATTTATGCAATGCAAAACTATTTTATAAAGTTGGTATAAATTATAACCTATAACATGTCTTATAAAAAGAAAGTTCACCTTTCTTTTAAGATTTATTATGAGAGTTGCTAAAAATAGAACATAGAACATGGCAAAAGTTAATTTAAAGGTGAACTGCCCCTTTACCTAAAGCCTTTTGATTACTGCTGGACAAATATTTATGATAATTATAAAGTAAACAGGGAGGACTTTGGGTGCAAAATCACTGTGTCAATGAGGGATGAGGTTATATGAGCCACTACATCAGAGCCTCAGTTATCATGGCCCCATAGTACTAAGAGAGCTCATTAGGAGGTCCCAATTATCAGTTCACTGGGTACATCAGACTCCCTGGTGGTGGGCCCTGTTATCAGTGCAAAAAAAGTACAAACACTCCTGATATGCCCCAAAAATGCAACAAATATGCAAAACTCTGCCCAAAAAACATCTAAACCCCCACCCATCAACTCCTGCCCAAGTCTTCCTTCCCAAGTCTGGACCCCATTACAGAAGCTCCCTGTACCCTTTTAAAGGTGGTCAATCATAATATAATGGAGAAGGAAGGATACTTCTTCGTGATATGGTGGGAATGCACCAAGCTGTATCCAGATCCTTATTTGCATTAATGTCTCAAATTACAGGAATAGGTCAACACATTAAAGCACCTATATAATTACACTTTAAGGAACATCTGCAGGACCTGTAAACACCAACTACTCTCTAACTTAATTCCAACACAGAGGTGTGCCTGGAAATGGAAAGGAAATCCAAAGCTGAGAACTGGGGGGACTGTTTTTTAAAATGTTGGGGAACTAGATCATACAATTATGGGGCATTACTGTATTATGAAATGGGGGGGGGGGCTACACTGTGCCATTCAATGCCAGGGCTGCTGTTATGTAATGCTAGGGGCTGCCACTACAAATATCAAAATTCATTTTTATTTCCCTTTCAAAATAAGTGATAATTGGTGTGTTGCTGGGTGTGCTAGTGGGTAGGGTCTTTTTGCAGTAGAATGGATTTGTTTGTTTGAGTGCAGCACCCAAGTTTGGATTTTTTGATTATCTGTAGCTCCAAACCATTATTTCATATCTTGCAGCACTAATACTAAAATGTGGATAAAAGGTGGACTTTTAAGTTATGGTTAGTTAAGGTGACACATAAAGTTTAATTCTCACATTACGGCAGTGTTGGACTGGCCCAGCTGGGCCAGACCCCCCTCTTCCGATGCTCTTTTTTTTGGCGACGCACATCGCCTTGTGCGCAGGGGAGCTTTGTGCACATGCGCGCCGAAGGGATGCTGTGCGCGCATGTGCGCCAATGGGGCACCATTAGCTTATGTGCAAGGGGGACGAGGGGACCAGAGAGGGGCCCTGGTCAGCATTCTCAGTGGGCCCAGTGCCTCCCAGTCCGACCCTGCATTACGGGAAAATAGAAATATCTCCGGGCCTCTTAATTCATCCTATGGAAGGTGCCCCAACAGCCAGGAGTATTCCGGGAATTGGGAACACATTCAACTCTCGCTCATTTATCCCATCATTACCAAGTGAAGAGGTTTTTTTCAGGTAGCGCGATATGAAGGTTGCACAGAGAATAATGGGGTTATAGGGTTTCTTCTAAGAGCAAAGTCTTGAGTCTCCATACCTCTCAATTGTCCCGATTTTCTGCGGAACAGTCCAGATTTTGACAGCTCAGCCTGCAGTCCCAGGTTTCTTACTGAAATGTCCCAAGTTTCTCTTAATCTCCTGCACTGATGCCAGAAAAATTTACAAAGTTTCTGAAACTCAATTAAAGTAAGAGGCTTTTTGGCAGAGAGCCCATAGCACTGAGCAGCTGCACTTCTATACATTTGTAAGAATTTAAGATAAACAAAGATACAACTGTAACTAGTTAAAATAAGCAAGTCTCTTGGGAGACTCACAATTTAAAGGGTAATTTCAGTTTTAATGGCAAAATTGTTATAACACTTAAAACATGGCCCTAAACATCCCAGAAATGTGTTCAAACTTTCATATTTTGTAAAATTGACATGGTAAATAGAGAGTGTGGCCACAAGATGGATGTGTGGAAAAAAAGATTGCCGCGCTACGTGCACCTGATGTTTTTGTCCGGCTTTACATTTTTCAAATGTTGGGAGGTATGAACTATGAGATCAGAGAAACATAATTATAATATGAAAATAATGTACACCTCCCATATTCACGCCAATGCCCATTTTAAAAAAGCATCTTTACAATATTTTTGCTTTACTCTACTGATGATTCATTTTGTCTGCAATTGGCCTTTTTTTCATTGCCTCATTTTATCAGTGATAACAGCATGAGTCACTTGGACTCACTCTCTTTAGCATGCCGCTAATATATTATTGTACAATTTTAGAGCAATAGTGCCTGCCACACTTACAGTACGTGCAGAATAACATGTTAACAAAATCGGCACAAATAGACAGTTTGCTCCAGCAAGAACCAGTATATTAGCAGGACTTAGGGCCACTAGTGATGGGCAAATTGGCGGCAATTCATGGGTGTCAAAATTGTAGCCGGCAACAATTCTAATGTTGGCGACTTTTGACGCACATTAAAGTCAATGGGCGTCCGTTTAATTGTCGCTGGCGTCCAAATTGACGCTGGGGTTGGAATTGTTGCCGATGTCAAAAATAAATTTGGCGCCAGACAATTTTCGCAGCAATTTTGCAAATTTATTCGCCGGCGGTGAAACACGCAAATTCGCACTTGACGAATAAATTCGGGCATAACTAAGGGCCACAATTGCATGACATTCAATTGCAATTGTGATTTGATTGGATAATCAATTAACCTCTATTGGTGCAACACACCAAGGACACTGTATTTACCACCTTGATAGGCTCCCTTTCACTGGAGTATTTTTTACGTTGTGCACACAGCAGTAGTACAGATATGTGCACATCAGCAGT
Source organism: Xenopus laevis (assembly GCF_017654675.1). Classification (NCBI taxonomy): domain Eukaryota; kingdom Metazoa; phylum Chordata; class Amphibia; order Anura; family Pipidae; genus Xenopus; species Xenopus laevis. The sequence goes on from NC_054388.1 coordinate 76,272,295, forward strand.
TGTACCTTGAGATTTAATAAGCCCACTTTTAGTAAATGAAGCTTTACTTCTTTTAATGTTTTGATGCAGCATAATTTACTGTATTTATGAAACTGTGCCTCATGTTCAAAAGACGCACTGATGATATTAAATAATCCTTCCTGAGTCCTACCTGAAGGCATGGGCTCCATTGCTCAAGTGTCCCAGGCCAGGCCAAAAGGGCAGCATGAGCGGGTGGGTCCATCTTTGCCGAAGCTAGGGTGAGCCCCACCATCCCCACCCCCCTGAAGGGGTTAAGGGCTAAGGGGAGTCCTGTCTACCCAAAGATGCACTGATATGATATATAATCTATTAAAGCCTGTGGTGAGCTGAGTCTGAGTATTCTAAGCCAGCCCACTGCTTGCGTCTCTGACATCATAGGGAGGGGAGAGCAGGAAATCTTTAAAAGCACAGCCCTAAAACCCAAATACATTACTCCTCATCAATATAAAACATATAGTTTAGGTTTCCTTTAACTATTAAAGACAGAAGGAAAGTACTGTATACCATATGCTTGATTGCAGTTATTTTCAATCACAACTCTCTTGTAGCCTGTGATTGTTTTGCTGAATTCAGAAATATTACTTGCAATGCGTTTTTATGGTGATCACACACATGCCTCTCATACATTAGCATGACAAAGCCACACAATCTCCACAGCTACTTACAGGTTGTATAGGATTTTATGACTGAAACCTTTGAGTAACAGCCTACGGTATGACATTATTGCCATGAGAGCCATTATATTGATAATAATGCTGCACTTTTTATGCACTATAAAAACGTATTTACTCACTGCGCACAAAGCCATAAACCCCCGCAAATCAGAGATTTTGCATTTTATATTTAGGCTGTGATGGTTACTAGGCATAATTGCACATATAATTGTTCTTCCTAGGCATATATGAACTGCGGCAGGTGCCACTGGTAGAGACTTTTGTCATCATATATAATGATAAAGCTTTTTTTGAGATTAAGGCCCTCTGGGAGTTGCTAAATCACATTTGTCTGCACCTTCCCCAATCTTGCAACACACCGATGATGCAGCGGAAAAAAAAATCACACCCCCCAAACAATAGTGACAAAGCTTCTCTCCCCCAACACCCCCAGTGGAACTGATTAACCACTTGATTCCAAAGACAAGTAAAGAATATTGCTATGCGGTGAGATCCATATATGGTTAATTCTAGTTACATTCACAATGGCCTGAGACGCGTCTGCGGCCCTTGCAGCTGTAGAGTGAATAAAACAAATGTATTTGATGTTAATGTCCTCTCTTGTTTTATCCCTATCTGAAATAATAGGTTAATGCAGAGTCGTACATGTCCCTATATTTATAACCATTATGGGCTCTATACCAGCAAAACTCCATGTTTTTTTGGTAACATAAAAAAAGAAAATCTGAAATGACATTAATGGCAGCGTGCAATATGCAAACCAGTTACACGTTTTTTTATATTTTTTCTCGGCTTTGCTTTAAAGTCAATAAATACCTTTTTATCCAGATGGTGCACCAGGATGGGGATACAGGAACAAACACACAGATCAGGCAGGAACTGGAGAGATAAAGAAAAGGGGGAAGAAGAGAAGCGATGCATTAGGCTTTTTGTACAAAGGATTGGAAAGATGTACTCTCCGAGCTGAGGCGAGCTCTGCAGAGAGCAGCAAAGGGGATTTAACACACCTTCTGTTCCCTGGCACTGCAGCATAATGCTCTTTGTTTTAATTCAGCTGAAGCTCGTGCTTAGGAAGAAGGTAGAAGTCGAACTGGTTAATATCAAGAAGGATGTGAAATACAGAAGCAGAGATCTGCTTTATTCACCCCCTCCCTTCCTTACACCAGCTCTCTGCCCAGGACTGTGTCAACCACCAGCCAGTCACTATGAAGCCTGCAGTGGTACTGAGGAGAAGGGGGAGAGGGAGGGCAGCAGAAAAAAAGAGGTGGGGAGTTGGGGGGAAAATGCTGGAGGAGAGAGAAGAAAAATTATTTGGTGAGGAGGAGGGAGGGGAGAGCAAGAAAGACAAAGAAGGAGAGAAATGAATAAAGGGGAGAGAAAGAGGAGATGAGGGATGAGCAACCAGGTGGTGAGATGGAAGGAAACAGAACAACGTAACAAAGCATAGGGGATAAAAAAGGCAATACAGAGTGAGCAAAGGATACAATGATCAACGCCCAGAAATAAAATGATTGGGAGAAGAGAGTAAAGGAAATGTTACTCTGAGCATACCACTAGTTTCAGAACCTTCCAGAAGATACAGTAGCAGAGAAAGGAGACGTGTCATTGTGTACGTACAATAACAGACTCTACTAGAGCTGCCTCTCACTGAATTCTACCCTCAACTCCATCACAAACATCTCCGTGGTATAGGGTTAGCTACGCATAAGCAGCATCATATTCAATTGCTTGCCCTGTCATCATTAAAATGAGGGTCTTTTTATGAGACAGGGAGTTCATTTCTATAAGAAGGCACAATGAAATCCTTGAGATCTTTCCAAACTAGGGATGCCACTTAAAACATCCATCCATTTTTTAATAGTTAACTTCATAAAACACGTAAGAAGTAATCCCATATTTACCCTGCTAACTACACATAAAAACTGAAGTGTCTCAAATACACTCATACTAACACCTCGATGTTAGGTAGCACAAGGTATTAATGACTTTCCATTCTTCTTCAGGAAATAAATGCCGGGTTTTGTCTTTTGACCTTAAAGCAATAGATAGCTGGACCACTCAAACATTATATATGTAAAGAAGAACCCAAATGGATGAGGCAGAATTACCCTTCGTCATAATGATTTGAGCATGTTCCTGATGTATATGAAAAATGGATATAATTCAGTCAGTTTTACTACAGCACATGGCCTTGGCCCTATTGCCTGAAGATACTTGTCACTGAACTAGCCTTGATAAAAGTATAAAGCATGTATTGTTACAGCCTTTTGTGTTAGATACAGTATGTAGTTATATGTAGATAATTAAATATGTATGCATTATGTATAGAGATTGGGGTAGATCCCCCTTTCCTTCCTTAAAATTAACCCAAGTATTGTATAGTATAGTAACTCCATTGCATTAAAAACACACAAAGGAACCCTGGATCATAAGAGACGCCCCATACATTGGATACACAGACCATTTTTATCATACTCTCTTGAAATGATGCAACCTTCACTCTGAAAATGCTAACATATCGGCTCAGCTGAGTCAGACATGGGGAAAACGTTGCAATGTGGATATAAAACACATCATTTTGTGTAAGAAAGCTTCCCTAAAGTTTTTCTTTGAACTATACAAAAAATGGGAACGAAATGGGAATGAAAAATGGGGCACAGACAGGGTTGTTGGTATTTTGCTCGTCTGGCCAGTAATATAAAGTCTGCTGCCAATATTATTAATAGGGAAAAAATTCTAAAAATATGGAAAGGCCGGTATTTTTTACAGAACATGTGAATAAATAAAACAAAATGTCATTTTAAATAGCTTTCCAATATACAGTATATTATTTATTAATAAATTAAACTGCAATCAAATCACTATGGGGGAATGTAATTAAAATCACAAGCGTTGTTTAAAATGGTGTTTCGGCAATTGTTGCTGCTCGCAATGTACAATCATTCGCTGGCGAATATTACATCGCTCATTATCGCTAAGCAAAGGTTAGCATTAACAGATGCCCACTAGTTTTGTTAAAAGTTAACAGATTTGCAATTGCAAAATTTTATTACTGTACATGTTTGCAAAAGCTGTTTGTTCACAAACTTTTCTAGGAAGACGATGCGGTCTAATATCAGTCATAAAGGATGCAAAGAATTGAAATCTTGGTAACTTTCACAATGGCCTTTGTAAACTTCTTTTTGCGCTAACGAGTCTCAGTCAAAACACTGCTGCAGAAGCCAGCTTATCTCCAGGAAAGACTTCAAATCCCACAATGCCTTGCATGCTTCCACACAGCTGACTCCTACATCATTTCAATTGTCAGGACCAGCAGTGCAGAGAACAGAAAGGAAGAGAATGATACTGCTTTCAATAGCAATTACATTTAAAAATAACTTCTTAAAACATTCAATTATTGGAATGTTGCTTAGAATTGCACTTTCTTTCATTTGTCAAAATTTTGTTTTTGGGTTTACAACACACTTTAAGCATTTCTTGCACAATACAGTACTATATGCTTCTAAGATGTCAGAAAAGTAGATCAGGACCTAAGCATGCATATGCAACAGGAAGAAAATAGCAATAAAGGTATGGGATCTGTTATCCAGAACTCGGTTATCCAGAAAGCTCTCAATTACCACAGACCACAGACTTAATTGTGATCAAATAATTAAAATTTTTAAAAATAATTTCTGTGTTCTTTGTAATAATAACTTGATCGTAACTAGGATATAATTAATCCATATTGGAGGCAAAACAATCCTATTGGAATCATTCAATGTTCATCCAAATTTTAAAAAGATCCCTTGCCCAGAAAACCTCAGGTCCAGAACTTGCTGGATAACAACCCCATACCTGTATGTGAAATCAAAGCTGATGCAGGCTGCAGGGTTGTACTCTACATAAGCGCATGCATAATTTGCAAATTGTTCAGAGTTTTCCAGCAAAAACTAGGTTTTTTGAGTTTTCAGGTACGGACATCAGCACATACACTTGGACCTTCCCAATTGACTTATACAGGACCTTGAGTTTTTTTTTTTTTGCTCCGAAAACTACAAATTATTCGAGGTTCAGATATTCGGACCTTAATAAATAACCCCCAAAGTCTGTAGAAATCCTAAGTGTCCTGTCCTATGTAATACGTATACACAAATCCCCACATGTTGTATTAACTGTAAGGATCAAATTTTGCCACTGGACAGTAGACAGAATTTGAGCATGGCCTGGGAAATAAAGCCATACATCTTCCCCTCCTTCTATTGACAACTGAGTTAATTTTGTTAACAGGGTTTTCAATAAATATACTGTGACCTTTTCCGCCATGCCTGTTTCCTAGTGTTTAATCTGTTTGGTGGGTCAATTAATTAGTGTGGTTAGAGAAGAGATACCCTCCAGACAACCAAGGTCGTATGCTTACAGTCATAATACCTCTACTGTATTGCAAAAAGAAAAATCACACCAAGGTGTTCCATAATTTCTGCATGGGTCTTTATATGCAAACGTAATGAATCGTATTGATTGAATAATATTTCACTCATCCATAATTTACAATCTAAATAATTAATAAGACTGTTAATCGACTGCTATACAGTCTTTCATTTGTTTTTCCAAATATCATCCTTGAAAAAGAGAAGGAAGGATGATTAGAATTATAATAATATCATCTCCATTAACTCTATATAGAATAGGCACTGACTGCAAAAAACTATTATCTCCCTAAGGGACTGCCAGAAACCTGCTAGTACTTGGGAATACAATAAATACAAGGGGAATAAACAGACCACATAAACATGAAAAGGTGTGAGTTTAATAAGAGGACTCTGAGCACTTTTGCTATTTACATCAATTTTCTATTTTAAGTAAATTTTTAGCAGTTTTATACAGTTAATAGGCTCAACAGCTCTTTTTGAAGGCCCAAAGTGTCAGTGACCCTATGGGAGTTATCAAAATCCGAAATTTTGTCATGATTTTCTGAAAACCGACCAAATCCGAACGGACTTCCCCCCCGCCCCCCATTTATCAATACACTTTCATAAAAATGTCTTATGAGGGAAAAGACTTCATAATATTGTGGGGAAAAATTGAATCGTACTATTTTTTTTTTTAATTATCGAACCGAAAACTAAGAAATTTTCAGATTATTGTAAGAAAGATCAGGATATCTTCAAAATGTCAACGGGACATCTGCCATTGACTTCTACATGATCTCGGCAGGTCTGAGTTGGGGTACTTTTTTATTTGGAGTTTAATAAATCAGAAAAAATCTGATTTTCTTTTCTCTGAAAAAATTGGGGTTTTCCCTTTAGAAATCTGACTTTTATAAATAACCCCCTATGTGTCTATGCATGTTCTATGAACTTCTTGTATGCTGTTTGGGTTACTGCACCAAAAGTCTGTTAATAAATGCTTTCATCTCAGAAACCAGCAAAAAATAGAAAATCAATGTAAACTGCAAAAGTCCTTAGAGGAGCCCTGAGTAACTTTAGATCAATTTGTTTTTCGGGTTTGGATCCCCTTTAGGGAGCTGCACAGATACATCTTAGAAAACACACACACAAAACAAAAGTGCTTTAGATTTTGGAGGTTTTAGTAGTCCTTGAATGTACAGTAATATGAACTGGTACTTTTAATTAAAGCATCAGTCCTACATAATAGCTTATAGGTGGTAAAGGTGCAAAGTTGGCTCCAGGCCTAATCGCCTATAGCAAGCAATCAGCAGGTCGCTGATGGTCACCTGTTTAAAAAAAAACATCTGAATGTTTCCTATTGTTTCCTGTACAAACGTAGTGACTTTTATTATATATTGTTGATAGTGTTCCCCTATGTGATGCTGTAATTATCATCATCATCATTTATTTATATAGCGCTGTCAAGATAATTATTTTGACAGTCTCTTCTAAATATATTTAAAGCAGGAATTTTGTGTGTTTAAATATTTGGCACCAGAGTGCAAAACTGCCTGAATGCCTTCAAGGCCTAATCCTGACATGGCTGTAGCTGTGATAACCCAGGTGAGTCAGTGGACTTGTCAACAGTGTGCACCTTAAAGCTACAGATTTCCCACCATCTATTACATATCCAATGCACCTTAAAGCTACAGATTTCCCACCACCTATTACATATCCAATACAACTTTAATTTGAGTTTAGTATCAACAAAGGATTTCACAGTTATATTTGCCCATCTTTTTTGACCTGGCTGCAAGCCCTCACATTTAAAGCACTAGTCAATTAAACACCCATCTATTGTGATGATGCAACAACTTCATAAAACTTAGCATCGGGTAGCTTCAGTGGCATTCTTTGTTTGTTTTTTTAGAGCTACAGATTATTTGGCTCTTGGAACAGCAAGCAAATATTTCCACCATCCTACAATGACTGGACTATAAAGAGCCAATGAATCAGCATTATCTTGAGTGAGAAATGTGTGCAACCGTTATTTCTGATTATTTTGTGTCGTTCTTCCAAATGCCATTTTATGCCAGCAGCTTTTGTCTTTCTCAGCCCCACTGTCAGTGTTTCATCAATTAGTTTATCTAGTGTGTCCTTGAATCTATTATTCACTGCCTGGCAAAATGGCAAGCATATACAGTCTTTTTAAAGGGGACCCATCAACCAAACAAATTATTCAAAATCCTATTTTATCCCATTAGTCAAGCAAAATGAACTTTAATTACACAATATAAATTATTTGAATCTTGCTTCCTTCAGTCTGGGAATTCATAATTATAGCAAGCAGGCAGGAACCATTTTGTGGACACTGTTATTAAGGCAAGCCTGGCATCCTCTCAGAATCTTGTTTGTGCACCAGAATGGGAAGCCGATATCCATCCCCATGCACTGGTTATATAATTAAATGGTTAGGAGAACCGTTGGAATGTGGTGAGTGCAGTAACATCTAGGAAGTGCTGAATGGACTCCTAAGGCATAGAGGAGGGGCAGACAATATTTGATTGACAGATGAGATTTTTAAATGAGCTAACAACAGCTATGAATGCTGTCATAAAAGAATAGATATTGGATTTTTTTTTTAATTTGAAAAGGACTTTTATAATACAGCTTTTTGTGTCTGGGTGACAGGTCCACTTTAAGCAAAAACAAGAATAGACAGGCAAGTTATATCTCAGACAGAGTATGTACCGTAATGGTAAAACTACAAAGATACTGAAGAGTAGATGTGAAAACTCTTCTCAAATCTAATGTACAAAATATTTATTGTCCTGTACACGGGTGCTGAAAAGCCTTTTTGAAATGTTATATATACATATATACTGTATTTGCACTTTGTATGCATTTCTATTTATTCAGTAAAGAGTAAAGTTTATATTACATGCCTCATAATTTGCCTCTTTTCTACTTTGTCATTTATCTTTTATTGTTTTAAAAATATCAAAGAGACTGACTGATGGGATTTTTTTCCAATATCTGTGGAATTAGAGGAGGTCAGTGTATTAGTGCCTTTGCTGAATTTAAAGGGGTGGTTCATCTTTAAAGTAACTTTTAGTATGTAATAGTATGGCCAATTCTATGAAATTCTTCAATTGGTTTTGATTATTTATTTTTTATTGTTTAATAATTATTTGCCTTTTTCTTCAGAATTTTTCCAGCTTTCCAATGGGCGTCGCTTACCCCATCTAAAAAGCAAATGCTCTGCAATGCTACAAATGTATTGTTATTCCTAATTGTATTACTCATCTTTCTATTCAGACCCTCTCCTATTCATATCCCAGCCTCTTATTCAAATCAGTGCATGGTTACTAGGGTAATTTAAACCCTAGCAACCACATTGAAATTGCAAACTGTAGAGCTACTGAATAAAAAGCTAAACAACTCAAAATCCACAAATAATAAAAAATGAAAACCAAGGACAAATTGTCTCAGAATAAAACTCTCTACATCATACTTAAAGTTATTTCAAAGGTAAACCACCTCTTTAAGGCTTATTTTTAAGTACTATAAGGCTGAATACTCTGGAGAGCTCAAAAAGATAAAAATATAATTGAATGGTTTATATAGCTGAGCCAACACATCACAGATAAGGGTATTACAGTCTAACCTCTCTTGTCTTAGAGAGCAATTGGTATTCTTCAGCACTGTGTGTGGCAAATCAAGTTTTCACCCTATGAGGATATTTTTAAAACAAATCCAGCCAGTCAAAATTTTGATGAAAGCACCCGTGGAGACTGAAATGTGTCTGGGCAATGCACACAAGGGGATATTTATCAAGGGTCGAATTTGGAATTGAAAAAACTTCGAAATTCGAATTAAAAAAAACCAACCGAAATTAAGTCAAAGTTTTGTTTTTGGTAGAATAGGTCCATTTTCAATCAATAGGTCCATATTCAGCCGAATTCGAATCGTACAAATTGAAGGAATAGCGCAATCAATCAAATTCGATTCAAAGTTTTTTCCACCACTTGAATCCAAATAGGTTCTAGGAGGTCCCCCGTAGGTTAAAACAGCAATCCAGCAGGTTTTAGATAGTGAACTGTCGAAGTCAAATTTGTAAAGATACAGTATATGATAAATTTCGATTAATTTTCAAATTCGAATCGAATTTGGACTATTCCCTAGTCGAAGTACACAAAAAACAGCTCGAAATTCTAATTTTTTTCATACGAAAATTCACCTCAACGTTTGATAAATCTGTCCCTAAGTAATTTGTAGAGAGAAATCTCTGATTAACTTGGACCCATCATAAATGTAATATAGGTGAGGAAGAAGCCTAGAATTAGTTGGGTATAAAAGCTTTAGAGAAGCCTAGGTAGTTGAGCAGGATCCACCACCATGATGCAAAATGACTGGCAGATGTATAGTATAGGAAAAAGTTTCATTCTGCCAAGCCCTTCCTGGGAGAGTTGATGTTTATGACTTGGTTTATTCCCAGGGAAATGATCCCCAGTAAAACTTGAGAAGCAGGGATCTTATTTTTAATTAGTGGTCTGATGATATTTTGATTAGTGACTGTCTGAATATGTACAGGTATGGGACCTGTTATTCAGAATGCTTTCTGGATAAAGGATCTTTCCGCAATTTTGATCTTCATATATTAAAGAAATCCAACAGGCTGGTTTTGCTTCCAATAAGAATTAATTATATCTTATTTTGGATCATGTACAAGGTTCTGCTTTATTATTACAGAAGAAAAAGGAAATCATTTTTAAAAAAAATTGTATTTGGATAAAATGGAGTCCAAGGAAGACGATATTTCCATTACTTTTGGAAATATATATATATATATATATATATATATATATATATATATATATATATATATATATATATATATATATATATATATAGATATATATATAATAAATAATGTCACTATTAGGGATGCACCGAATCCACTTTTTTGGATTCGGCCGAACCCCCGAATCCTTCTTGAAAGATTCGGCCGAATACTGAACCGAATCTGAATTTGCATATGCAAATTAGGGGTGGGAAGGGGAAAACATTTTTTACTTCCTTGTTTTGTGACAAAAAGTTATGTGATTTCCCTCCCTGCCCCTAATTTGCATATGCAAATTAGGATTCGGATTCGGTTCGGCCAGGCAGAAGGATTCGGCCGAATCCAAATCCTGCTGAAAAAGGCCAAATCCTGGCCGAATCCTGAACCGAATCCTGAATCGAATCCTGGATTCGGTGCATCCCTAGTCACTATGTAGCTCTCTTAGGCCCACTTCATGAATCTGTAGTATCTAAAGACTGAATGAGATTCCAGGTTTTGTGCACAGCATGAGGAAAGTAACTACATAGAAACATGACTTTACCTTTAAAGAGGATATTTTTACTTGAAGAGGACAAAAAACTGGCATGTAAATAATTCATCATTTCTAGTGTTAGAGGTCTTTTAATGTCCATTGGCTAAACTATTCTAACAGCTTTTTCTTTACATTTTGATGCTTTGAAGACAAGGAATTTATTGCACTTCTTTTTTTGCATCAGGCTTTGCTGCTAATTCATTACCAGATGCATATTTGGTAACATTTCACAACACTTCCCAGATATACTTGTTAGCCTTTTAAACAGGCTAACCATGGTACTCATGGAGGAAGCCAGTCGGTGAAACGCGTCAGCCGTGACACAGGAGTGTGGCAGCAGCAGCTGGAGATCCGAGGCAAGCGCGCTGAATTGTAAAAGACGCTAAAGAACTCGGAGCAATACATGGATATGCTGAATTGCTTTTAAAATGATTTTAATGGAGAAACGTTGTGTAATCTTAATTGTTTATTAAAATTGTATAAACGCTTCCACGAGTTACTTCATTTTACCCACTAAGCAGGATACAAGAAGATTTTAAGCAAACTGGAACGATTATCACTATCAATGCCTCATCAATTTACTTCTTGTGAGTATGATCGACTACCAGACACACTAGGGCTCTTATAAATCAAAACTCGATACCACGGGTTTAAAACTAGCACTGTATGTTTAAAAGCAAAAAAAAAAAAAACTTCACTTTTTTAAGGTATTGCATTTCACTGGATAAATATCCTCTAAGGTGGAGCACAATAATTGAATATAATTGTGAACACTTGGGTGTAATTAAGTACAAAAAAATCCATTATCAGTGTATGCACAATAACTTTATTTTTAAATACTGCACTATATTATTTTATCTGTTCTCTCCCCCTCAATGACCTGCGGTATTTGAGGTATACAGCAATCTATTTGTGCAAAGTATCTTTTTGAGGGCAGAAGAGAGGCACATTGATTGCCCGGATTGGGGAGACACCGTTCGTTTTTGAGAATCAACCATTTGTTATTAGTTTTACCTTGTTACCTGATACATTTACTTGCATTGTACAGCCATCTGTAGGAACACAGGTCAGTGATAGACCCAGGCTGAGTATGTGCAGCAAGGATAAATCTGGAGCCCACAATGTTAGCATCAATATATTAGAACACCCTGATTTCTATAAGATGGGAGGCTGGTGCCAAGGCTGGCAAGAAAAGGGAAAGTTGTGCTTACCACAAAATTTGAAACCATTAAGCAGGGGGTGCAATGAGGCTCTGTAGCTAAAATAAAAACCCCCTCCTTACCATCTACTCTCTTAACTCACTCAAGTCAGCACTGAGTGGGATGAGTTGGAGCGTTGAGACTTTTTTGTGCAATAAGCTACTAAATATGCCCTCCCCTTTGAACAAAACAGGGATTGTTTGTCCATATTGTGCAATATATTCAAGCTGGCCAACTGCACCAAAGTGATCCCTGGGCTGAACAGTCCTACACTCACTTTAATCTGATTCATAGAATTCTACTGCTCCATTATACATTTTTTACTAAGTTGTACCTGTAGCTTGCTTTCCAAGGTTAAAACCTCTGGTAATGCCATTGTTTGAATGCGATCCTGTTCAAGACAATCTTCACTGACTTTTTCTTCCCTAAACATGATGCCTTTGAAAAAACTTGCCAGTGTTACATTCATTTAAAATGAGTAGGGTGCATTTACAGTGGGCTAATGTGTACCTAGTTAATAACCCCATGCAATTAGTTACAATTTTGCTTTCAGTGTTCTTCTTGCTTCTGACTGACCAAAGCTGATCACTGATTGGTTACAATCAGTACCTGTCCAGGTGCATATTTGTCCCCTAATAAAACTAATGGAGAAATTCAGTGCTCTGTAAAGTGTTACTGCAGTCCTATAACCATTTTCTATTTTCTCTGTCATAATGTACCAGTCCTTTTAGTTTGTTTTTGAACAGTGCTAGATAGTTTTAATGTATCAGTTACAGGCAGTAACAGATGGCATGCCACTTCTTTTTTTTATTCTTTTAACTGAATCTGAATGAGGTTGTTTTGGTTGGTGGTATTTTGTTTAGCAGTTTCTGCCTAAAAATATATACTGGGGCTTATTAACTAACGGTAGGCAAAGCTGCCAGTTTGCATATCCCCATAGCAACCAGCCAGAGATTTAAGGTTATACTTTAATAACAGTAGTCAGATCGAAATTGTTCATTTACTGCGCTGTGACAATTGCGCCCTAATGATACGCAGCTGAATAATTGCAAGCTCACTTTTTTTAGCTTTTAGTGGCATGTACAATCCTAAAAATAAATTGTACATGAAATAAAAGTTAATATAAGCTCATAAAAAAATTCACAATACTTTATATATACACACAGTCGGGCTAATTTATCAACACTGGGCAAATTTGCCCATGGGCAGTAACCCATGGCAACCAATCAAATTGCTGCAATCATTGTTCTACTTGCAGCTGGCTTCAAAAAGCTAATCACTGATTGGTTGCTATAGGTAACTGCCCATGGGCAAATTTGCCCAGTGTTGATAAATGACCCCCAGTATCTTTCATGTAACAGACACCTATTTAGGGTTCAGCACAGTCTACCCATATAGACTTTTTAGTCAGTTTCACTAAATTATATTTTTATCTTTTCAGATACATCAGGATGTGGAAAAGATAAGCCGACCTGTATTAATGCAAAAAATACTATTAATATGAGTTCCTTCATGTACTGCAAACATGACATTTTGGTTATGGCTACCAGTTACGATATAGCTTGAAATTTTGGTATGCATGCCTTAATACTGTCATTGCATGGTCATTTTTTGGATGTATTTGCACAATGAATTACTTATTATAAGTAATACTTTAATGTTTATTGTACCTTACCTATTCAGAATACATACTGTATAGGGATGGTATTAAATTGTGGTTTTATGCAGGGTTTATTTAAATAGTGCACATTATAAATTGAGCAGGGTCTTGAGGGGGACTATGGCTTTTGAGTAAGTGGCCGATTTGCCACAAAGCATTTTAATACTTCTCTATTGCAGCTGTTGCACTTTTGCTGTTTTTTTTTTTAAATGATAATGTTTTGTGAAGTTTATGGTGTAAGTGCTGAATCACTCTCTGCTTCTGTAAATCCATGCGGTTCAGCATGACAAATTTTCAAGTATTGTTGTAAGGATACATAGGGGCGCTGTTCTGTTAAACAACATTTTCCATTTGACTGTGGATACTATGGAGTCAGAGCAGCACTTGGCAAGCTTTGGGGACAGAAGGGAACCAGCTGGTAAACCAAATAATCTGACAGCTGGAATCAGGGCAGACTGGAGCACATACAGTAAATTAAAGGAAAGGCCAATTAGCAGGGTGTTAAAGCATAACTTCATGATGGAGAAAGACAATTGTTGTTTGAGTAAACATTTCATTCTTAATGTGCTTTTCTCTTTCCCTTTATACACTGTGTAACAATGTAGGGAATGATACTATTAGCCAAACACTAGCTGTGGGTAGCACTACTGCCTTGCAGTGCTAGGATTTGGAGTACATCCTTGATTGATGCCTGTCATTTTAAATAGTATTTCAATAAAGTCACTTTTTTGATTTAACCTCCACCTGCTGAATGTTTTCTCAACCACTAAACCCGAAGTACATGTCCAAAGTCAAGCCCAGGGCCAATCGCGTAGCCATAGCAGTAATATTTGGGCAAATTATTGAAATGATCTGACACTTGGTCTATACTGCTGCCTGTGTGCTGAAGGTGTTAGCAATAGACAAGTACTGGCACACAGAGACGCGTCACTCTCACATACTTCTTTAGGGCTGAAGGTGTCAATAGACAATACTGACGTGCCAGTACAGTAAACTAAAGAAGTATGCGAGAGCGATGCGTCACTACGTGCCAATACGTGTATATTGCTAACACCTTCAGCACACAGGCAGCAGTTAGGGTTGCCACCTTTTTTAAAAAAAAAAAAATACCGTCCAGTGGAGGGGGCGGGAACTAAAGGGACAGGCCGTGATGCAAAAAGGGGCGGGCCGTGGGGGGGTTCGTGCTGCAAAAGGGGGCAGGGCCACATTGCCAGAAGACGAAGAACATGTAAATTTGTAATACCAACCACGGCCCTGGCAGGTGTTTTACCGGCAGCAGCAGTATAGACCAAGTGGCAGATCATTTCACTAATGTGCCCAAATTTTATTGCTACGGCTACGCGATTCCTTGTTTAAATGAGTTAAATGATGTTTATGGTTCAAAGAATGTCAGGCTGAATGGTCGGCCCCCACACATTTTGACCTCACCAAATTGGGCCCTCGTTGCAAAAGGTTTGGACACCTCTGAATTATACCATGGAGTATGAATTGCACTTAACCATAGAGTGAGTAGTGTATACCATAGAGCTGAGTTACTGTAGATGTCTACTGCACATGCATAGAATAATAGATAATAATTTCAATTTCTACACTCAACACGCCATGAGAAATCAATAGAGTAGACTGGCAAAACACTACATGCAAAAATGACCATTTAAATAAAGGCAGTTATATTTTTTTACACTATATTAATAATTAGGTATTTTCTATTTATTCCTATGGGATTTTTAGAGGTGTATTTATCTAATGGTGAACTGGTGAACCCACAGACACACACTCCCCTCTATCAATTCTTCCTTTTTCCTAAGCCCCATTACAGTCTGCCTCTCTGGTGGTTTCATCATATCACAGACCAGCCTATGTGCCAAGATACTTCATGCTCAGAGTGTCCCATAGAACACTTTTCATTGACTCCTTTTATGAGTAATGACAGGTAAAATAAAGCATTTTGTCCACAGCTATTTTTCTGCCAGGATGGCAGTGGTAGACAAACCGTTCATAGACTTAAAAGTGTAAATTAATTTTGAGCATTTTCTTGCATTTCTGTTAACGTGTCAAATTGGGATGGCACAGCTATCAAAAAAAAGTAATTAGCAGGACATCACTGCTGTAAATTGTTTTAAGTTTCACATCATTTTGTTGTGGTTACTTTTCTTAAGATAAAGGTAAAATTGCTGGAGATCCCAATTCTCATTATAGGCATTTTGAATTTTGTCTACTGTTAATTTTCGACAAGACTGATGTGTCCATAAATGGTAATTACAATTGTCCAGAATGGGAAGCCATGAGTGACAGTTCCTCAAGGTTGGACATACTACTTTACAACAGTGGGACCTATAGCTGTCTTTCATTCATTCCGTTACTCTTTTCTAGTGATGGGCGAATTTGTCCCGTTCCACTTTGCCAAAAAAATCGCAAATTTAATGTGAAATTCGCGAAACGGCAAAAAATTTGCAAAATGAATTGAAGTCAACATTTTTTTGAAGTGTGTCAATTTTCGATGCCCGCGACAAATTTTATACGCATGCCTATTTTGTCCAATTACGTTAAAGTCGATGGACGTATGAATAATTTTGAAGCGTCCGCCCAAATTTTTTTGACTCAGCAAATTTTTCACAGGTGAATTTTTGCCCATTTGTGAATTTGTTCGCTGGTGGCGAAACACGGTAATTTGCAGCAAATTTGTGCGAATTTATTCACCCATCACTTCTCTTTTCTTCTCAATGCAACATCATCCGGCAGATTTTAAATGATAAAATATCAATACAATCTGCATCGTCTAAATCAGTTTATCAAAATACCTACTTGACATCTCAGCAGTAGCTTTTAATCTGTGTCCATCCAGTATTTTTTTCTGAGCTGACCTTGTGATTTTGAAAAAAATTAAACTGACCCTAAGGTGGCAGCAATCCACTTCTACATACATAAGCCACATGAAATTAATTCCAGTGGGTAGTCAAGAAATATAGGGGTGTAGTATTTCCTTATTATTTATGCATTTATTTGCCACTAAGCTCATGTAAGATGTAAGCAAGAAGTGGTCTGTAGCATTTCTGCCTATGCCCTACAATTTGTGCAAATTCAGATTGTATAGTAAAACATAAAACCTAGCACCAGATTGCAAGAAAACATAGCACTGGAAATAATGTTTTTTTCTGTCATCTCCTATAATGTCCCAAACACCTTAGTACCTTTTAGTGCTGAACAAATTGTGCTACAGTGAGTTGCACACATTTACCAGTTGCTGTTTACAACATGCACAACCATCTGTACTTGCGACAACATGCAATGAGTATCCTAGCTACCTAAAAAATGACGATTTGCTGTTTAACCTTTGTCATGACAGAAGGGATTGATTGACAGAGGCCATTCATTCAAGACCCAGACCCTGCTGACTTTATGATGTGGTGCCGTGGAGGAGAGATGGTAAAGGACAGCAGATGCTAGTCTGCCTATTTGTCACATAGTGGTTGAGCTGATGAAAAGCTCACAATTATATTAATTGATGTCACATGGCCTAGTGCACAGTCACGTTAAAATAGCAGATGGCAGTGTATTAGCATTTAAATAAGCTTGTGTTGCCGCTCTGGTACTGGAAAACCAGGGAGGAAAGACAGTGCATAGAGCAGGACTGTCTCTATCTGTGAGTAAATAGAAGCAGATGGCACGGCTATTCTAACAAGTTGTTTGAGTCAGCTATAGGTGCAAATAAAAGAAGCAATGGATATTCTGTCTGTTCTTTTCTGTTTGCAAACTCATTTGATTTGCAAATTCCTCTAAGAAATGTGTGTATAAATCTGTACAGCATCTTTAGGTTTAGTCCATAAAATTACAGCTCTACTGAACAGCAATATCATGGAAAAATGGATATCCAATAATTATTCAGTTTTCATTAATTATATATATATATTTATTTTTACAATGCTTCGTAAATTCTTTCTCTCATTCTCAGCAATCAAAACCCATACTGTGAAGGAGAATGAAATGCTGACAGACTATAATGGATTTAACTAGCGGTAAATTTGTAACCTCTATTTTATAAACTCTTAAAACAAGGGTCTTCTATAAAGTGTCAGACTGATCCACCTGGATAGTAGGAGATCTCCCGGTGGGCCCAGGTGTCAATGGGCTCTCCTGCTATACCAACCATTTTGCCTTGTATGCATAATGTATATCTTATCATTCATCTTTTCTATAAAAGGACAAAGAGAAGAGATGAAGAGACTATGGATTAGGGAATTTGCCTAAAAAGAAGAAGCAAAATATGCAGAGAGTGGTCTAGGTTTTACCTAGATTGACTGTAGGCAAAATCTGATAATATTAATCTCATATTAGTAAAACAGCTTAGCTCTTTGCTTGCCATACCAGCAGTCTTTAGGTGTGATATTTTAAATTGTACAAATATTCTTCACTATCTGCCCTTCATTTTTTCACTAAGGTTGTCCATTTGTTACATTCTCTGTGTGTAGTTTTGGGAAAGTAACTAGCTCCCTATGCATAAAACAGGATCATAAAATGCATGTAAGACATACAATGTATTGCTTTGTCTCCTACGTATTGAACATAATATTTTTATCTGTATTTGCTAATAAACAGAAATGATTCTTCTAACCAATATAGGAAATCTTAAATGTATTAATTGCAGTGCTGTTTGAATTAATATAACTGATTTTGAAACATTTGGTACATGCATCTTGTCAACTTTTGCTGAAGTATAATACAATTCTCATCAACAGATATTAATCTTTTAAGAGCAAAGAATAACAACACAGTATCAGACCTGGAGGGTTTAATTTATACTGAGGAATGCAAAACTTATAATGACACTGGGATATCCCTGGGACACTACAGAGGGTTATACCTCAGGAAAATGCTACTGACACTAATACTAATGTATGGAGGTAAAGGTTTGGATAGCCTTTATTTTAAGTAGTCCCGGGGGGGGGGGGGGGGTTTGGCCAGCTATGAGTTGGGCCTGGTTTACAGTTGAGTGTGGCAGATGTTTCCCTTTCCTGGATCATAGTATTTCCCTGGTAGTTCAGTAACTGTCCATAGGTGTCAGGGTTCCTAATCTTTAAAAGGGGAAGCCACTTCATGTTCTGCCTCTTTGGTCCCCAAGTCTGGAGAAGGGAGGTCCTGGATGTTAATGCTGCCATTATAGGGGCAGTATAGGTGACCAGGCTCAGGAATTGGAAATTTCTGGAGTAAGGGACCACTGTGAGCTTCACCTGGCACATGAGACTGTTTCACCAAGTCAGTGAGTGCTATCTCTGGGGTTTTGTGAACACTACAGCTGAGATTTAATTTGCTGATCAGTACACCTGATGTGCTCCAGCAACAGGACATCTAGCTAGCAGGGATTTCTTCAAAAAAAACCTGAAAGGAATAAGATATAATTTTTTCCATAAACAGGAAAAGTTAGAAGCAATGGTAGAAGTGCAAGTGCTTGATGGATGAGTCCTTCTGGC
This sequence comes from Xenopus laevis, assembly GCF_017654675.1. Taxonomy (NCBI): domain Eukaryota; kingdom Metazoa; phylum Chordata; class Amphibia; order Anura; family Pipidae; genus Xenopus; species Xenopus laevis. The sequence goes on from NC_054388.1 coordinate 76,291,062, forward strand.
ACAGTCATTTGTAAATGGGCCATGTAATGTCTGGACCAAGCGGACAGCGCAATGTGTCCTGCTGCATTTTTAGGACAAGCCCTAAAGCAGTTGCTTACACTATTCTTACACCCCTGTATCTATGGCTTATGCCAATTCATATTCCACTTGAAGTTCTATCTTATACAGGGCCAGCCTTACACATTTTTCTTACAATTTTGCTAAAGGATAAAAAGGCAAAGCTGAATAAGGCAAAAGGTAAAAAAATTAAGTTGTGAAATACACAAGACAGAACTAAAGGAGAAAGCAAAGTAACAAAAGCCACTGAATAAAAGGTGTGCTTCATGTAGGCACATACAGTAGTGTATGGCTGCTAATAATAGTAATAATCGTGAGCCTGTGCCCCTTAGTGTGTATAGCTTCAATGAGGTGTCAGTATCCACTGTATCTCACTGAATACTATGTAGATTGGTATAAATTGTAGTTTGGGGTGCTTATTTTCTATAATATACTTTGGGGTACCAGTACCCAATATCTCTCACTTTATATATAGAAACCACTGTTTCTCACTCTATATAATGTACATGAATGTGCGATTCAATTCAATGAATTTTCAGTTCTATTCCAGATTTTTAATTCAATCCTAGATTTGCCTATAGATATAAATGTTTTAATGCAAAATCCTGGAAATGAAACATTCAATTACACTGAAAAAATGTTAACGATAACTTGCATTCGATTTGCAGAAAAAAATGCACATGCATTTGGAAGAATACGGCATTGTGGTTGAAAAATTACAAACATATACCAAATGCAAAGTTTGCAAACCGTGCCTAGCCATAAAACGTCCTTTTATATGCTCCTGCCTTAGAAAAGACACTGTAAACTAATTGCTCTGATATTTTCCTAACCCAAAGTCAGTCTCAGAATTTTTGGAGGTTAAGAATAATTACTTTGTTTTAAAAATAAAACGATAAGTACGTTAACATCCTACACAATACCCACAATGCATTTCACTACCACTTGCCTCCTACTTCTGCCATTGCCTGTATTGTATCCAGAACTGTGGAAGAAAAAAAGCAAAGGAGAAATGATTCAATTTTATAATTGCTTTGCTTCTTTAGCATTGTTTCCATGCTTTTTTATTTAAATATGCATACATTCTTCACCCGATAGCCAGCATTTCCTGACATTTTTTTAGTATACTGTACATGTATTTGTTCACAATGATACAAAAAAAACCCCAATATTGGGCTGTTTTTCATTTTGCAATCATTATACTCATTTGCTCATAGGTCATGTTTACATTTTGAATACAACTGACCACGTTCCATTCCAGTCTCTCACTACTATAATTACCCTCACAATTTGCAATGAGCATACACATATTTCACCATGAGGTCCTTCAAATTATATATTGTATATTGTGTGCCGCAGACACTTTCGAAGATGGTGACCCCCTGTGACAAGTTTGAAGTCTTGGATCATTGCTGCTATTGAGAATCTGAAACTTTAGGTTGGTGCATTTAGTTCAGTATATAAAATATGGCATTTTTAGCCACATTAATTTTCAGGGTTTAGTTCTCCTTTAACGTGCCCAAGTCAACATCCGTTCCATAGCCCTGATGTCTGTGGCTATTAGTGGCCCTTCATGAAGCATCTTTACTTCTGCATTCTATATATCTTTCTCAGGATTTTATGCTCCCAGGTGTTAAGAAGGTTATCTATTATGTGTAGGCATGGTATATCACTACAGGTTTAATTATACCCTGTAGCCGAGTTGTCTCATTGCAATGGAGGATCCTAGCAACTTTTGGAAACTGAAGTTGCACCAGTTTCCAGCAGTCACTGTTACTTCTTTGTCTTCGGTAATCCCACCACCCATGTACTTAAACTGTTGTATCTGTTTATAGCCATCTAGATTCATCAAAAGAGCTGTGAGGAAGGAGTCAATGAGGAAATGAGTTCATCGTTATTTTTGTTTACATTCTACTTAATCCAAACACCTGAAGAGATTCTTCTTATGAATGAAGAAGCATATACAAACACTATTTTTGTATTGTACAGTCACCTGTTATGTGAATAATGTGGTACCTAGACAAAGCTGCATTATGTAACATTAATGAATTCTCCAAGGTTTATCATCAAGCTGATTATGGGCCAGGATAATCAAAAGTGTTGTAATCCTGGTTTTCCAGGCCATAAATAATGTACATCCCTCCAGCACAATCTCACTGGTGGCTTTTTAATATACTCATATTAATATTTTTCCTTGCAGGCTTAGTGGAGCAAATTGTTTTTCATTGTTTTGGCAACTTAACGCAACTGTCTTTAGGATATGGAAATATATTGCACTGTAATTCCTACATGAAAAATGAAATTCTTTCTAAAGCCATGCATAAAACAAACCATACTTTATGACAATATGGATATCATCGTCACATCAGTCAGAAGGATGTGAATGTGTTGAATTCTTTTCATAATACAGTTTGCATGGAAATGCCATGAGCCAACTTTGCTTGGTGACCCTTGAATCTCAGCGAATGAACAATTCCATTCAAAGTGCTTAGGCTTTTTTTTCCCGGAGTTTACAGATCATGATTCAATTATCTTAAAATTGAAAAATGTTTTCGTGTAAAAACCAGTATTATCAGATCTTTTACAGGAAAATATGTCCTATTTATAAACTGCAACTAGTTTCTCTGTATTGTCCTGTATCTGTCCAGTTAAATATAGGAATAAATTATGTTTCAAGACAGTAAGTTATTAATGACTTGCAGCTGGCAGACTCATTCCTCTGTAGAGGTAAAGTGATCTATGAGACATAGGCTATAATAAAACAGTGCCCCCCTGCCAAATGATCTTGATACATACTAGCATGCTTACTTAATTTTAATATGTAATAATTGAGCTCCGTGGGGAATCCAGATTTAGGGTCCTACATTAGCTGGTGACATCTGGTAAATCACACAGCAACTTGTTTATAAACCAGATGCAAAGCTGACATCAGTGTAATAGCCAAGGGGGCTGAGTAACTGTTAAGAGATTATTGCATTAATCACCTATTAATATGGGACAGAAATTGGCAGTAAATTCAGGCTGTTTATCTGAGCTACGCTAGCTGTCCAGGAAGAAATATTGATGTTTGTACTAATGTCATATGGCTGCATACAGGGCCGCCATTAAAAATCAATATTTTCGGGGCCCATCCCAGCCTCACCCAAGATCACGCCCACTCCACACCAAGTTAAAAGATCACACAGACTAGAGTCCTGCAGCAGGTCGGGTACCCACAAAAACCGGCAGTACCCAGTGGGTTGCGGGTAGGGGTTCCGGTTGCGGGTATAGACGCAGGTCGGCGGTTCTGCAGGTTTGCAGGTGGTGAGTCGGGCCGCGGGTCTTCTCAATATCGATTTTTACTCCTTTTTTGTGATCACGCCTACTTCAGATGATGTCACTTCCGGTTTACAATGACAGCGCTTCCTGATTCTTGATGGTCAGCGGGTCGCAGGTCCAGGTTGCGGATAAGGTACTTGCAGGTCGGGTAGCGGGTCCAAGCGGGTAAGAATGGGGGTTGCGGGTCCGGGATGCTGATTGCAGGTTGCGGGTACCGGTTCCAAAAAATGGACACGCGCAGGACTCTTAACACAGACATCAGTGCTAAAAAAGGTAACCCCCCCACACACACAAACACAAGTTATAAAAAGCTATTGATGGTCAGGGCCCCCTTATAAGTGAACACAAATTCCAAAAATTGTAGCATTAGTTAACACAAACCAGTTTAAAAAGCCTTTACTGCAAGATCTCTTGGATGCCTACATTTACCAACAGGTAAGTGTATCAGAGAAAAATTATGTATTCCAAGGTTAGGAAGCTCTATATGCATATAAAGTTAGAGATATAAATATACACTGTTTTGTACACCTTTAGCATTCTAGTGTAAATTAGCAGCACTATAACAGGGATTAGGTATTCTCTTGACTATATATTTATCAGGACCTTCAAACAGGAGTCAGAAAATGTGACGTTTTCACTGAGATGAAAGAGCAAAATAAGCCTATGGTTTTTCATTGCACTTGTGTTTCAAGATTTAAACCGCTAAATAGCCAGAGGCAAAATGTGCAGTGCATCAAAAAGCAGGCATTCGGTTTGCTTATATTACTTAAAATTACCCCTTGCCTCAGCAATGACCTAAGGAAATATCCTCCCCTGTGGATTTTGCCTGCCGCTTTAATGTGCAGCCGAAGAAACAGGTGCCAGTAAAGAATTGTTAAATATATCTAGGATTTTTTAATACAGTAGCATACTTCCCCTTTGTAGAAAAGACAGAGATAATTACACAGAGGCAGAAAAAAACTAAACTGGAGCCAAATATTCAGTGTCAGCTACACATTATCCTTTTCAGATTCCTGTAAATGGGTACACACAGTTTGCATTATTATTTTCCTGATTAAGTGAGTTGCCTAAATTATGTTGACAAAATGGCACATTCAACAGACAGATATCCCAGTGTACCTTTTCCTGGAGGAAGCTATGGCTGATCCTGGGTTGCTTCCCATGTTAACGATTCCATCATTATGACTGCTGCTATAGTGACTGCAGTAATTACGAATCTGAGGCCCTTGGGGCTATTTTCCAAGTTGGCCCTTTTTACTTGGACAAGATTATATGAGGCCATTCTTGATATTTATACTCTGAAAACAAAGAGGCTCAGGCAAATAATCAGCATTTCTTTTCCTATGTGTGTAAATCGGTAGTGTGAACAGAAATGCTATGAAAATAATTATTATATTAAAAACTATAAATTAAAATAGACCCACACAAGAGCGCCCAATTGATTTTCATGACTTTAGTTTCTCCAGCCTCCAACACCATTTTCACCTAATGCTGTTGTGGGAATACCAGATAAGTATTGTGCCTAATATATATTTCTTTACTAAATAAGCCTTTGTGTATTATATTTACTATTTCATTATAGTTTCAGACCATCACTTGTTGCTTAGCAACCTATGAAAATGAGGCATTGCCCTCTGCCACAATATCTATCATACAATCACATTTATTGAATTTAACAGCATGCAAAGACTACTAGCTGAATACTATGATAAAGTAGACAGTTATTGTTACAGAAACCAATACAGAGCACAGCTCAAACATAAACTGCCTCACATCCTAAGGCATGCGCTAATATTTAAGCCAATTATTGGTTTTATCTTACTCTGTGTCATAGTTCTATGTTCTTGCTCTCAACTACAAGTGGGTATTCTTACCAGTTTGCCACTATTATATGAATCAAAGTAATTGACTTAAATGATCCTGCTCCACGATTCAGTACTACATCTGATTTAGGTACCATAGGCATAACTCGGCTGAACGTTCGAAAACATTAACTCTAAAATCATCATATTATTTTCACTAATTAATTGACAGTCTATCGCACTGTCATACATAACAGAATGACACAGACTTTATTTAAACAGACTAATGTTATTATACAAAATACAAAAATCATCAGATGCCAGTTGAAGTCACTAAGTAAAACGGCGAAATGCCACTTTAAAAACCCTTTGTATGAAGTCTAGCCTTAAGATGGCCATAGATGCAAAGATCCGCTCGTTTGGCCACATCACCAAACGAGCGGATCTTTCCCCGATATGCCATTAACAAAAATGGCTATATCGGGAGTAATCTGATTGTTCGGCCACATGATCCGATTACGATGTGCTGTGGGCTCCGGCGGGATCGTTCGGGTCAAAATCAAACCTGACCGATCGACCAAACGACCGATCTCCGCCGGACGAAAGATGTCGGCACATGCCACACACGATCCGAAAATCGTACGAATCCTGGATTCGTACGATAGGATCTGTGTGTCTATGGGCACCTTTAGTTTATGATTAAGCATTATTATTCTGATTCGTATTGATGCTAAGCTGGACATTATGGGTAGTTTGCAATACCTGATGCATAAAAATGAAATGGTGCAAATGCATTTCATTATGAGTCTATCTACATCCCTTACTGAATAAATTATAGCAGCATTTGGCACAGGAGCAACACCTGGTAAAAAAAGAAGTGCATATGTTAGTGTGAGATCTGCCAAAACTCTTCCCTAAAACAGACACCAGCTCTAAAAAAATATGTCTCATGCTAGCTGTGTATAAGCTTTCCAGCAAACAAATGTCCTTCTACTCAGGCATTCCTTTATGTTTCCTAGCCAACATTTCACAAGGTTGGGACAGGTTACAGTTGGTACCAGAGAGGTTTAATTTCCCTGGTGAGAGTTTGATTTTCTTAAGTGACTGTACGAGGATGTTTGTACCCAGAAATCAAAGCTGCAGTGATTAAGGATGAACAAGAACCTGCTATGATACTGTTAATCACTTTCCTGTTTCTTGAATATTGTGACCAAACAGATTCCCAAGAGATTCTTTGTAAGTTGAGGACTTCATTTAATTGAGATTATTGCATCAGATTACTTCTTATACTCCGAATGCAGTACTGTATGTGAATGTGTAATGACTAAAAGCCAAAAATAAAAAAATAAATAAAAAAATACAAAACAAGCTGCTGCATTGACCTCTGCTCAAACGAATGGGAAGCTTCAGTATATGTAAATTCATTAAATGCTATCCTGGATTTAAATGTATCAAAGCTAGCAAACCTCATCTTCAGACTGCATCACACCTAAAGGAAAGCACAGCTAAAATTCCTGCTGCTTCCACATGAAAAAATATATTTTTGTATACAGTATTTGTGTAACTACACATATTCCCAAATTATGTGGTGAAACTACTTGATCTGCAGTATATTTATTCTGCTTTATTAGCAAATATTTAGACAGTACTAGGCCAGCGGCAGCATTCTGTTCAGAAGAAGAGAAAGTGAAAAGTAAATACATTTTTAATTAAGCTTTTGAATAGTTTATAATTTGTACACCTTGCCAAAGATCCATAAAGACCCGGTATGTCCACCAGGTCTCCCTATTGTTACTTCACTAGGTTCTGTCTTTAACCCAATGGCCATTATGTTAGACAAAATTTTCAGACCTGTGATCCAAAAGGTCCTTTCCTATATAAATGATACAGGACATTTTTTGGGGTAAACGTAGGTCTTTGGAACAGGGTATTTATGGAGATGTGCTACTTGCCGCCTTTAACGTGGCCACATCAAGAGGGAATACAGGAATGTGCATGGTTACTTGAATAAAGGGCAAATTATACTGAAAAACAACTTTATTTTTCACTACAATTTAGGGATGCACCGAATCCAGGATTCCGTTCAGGATTCGGGCTTTTTCAGCAGGATTCGGATTCGGCTGAATCCTTCTGCCAGGCCGAACGGAATCCGAACCCTAATTTGCATAGCGGGGAGGGAAATCACATGACTTTTTGTAACAAAACAAGGAAGTAAAAAAATGTTTTCCCCTTCTCTCCCCTAATTTGCATGTGCAAATTAGGATTCGGTTCGGTATTCGGCTGAATCTTTCACAAAGGATTCAGGGGTTCGGCCGAATCCAAAATAATGGATTTGGTGCATCCCTACTACAATTACTGGATATACAGTAACTTTGAGTTGTAATTACTTTACTTTTAGGCATCAGTTGTTCTACTTACAGATGCGTGGGAATGCAATGGGGTACAACGTCGCCCATCTTATGCTAATGCCTTTATGGCTAGATTTGAATATCAACACATTTATTGCGATTTCACCAGGCATTGTTTGACATGACAGAAATACATTGATGATATTTTTGTCTTATAGCGGGGCGATGTTGAGTTTCTGTGGTAGTTCCACAAGACTCTGTGAGAAATATATCCCTCTATTTCTTTTACATTGACACATGGCTTTCAATAGATTCAATTTGTGGATATATTAGTCTATAAAAATTCAGAGGCTGGCGTTGATACAACTGTTTATACAAAGCCCACTGACGGTAACCAAATTCTACATTACTGTAGTAACCATCCAAAACATGTTAAAAAATCGATTCCCATAAATCAGTTGGCAAAGGCAGATAGAATAGTGACTGTTGCCCAAGAAAGGGACAGACAACAAAGATTGATGTGTCAGATGTTTCAGCAAAGGGGATATACAGATTTTGTCTTGTGGGAGGCACAAAGGAAATTAGGAGAACCCTGAAATAGGGATAAAGGTAAACATATCATGGGACCAATCATGGGGACACTATACGTGAATTTCTAAATATAACATACATGTGTTGATCAAATACACGTTCATGCTCTTAATTCATGCCACCTATTCTTGTGGCACACACATACACTCTGTGCTTTCCACATGTACAGGTATGGGACCTGTTATCCAGAATGCTCAGGACCTGGGGTTTTCTGGATAACGGATCTTTCCATAATTTGGATCTTCACATCTTAACTCTACTACAAAATAATGTAAACATTAAATAAACCCAATAGACTGGTTTTGCCTGCAATTAGGATTAATTATATCTTAGTTGGGATCAAGTACAAGCTACTGTTTTATTATTACAGAGTGAAAGGAAATGATTTTTAAAAATCTGGATTATTTTATTATAAATGAGATTATGGGAGACAGCCTTTCTGTAATTCAGAGCACTCTGGATAATGGGTCTCTGGATAATGGACCCCATACCTGTATAACAAACAGGGGTCTTAGTATAATTTACAAAAAAAAAGAATAATACAGAATACAAAAGTATTTTGTAATAACTGCTGCCTTAGCAGCATATATGGTGTGTTATCATCATAACCTTATTTTGATTCTACTTACTGGGCCTGGCATCATAGAACAAAGAAATATCTGAATCCCTAGAGATTGATATTCCCATCACTACAGTCATTTGCCAGTATGGCTGGGGCAGTGGCCATATTTGCTTGATGTGAGGCATTATTGTAGTGTTACTAGGGAAGCGACTGACATGAATGATGTATAATCTCTGTACAGTGTGAGTGTTTGTCGCATAGCCAGCACATAACCCTGTTGCTGCAATCAGATAATAGTGATGAGACATCCCTGGCACTGAAAGAGTAAACAGCGCTTAACTCGCCGTCATCCAAATTACCTCCCTGTCAGTTGCCATAGAAACAGTTACCGTGCCTTAACGGAGCGCTGAAAACCTAACAGCTCCTCAGGAAAAAGAGGAGGGGAGGTGTGGGGGGAAGAGAATTTCAATCACTCTAGCAAACTGAACTGAAAACAACATATTTTTTAAAAGAAAGCAGCACTATCCCCATGTTGCATAAATACATTAAACTGCACTAAGAGCAATGCTATAATGTTACAAACAGACCTGTGCCTTGGGGGGTAGAAAAGCATGATTCCATTTCTCTAGGGTCTCTAAATAAGGCAGTATTTGTCAGTGGTGACCCCATATTCTTCCTATCTGCCTGTTTTTTAAAGGAGAAGGAAAGCTACGGAGGCATTTTATTGGCAATAGATTAGCTGCAATAGTGCAAGATAGAATGCTATATTTATTCTGTAGAATGTTTTACCATACCTGAGTAAAAAGCTCTAGAAGCTGTTTGTTTAGGATAGCAGCTGCAGTATTAGCTTGGTGTGACATCACTTCCTGCCTGAGTCTCTCCCTGCTCACTTATAGCTCTGGGCTCAGATTACAGCAGAAAAGGGAGTGGGGGGGAGGAGCAAACTGAGCATGCTCTTGCCCAGGGCAAGGAGGTTTAAGCTGAAGGCAGGAAGTCTGATACAGAAGCCCATGTGTACACAATAGAAGGAAAGAAATGCAGTGTTTCTTTTGACAGGGGACTCAGAGCAGCACTACTTTGGGGGTTTACTGATATATTTAGGTCGACCTTTTCTGATAAGGCTTACTTAGTTTTAACCTTTCCTTCTCCTTTAAATACCTTTAAGAATGATATTATTCAGCTCTCCGATGGCAATATCATTGTAACAGAATATTTATATTAAAAATACTCTCTATGTTAATGTTATGGCATGCTTTTCTACATATTCACAGTGTTTACTACTAAAAAATAATTATTAGGCTACGGGAGGGCCAAAACCCTATCCAAAAACCAGAACATCCACCGACCCTAATATGAGCCTGTGGGTAAAAACACTCCTGTCACAAAACATCCCCAGAGAACAGTTCTTTTTTCTATTTTCTTTTTATAGAGTGCAGACACAAATGGCTAAACTGAAAATAGGCACTCAGGCAGAAAAAAAAGAAATAACAATGTAACAGGTTTTAAAACTTTTTTTTTTTTTTAAATTACTCTAAACTGCAGAGGTTTAACCAAATCTACATAAAGGAGATTCATAATGTCTGCTTCTTGACATTTCTTCTGTGTTATGGTCAGTCCAGTTCACCACAAATAATTTTAGATAACGATTAACAAAATGTGCTACTGTATAAAAAGAGCTTTTGCGTTGCTGGAAAATACACCATTATATCTGCACAACATTAACATAATTAGTCCCCTGTTTACAAGGCATACAGGTTTTCATCTCAGCCATCTAGACTGTTCTACACCCCATGTGATCAGGGGTGACGTAACTACAGAGGAAGCAGACCCTACGGCTGCAGGATCGCCCAGGATATATAGGGGCCCCATATGACCCAAATTCATATAAAATTTCAATAAATACTAAAATAAATACTGCTAAAACAACCTCTAGACATTTTTGGGGACTATAATTTTGGGGGCCTGTAATATCTAGTTACGTCACTGCATGTGATGCTAGTTGGGTCTGAGAAATATTTACAAGGTAAGAAGAGATTAAAGCAACAATACTGATACTTAGACAACTTAAAGCTGTAACGCTCTATTAGTGAGCCTCACCTTTCTTACAGGCATTTCCACACCTTCCTGAACAGCATCGCCTCTAATGGCCTGTTTATTTTTCATCAGGTTCTACAGTTATGTACTGTAAATCATTCATGATTACAAAACTGACCTTTTCTACTTCTTAGGGTCAGGCCACACAGGGCGTTTTGGGGAGATTTGTTCGCCTGGCGACTAATCGCTTCGTTTTTGCGGCGACCAATCTCCCCAAACGCCTTCCCTGACTCTGCGCCGGCTAAAATGAAAAAACGCTGGTGCTAATCACACGCGGCGGTTCGTTTTCCGAAGTAGCCCGAACTTCGCAAAAACAAAGCGATTAGTCGCCAGGCGACCAAATCTCCCCAAAACGCCCAGTGTGAACTTACCCTAACATACATACTGGTGGAAACAATATAGACCAGCAATAATTTAATAGGAATGAAATTTTATATTTTAGAGTGAATTATTTGTAGTGTAAACAGTGTAATTTAGAAATAAAAACAACACCATAAAAATGATAGAATCCCTTTAAGGTTCCTTGCAAGGCTAGCATATTGATCAGAGAGCCGCAGCTTCTCTGTCTGGTGTAGTACTCTCCTGAATGATCCATACAAAATAAAAATACGTGTGTGTGGTGTTGAATTCTGTTTTTGAAATTTAATATCACCCAGAGATACCACAGGCATGAAAAGTATTAACAACATGAACACAGCAAGACAAACTGTAAGGGTAAGGCCAGACGAGGAGATTCGGGGAGATTTTGTCGCCTGGCGACTTATCGCTTATTTCCCCATAGGCTACAGCGCAAAATCGCCTGCGCTAATGCACACGCGGCGATGCGTTTTCAATAGTCGCCCAAAGGAATCTCCTTGTCTGGCCTTACCCTTATTGTCTATTTAAACAATGAATCCTAGTAAACTAAAAGTTAAGTGTTAATTTATTTGCAGTGATCTTACTGACATGTATGAGTAATTATAGTTAAATAGTGTGACAATGCACAGTTCATTTTGGGGGTTCGCAGGCTTCATTTTCACCATAAGTCCCATGTTTAGTTGAGACAACCCAGCTAATCCATGTACATAGCAGGGGGTGGGGGTAACAAAAGCTGCGAGGGTTGGTGGCAGTGGTCCAACATTAGGTATATTTATGTGTTTGGAGGGCCCCTGGGGTTCAGTGTGACACTGTTAGAATTTAGCTCTGCTTCAGTGCTACTTGCTATCAGCATAAAAAGATAGGGAACCCTTGTCCTGTTTTACAACTGAAACTCAAGTCAAACTCTTAATCAAATAAAATCAAATGAATCTATTTGTTAATTAACAAGCGATGCTATAGTTAGAAACCCACATAACGACAGGGTCAAGATTGTCCACTTAGCCTCTGAATACTGTGGTGACATACAAAGTAACATAGTAAGTTAGGTTGAAAAAAGACACATGTCCAGCAAGTTCAAACTTACAAGTCTATATAAAAGCTGCATAACTGCTAGTTCATCCAAAGGAAGGCAAAAAAACCCCAGTTTGAAGCCTCTTTGATTTGCCACAGAGCGGGAAAATGCCTTCCTGACTCCAAGATGGCAGTTGGTCCAGTCCCTGGGTCAACTTGTACTATGAGACAATATTTAGGCTCATCGAGGGCCTTGATGCCAGGTTGCTGTTGCTGCTAGCATGAGTGTTTATGTCATGTTTTTCTTTTACAATAAGAACCAAGGATTTTACAAAAAGAAATGAAAAGATTTTTAAGCACAGAACATAGTCTGTTACTTTATTTTGTATCACTTTGGAACTCACTAACCCCCTATAACTCAGAACTTTAAAAGCATCCTGGTATTTATCTTTGAGCAGCCAGCAGACACACTTACTCAGCAATCCTCACATCATTTTCTATGCTCTGTATATCAGTAACAATGCAACAGCAGAATAGCACATCTATCACAAAATGCTTCTAACATGGACAATTTGTGTTTCAATTAAATTTGAAACAAAAAAAATCCTGGTTCTTGCTTGGGTTTGAGTGTGGAATGGGAGGGGGATGTGAGGGGCAGAAGAAATGTCAGGAGAGACAGAAAGATTGCAATTAATTTAATACACGTGACTTCAATGAAAAAATGACACAAATATATATAAGAGGATTAAATGGCGTAAAACATAAATGAGACAGTATAAAGGAACAGAGTTTTGACATGTGAGGAAATAGAAACTATGGTCCAGAGCAGGGATCCCCAACCTTTAGAACCCGTAGGCAACATTCAGAAGTAAAAGGAGTTGGGGAGCAACACTGGCATGAAAAATGTTCCTGTGGTGCCAAATAAGGGCTGTGATTGGCCATTTAGTAGCCCCTATGTGGATTGTCAACCTACATTGAGGCTCTGTTTGGCACTGCACCTGGTTTTTATACAGCCATAACTTGCCTCCAAGCCTGGAATTCAAAAATAATCACCTGCTTGGAGGCCACTGGGAGCAACATCCAAGGGGTTGGAGAGCAACATGTTGCTCACGAGCTGCTGGTTGGGGATCACTGGTCCAGAGTATAAAGTGTGTAAAGATTAGGACAACGCACAAGTGAAGGTGAGAAGCAGAGAGTGGGCAGACCCAGGAAGAGAAAGAAACAAAGCAGATAAAAGACTGTGTGTGTTTGTATGTATATACTGTATACATATATATAATGTACATATACGCACATCTATTATATACAGGATACAAATATACAAATGTATTGTTATTGCTACTTTTTATTACTCATTTTTCAATTCAGGCCTATCCTGTTCATATTCCAGTCTCTTATTCAAACCAATGCATAGTTGTTAGGGTAATTTGGACCCTAACAACCAGATTGCTACAATTGCAAACTGGAGAGCTGCTGAATAAAAAATGAATAACTCAAAACCACAAATAATAAAAAAAAAAAATGCAAATATTCTCACAATAGCACAATCTAAAGATAACTCAAAGATAAACAAGCCAATTAGTTGTAACCACCATTAATGTAGACACTGACATGAATGTCACACAGTATAATCTCTGTAAAGAGCGGCAAAATAAGTTAGTGGTTTATAACAAATAATTAAACTATTTCTATGGATTTTCATTGTAATGGGGAGAGACAAGAGGAGAACAAGAAGCATGGAATACTGTTGCCATGGAATTATAGTGAGCACTGAGTAGTTTATTCTAATAGATATGGAATAAAATTGGGGAGAAGAGGACAAGAGTCAGGGCCAGTGTTGGCCAGAGGATTATGGTGAATGTAAAAAGACAAGAAAAGCAAAGGTTGATGATGCACAGGCTTATTGAATGACTGGGCCATGCTTGTGCGCTGCTCCATAGTTATAGACAGATGGCTCAGTTTCAGGTGAAACATACTTTAAAGGAGAAGGAAAGCTACTGAGGCATTTTATTGCCAATAGATTAGCTGCATTAGTGCAAGCTATAATACTTTATTTATTCTGTAGAATGATTTACCATACCTGAGTGAAAAGCTCTAGAAGTTCTATGTTTGTTTAGGATAGCAACTGCCATATTAGCTTGGTGTGACATCACTTCCTGACTGAATCTCTCCCTGCTCACTTATAGCTCTGGGTTCAGATTACAGCAGAGAAGGGAGGAGGCAAAGAGGAGTAAACTGAGCATGCTCACGCCCAGGGCAAGGAGGTTTATTCTGAAAACAGGAAGTCTGATACAGAAGCCCATGTGTACACAATTGAAGGTAAGAAATGCTGTGTTTCTTTTGACAGAGGACTCAGAGCAGCATTACTTTGAGGTTTTACTGGTATATTTAGATGGACCTTTCTGATAAGGCTTACTTAGTTTTAACCTTTCCTTCTCCTTTAAGCTAGGGAGAAGTCTAAGTCCAGCCATGAACATGGAGGACATCAGTGCTGAATTGTGACTATTAGCAGTGCAGTCAATCATCTTCAGATAACATTAGCAGACATATTAGAATAATATTCTGGAACAAGATATATCACATAGGGCCAGCTGGGTGAGCCAGACCACCATGTGGTCATAATGTAAGAGAGATCTAAGAAGAATGCAGTTACACACAAACTCAATGTTTTACAATCTTTTCATTGTAGGGGTATTTAACATCTAGTCAGTGACTGAACATGAGGACTGGAGTTATGACGGAATGGGCTACTGACTGGAAAAACATAGATGTTAAAGTGTCACTGATGAAGTATAAAGTGCCCAAAGGCTCCAAACACGGACTCCCATTTTCTGTTGGACTTGAATACCTTTCTTGTAATTATGCAACACACAACTAAGCTTTCCACCAAAACAGAAAACCTTCAATAATCCTGAAACAGAACTTCCATCAGATTTGGAAATTAATGGCGGGACTTGTAATTGAGCAACAACTGTAGCACTACAGGTAAAAATCAATTTCCTTTTATCATTACTGTTGGCAATTTTCCAAACACATCTGCAAAGTTGTATATTCACAGACAAGAGTAAGGTAGGGCTTAAATGAACAGCACAGTCCTGTCTGCAGCTATCTTCCTGCACTCTATTTATAAATCTCATCCAACCTGTATGTCTACAGCTTGGGAGGTGCATTACTTTATTGCTCTTTTCCGCATCATAGCCAGTGTTCGAAAATATAAGATCTTCATTCTGCAATAGCAGCAAACCTTCTACATCTCAGATCTTTGAAGAAAGGTCTATAGCAACAAAGAAGCATCAACACTGACAGAAGATTAGCCCTTAGTGTTGTTTCTTTCCTGCTCCTACCCCTAACCTTTTTGTCAGAACAAATCATGCTTTTTAAAACACTGCAAAACTATGTTTATACAAGCTTTTCTCAAGGAGGTTGCTGAGGTTACTAGATCAAAGAATATATTAAAACATACAAAGCAATGCTGAGTAAAACTCAGTGCAGTCTGAATGCAATTATTGTAGGCCACTAATTGCATTTTTACAAGTATTCTGTAACCCAAGGATCCCCAACCTTTTTCCACCCGTGAGCAACATTCAGATGTAAAAAGAGTTGGGGAGCAACACAAGCATGAAAATTTTTCCTAGTTAGTGCCAAATAAGGGTTGTGATTGACTATTGGTAGCCCCTATGTGGACTGGCAGCCTACAGGAGCCTCTATTTGGTAGGACACTTGGTTTTTATGCAACCAAAATTTGCCTCCAAGCCTGGAATTCAAAAATAAGCACCTGCTCTGAGGCCACTGAGAGCAACATCCAAGGGGTTGGGGAGCAACATGTTGCTCACGAGCTACTGGTTGGGGATCACTGTGTAACCATTCACTTATTGGTTAAATCTATTAAGGCTCATTTCATGTCTTTAAGTTTTTAATTTGCTGTCATGCTGCTTCCAGTCAGTGTCAGTAAGCAGTTTGTCCTTTAAATTGAAAGAGTGGTTTTTACAACAAAACAATGTACTTCACGCTTCTTTACATTAATATATATGTGCCACATTTGGTCAAGCTCTTCTATTTCTATTAGTTAGAGATATATACACATAGCCATCCAAGAAGAGTTGAGGAAACCACACCAAAATCAGCATAACCCCAAATCTATCAGGCAGAACCCCCACCCATTGTTTGGAACCTATTAGGAAGCAGTCCTACAGCTTGAGGAACCGGATTTAGACAATTCTAGTGCTTCCCAAACTAAGTCAGATACCAGTTATAAATGTCACTAAACAGGTCCATGTTACTAAGGGATGGAAAATCTTTGTAACATGTAATCTATCTATTACGTAACAGTCAAACATCTTTCGTCCTGCTACTAATAAATCTCCTTACTCAGCAATGTATCTTACTGCCCTGGTTTAAACTGTTAATTGCATTAAACTTAGTATAATTAATAACTTTCAGGTATACAGTATATCCCCTTGAGTTGCTCCGGAAATTTTTAGTTTAAAAGCCTTTAAAGCTATAGTCATCTTCTGCTGTACCTTGATTTTAAAAAGGGCATCTTGACTCCATATGGGTTTGCGCTCAAAAAGAACAATGCAAACACATAAGAGATTTACAAAAATTTAGAATGTAAAGACCGCCACACATTCATTTATTTGAATAAATTGCATAACCTTTACAGTAGATGAAAATAATGCCCACATAAGATTTACATGCCATAAATTGGGAGGCTCTCAAACAAATAATGTGGCATGATCACATTAGACAAGCTATCTGTTACTGATGGATATCAATGAACTAACACTGACTGTCTGTTACTGGCATCTCTTATTATACTATTAAGCACAACTTACACATGCCTAGGATATCTATTGTATGCACAGTGATTTCACAATTTTAACTGTCCAACATTTATGTTTTACTTTTTTTTTTAATTCAGGCTCATTTTTATTTTCACTCACTCCTTCTTATTTTGCAGTAGCAGGCCAGTAAACCATGTTATAGAATAAACTTTTACAGTTTGATACATCAGTCAGCAGTTGTTTTAGACCCAGTTTAGCATTTTCCTGAGCTTTACCAAAGTCTATTAGAGATTAACAATTATATTAATTGCAGAACTTCTGCCACTTGGCTTACATGACAGCCACTGAGAAACACAAGAGGGGAAACATTAAACTGTTTATTAACATTAGGGACAAACATCACCAGTGATATTGCCTATAGCAACTTCTTTGTGCAGACATAAACTTGCAATTAACAATCACTGTAGCACCATTAGATATTAGAAGCATGCACAGGATTTCTGTCTTATCTCAAATTTGATACAAAATGGCACATTTACCAAAGAAGAGGTATAAGGCAAAGTGCAAAAATGAAATCTGAAACCCTGGAGCTGCAAGATGCTCAAGAGCCCTGTACGTAATGCTAGCAAGAGTTAGGGACAGGATTACAATGCAACAGCTTGCAATGGCTTGGGGTATCGCACACTTCTTTATGCAATTTTGAGCCTCTTCGTGCTCCAGCAAGTACTTGTAATATATGAATAGTAAATGAGCAATAAGGTTTTTATGGCAAACCTCGTGAACCTGAATGTTGAAAATAATGAGCTCACCAATTCCCAGCAAGGTCCAGCACAAAGTCCAGCAGGGGAGTACTCTGAAACCAGAAAGCAAAACTGTAATTATTCCAATAGCTATGGACAATATAACAAGTACAGTACAGTATATCTCAATTCTGCACAGCTAAAACCTATTCTGGAGAGTAAGAAAGGAAGATATAGAATGTGTATTTCACATTCATCCTTCAAGCCTTTGTAAGCAAACTAGCCCCTGAATTATTTCATGGATCCATGTCTGATGCCAAAAAGGTGGAATCAAAAGTGGAACTTTTCTAACATACCATAAATTAGAAAATCTCAATTTTAGTTGACAACTTGACAGATGTACTTTCAGTTTGAAAAGTATTGATCGAGAACAAATATTGATTCATATACTACAATTGATTTTGTAACACATTATATAGCACGGTAAACCAGCAACTGCTAATTTTACTAAGTTTTCTGGATAACAGGTTTCTGGATAACATATCTTATACAGTACAGTACCTGTACATGTAAGTATTTTAAGCAGCTTTTATTTGCTTAAAACATTTACTACCAATAAGTGACGCTCTTTAAATTATTAGATGATGATTCTCAAATGTTTTCCATAGCCAGAAAATGTACCTGTGTTCCCAAAGACCCAGAACAAAAAAGGCTAAATAATAAGAATATAAACAAGGAAAGAAGGAAAAGGAAATAGGTAGGAATGAGAAAAGGGGAAATTTGTGAAGCAGTAAAACTACAGAAGACGAGGGAATTACAGAATGAGAACAGTGAAAATGTAGGAGAATGACAAAAGAAATAGGATATAAAATGACAAGTTCAGAAAAGAAGGAAAGAAGGCTAGGGTATGGATAAAGATAGGTGGGAAAGTGTAGGGAACATATGCATGGAACAGAAATTGGTGACAGAAATGACCAGAGGATATGGCAAAAGCAGGGAATATAAGATAATTATTGGGTATCTGCTTTCTGGGTGGATCCAAAGTATTCCAGTCCAACACAGCCTGTCTTTCCAGAAAAATCTGAGCCTCCCACATATTTACACAGATCACCAACCTTTGGTTTCAGTTTGCACTAATGCTAGAATCTGAATACTAGACTACTGTCTCTTTAAAACTTAGACTTCAACCATTCGCCACCTAAAAGCTTCCGAAATGCTGTTTTAGCCTTTGGGGGACCTCCTAGAACCTGAATGGAGGCAATTGGGGGAGTTTGGGAGACCGAAGGTCGAAGTTAAAAAAAACTTTGATCGAAGTACGATCGTACGATTCAAAGTAAGTTGAATTCGGCCCACTTCGACCATTTGCCACCTAAAAGCTGCCGAAGTGCTATTGAAGTGTAGAACCTGTATGGAGGCAATTGGGGGAGTTTGGGAGATCGAAGGTCGAAGTTAAAAAAAACTTTGAATCAAAGTAGATCATACAATTTGAAGTAGGCCGAATTCGGGCCAATTTTGACCCCAAAAAACTTCGACCTCCATTCGATTGGTCTTTTTGAATTCGAAGTTCAAAGTTTTTTGAACTTCGAACTTCGACCTTTGATAAATCTGCCCCTATATGTGTATAGCTCCTTATTTCAACTCAGCAGTTCAGGTATTGATGACTGGTATTTGGTAACCCTATATTGCAGGCCTATCTCTGGCTTGGTAGTTGGATAATAATCCTCTATATTTACTATGTGTTGTTTATCCTAGTGTATATGCTTCATTTAAAAATAGATCTACAATGGTGTTTCTAAAAACTTCCTTACAACATATAATATACCATCAGCTTTAATCTTCTTCATACAACTAAAGGAAAGAGGTTGTTAAAGTGGTTGCAGTTGTGAATCAAACGGTGTGCTTCAATCTCCACCCAAATGTTTTTGTTGCTGCTGACACTGATTGTACCTATTTCTTGTATCTAGCTCAAAAGAAAAAGGTTTAACCTGTGACAGAACAAAGAACGAGTACAACAAACTCAAGATTTGTTTGAGTAATAAAGAGCTACCTAAAAGCACATATTTTAACTTCAAGTACGCTTCAGTATATAAGAGCCACTTTTGTTTGAGAACAAGTAGACTTTTAACAGTTTTTTTTAAATAAATAATGAAAATCATTTGCATTATATGTTGTGTTTTGAATAGCATTTTGTTTGAGTTGCTATTTTACACTCTGTCATGCTACTGATTTAAAGGGTAATTCACCTTTAGACTAAGTGTGTTGGTTTGTTGTTGACAGTGATATTCAGAGACAATTTGGAGTTTGCCCCTATTTGTTTTTTCAGTTATTTGGCTTTTTGTTAAGCATCTCTCCAGCTTGGTATTTCAGCAGCTGGTTGCTAGGGTCTGATTTTCCTAGCAACCAGGTAGTGGTTTGAGAAAGAGAGTGGAATAAATATAAGAGAGGGACAGAATAGAAAGAAAGAGAAGTAGTAAAAAGAATCAATAACAATTAAATTGTAGTCTCACAGAGCAATACTTTTTCATCTGCTGGGGTCAGTGACCCCCATTTGAAAGCTGAAAATAGGTAGAAGAGGAAGGCAAATAAGCAAAAAATATACAAAGAATAAATAGCGAACAAGGGCATTGGTTGGGGGGTCCAGATTGCTAGTACAGAGAGGGAAATTACACTCTTTGCACTAGAAGAGCCGAAATTCCAATTTAAAAATCAGCTTTTTGTGACTTGTGGGCTGCTGCCACCCGAGGTGACTTCCTCGTGGCAGCAGCACCCCAGATGATGAAGTTAACTTAAAGTTAACTTATAGTTTACCCAGTTCTTTAATGCAGGGCTATCTAACTGAAAACCAAACAAATGGTTCTGTCTGTCCATTGGATCAAAAGAACTCTATTGCACTGATATATAAATGATTTCCTAAATTAACTGCACAAGTGGAGTTTGCAGACCTTAGAGACAAAAGGTGGCAAAACTAGGAATTGTCTCAAATCCATCCTATTATAGAAAATGGAAATCATTGGAACTTACAGTTAATAGCTTTTCAAGTAATTGATTACATGGGCCATAACCCTAGTGATTCATTCAGCTGGAGACAATATCTTTCATTCTGTTGTTGTGTAGTTCAACCTCTATGCAGAATATACTCTGTAACAGAAAGATCCAGCCAGTACAGTATAGGTTTGCCAAACTATCTTGGTAGTTGCTCAGCAAGCCACCAATGACAGAGAACTAGCAAGGAACAATTAACAAAACTGAAGTGTACTACAGGTTTTTGTTTCTGGCCAGACAGAAAAAGTCCATTTAGTGTTAGCTATAATTCTGAATTTAACAATAATCTGATTGTAGCGGTCCAGACCCCATATTGAGGATGTTTAAGAGGGTTGCCAAAGCATGACTTACCCAAGCACTAATTCTTTTTGGTTCACATAACACTGGAGCATCCAGCTCTCTTTCAGCAAAGCACTGCTGCATTATTTCTCAGAGCTTAGTTATACTGCGCATCAGCATCTCCCGTGCCTTAGTACCCAGAGGACAGAGGATGATTCAGAAGTGTGAATCATGCTGTTCACAGCATACACCCTAAGAGAGACGCTCTAATCTACTGAGCCAGGACTCTGCAATGACAAACGCACAACAGGCTAATGCTGTTTAGTGAAACGAAAGAGTGACTTGTCCTCAGTGGATTGTATTTAACAGACATGCTGGAAGATGAGCTGAAGATATAAATGTATAGGACACTACTTTATTTTGCTTAAATGCTAAGAACTAACCCTATTTACTTTTTAATGAGCCTTTAAAACATCTTTGTAGAAACTATTTTTATATAAAACCATTTTATGAAATGAGATAGAAACCTCTGTCCTAGTGCAACATTTAAAAAAAATGATTGATTTCACTGACATGCTTTGAGGGATGCAAAAATATATTGTTATCAAAGGTATCAATCCATTATAACTGTCTCATATCAAGGCACAATGAGCTAGTCCAGCAATGTAGCATATTCCATACATTCTACGGTTGTAGTCCTCTCTAAATAATGCTTTAATCACCCCTTTAGAACTTTATGGCATCTCTAATAGGAAACAGACTGCCTAAAATGTTCACAATGCTTTCAGAGGTTTCGCATGAGGACATCATGTCGCATTCTTGTATAAACGTGAAGGTATCCCTAAGTCACATGCCGCAGAGCAGGGATTCTGAAACACTGCTAAATGAAGAAACCTCCATCCGCTTCATAAGTTACAATACTATTCAACTACGAGCAAACATTGCAGCTTTAGGGAAATGTAATAGCCGCATTACCAATAAGCTGCACTGTCTAGACACAAGATCCCCCCTCCTCCCACCTGCTCTATTCCTATGCGCAGTAAGATTCAGATTTACGCACAATAAATAGACACAGAACAAAAACCAGAAGAGGTGTATGCCAGTGTTAAAGGCAGATTTTGTGTTTAATTGTTCATTCAGCACTCTGGAATAGTTACAAACATAATGCTCATGTCTAATTGCTGAATTGGCGAATTGGTCTAAAGGACTGATATCGGCAGCTTTATCTGCCCGTGTATGACCACCATTACACCATATCCTTACTCTCTAAAGCAGGGATCCCCAACCCGTTAGAACCCATGTGCAACATTCAGAAGTAAAAGGAATTGAGGAGCAACACATGCATGAAAAATGTTCTTGGGTGCCAAATAAGTGCTGTGATTGGCCATTTGGTAGCCCCTATGTGGATTGTCAACCTACATTGAGGCTCTGTTTGGCAGTACACCTGGTTTTTAAGCAGCAAAAACAGCCTTCCAAGCCTGGAATTCAAAAATAAGCACCTGCTTTGAGGCCACTGGGAGCAACATCCAAGGGGTTGGAGAGCAACATGTTGCTCAGGAACTACTGGTTGGGGATCACTGCTCTAAAGTAATTTCCCAAAAATATGGCTTCTACAAATACATCTGAAGCAAGATTTAATTCTTCCCTATAGGTCATTACACCCAAGCAACAGGGACCACAACAACTCTTGTCTGGCAATTAAACGTCAGTCTGGTTACTAGGCTCACTTGACAGGTGACCAGTGAGTGGTCAAGAAAGTCTTATGTTCAATTTGTATCATTGCGATTAAATGAACATCCATAAAAAAGTCCAAGCAGTTTGACATTATTAGTCTATGGCATACTGAAACTTTATTTAATGCAACAACATTTCCCATAATCTCATTCCCAGGTGTATATATAATGTGTTATTCAGTAATTAGTGCTATGATATTAAATATATCAAGTTAATCAGAATATATGGTATCATTATGTTGTGACATTGTTTCCTTTTACCATGCTTAATTTATTTTTGCAATTCGCAATTCACGTCAAGTTAAACATGGCTTAAATTCCTACAGTTATGTAAAGAGTGTACTTCAGATATGATCTGAAATCACTGTGGCCTGAATGACTTGTCATAAAGATAAATAAATTATAATGGAAGAAAACAAACGTTCTTACTTGATAGGGAATATGTCAGGGCATAACATACCATTGGCAGATGTGCGGCTTCTACAATTTAGTTTACATAACAAATGAAAGGCTCACAAAAGGAATGCGTTTTAGGAAAAGAACCACTTCATTTTAGTTACAGTAATTAGATCCGGTTGTGACTGGGAAATAGTGAACAACTGCGTGTTGCAAAATTATGAAAGAAACAATCCCTGTGTAAACCTGCTACTTGTTCTTTATTGGAAAGTGTTTCTTCTGGTCCTCCAAGATATAAGATTTTTGCAGGAAATGCTTTGTCTCTTTGTCTATTTACCTTACAGAGAGTGCATAGATACATAATTATGGCAAAACGCAATATATTCAATCAACTTGGTTAGACTAATGAAGCGTCAGGTTATATCTCACCCCCAGGCTGCAGTTTGCAGTACTAAGGAGTATAAAATTATGTCCCTCAGTGCTCATTTAAAATTCACTTGGAATTCTGGCACGTGGGGGCACATTTACTAAGCTAGAGTAAAGGATTCGAAGTAAAAAAAACTTTGAATTTCGAAGGTTTTTTTGGGTACTTCGACCATCGAATAGGCTACTTTGACTACGACTTTGACTCTTGTCAAAATTATGAGATCTCAGCACATTCTCCAGATGTATTTATTTTTGTGTTTCTACCTGTTCTGTCATCAATAATTCTGTCTGATAAATGAGTTGGACTCTGGATTCAAAGCAGCAGAAAACCCAAGCTCTCTATCCATATTTATCAAAAATATGTCTGCAGCGCCGCAAACCTGCCACTTAAATTCGGAATTGTAGCTTTGTCTTGTATATCTGCTCCTGCATTGATCAGGTATCCAAAAGTCTCAACCTATGGAAGAATTTAGGCCAATTTTCCTGTTGCTACTAACAGGCAGTAGGGATTGCCAAAACCAGTATAAAATTCCATATTGCTGTACCCCCTCGCAGTATGTTCCTATATGGGAGAAGCAGAAGGAAAACAGCAGCAGCACCAGCTGATGAACTTTTCGTTATGGATAATGCATTAGGTTGCAATAAAATTACAGTCAGTATGGTGTTAGTGTCTAAATAATACTGTACATCATTTCTCATCTCACAATATGTTTAAATGGCTACAACAGAAATCCTTGTAAAATGGACTAGAAATAAAATAAATTACATATGCAGACGAATTAAAATGAAATAATATACATTCATTACACATATTTAGTTGTTTTAAAGTTATTTGTTAAATGTTTTTGCTATTGGAAGCAGTATCTTTTTATTCTTTGCATTCCTGGCTCTGACTCTTGAAACAATGTTGCAAACCAGCTAATTAAAAGACAATATGGCGGCCTATGTGTGAGCTATATTGGGCTGATCTCATATGTTGGCCCTTGGGGCAATTATTGGATCATTATGGGGACAATGCAGGCTGTCAGAAGAGCACTGTATCAATGTGCCAACGTGGTCCTCATCCCAATAGATATTTAACCCTCGACCAGGGTCAGACTGGGCCAAAAAAACATGGTGGGCCCTGCTGCACAGAGCCTGCACTCCTGACCTCCACCCCCGCAGGTGCACAGGTATGAACTGGGGGGTAAAAGGCAACGGGATTTGTGGCTGGTTAGGGGTCTGCCACAGCAGACCCTGTGGGTGGGCTCAGACCTCCCCACCCCCAGTCCAATGCTGCGCCCCACAGAATCTGCCCAATTTTGCACCAGATATTTATTGGAGAGGAAGTCAGAGAGGGTTTATACATGAGCAGATAAGCCGCCAACTCAGTCTAAAGGGGTGAAGGGTAACCCGACTTCACTAAAGGGGTTGTCCCTTTAGGTCCTAACACTTCTGGGGCCTTGTTGACTTCAGGCTCAATGGACACCTCCACCCAGATCAACTGCTACAAGCCAAAGAGGAATGACCTCCCCCTGCAAAGCAATTTGTTACTATGATGCAGGACATGGTCATCACCTCAGACCAATGGAATGGGTATGCAAATAATGTATAATATGTTACATGGGATTTAACCCTGCAACAGGGAAAGGAGGCACTGGCAGGGAATGAAGCCATAAGGGCCATTACCCTACATATCTATCTCTACACTACTTCACCTTAAACCACAAAGCTACAAAGGTACTCATCTGGGAACCTCTGGGGTTTATAAACAGAGATGCACATGCCGGGAGGATAGCAAAAAGATGTATGCATTTACCACAAAATTACTCTGAGGTGTAAAAAAAATGAAAACAAGTGATTCATCACTGTATATGTTGCTTGTGTAAGTGAGGGTATTCACTTTAGTTCCTCAGGTAAAAATTCCTGTGAATTTTGTAGTTGAGCATTCCAATGTTTAAAGGGGCAGTCCATCTTAAAATTAACTCTCAGTGTGATGTAGACAGCAGTATTATAACACAATTTGCATTTAGTCTTCATTCTTTTGTAATTTGTAAACCATTTTGATATTTTCTGCAACTCTTAGGGCAATGACAATCATAGAGCTTTTTCTCCCAGGACAAAAATGCTGGTGTAGAAAACATCTATCCACTCTAATGCATGGGACTCCCAGTGTGTACACATGGGTCGGATTTTGGTGCTAAAATCCACCCTATGTGCACTGATGTTATGCCTGTCAGTGCTGCTGCATCATAGGGCGAATCAGACCTTTATGCTTGGAATTTCAACCACTAGAGATATGGGACCTGTAATCCAGAATGGCAATGACCTGCGGTTTTCCAGATAAGGAGTCTTTCTGTAATTTGGACCTCCATACCTAAAGTCTAAAAAAAAAATGTAAACATTAAATAAACCCAATAGTATTGTTTTACATCCAATAAGGATTAATTGTATCTTAGGAGCCAATTCACTAAGATCTGAAGTTGCACCAGAGACAGATTTGCCGCACTTCGGCAGGCGTAGTTTCGCCAGCGGTATGCAAATTCACTAAAATGCGAAATTGCGCTCAGGGAGGCGAACGGTAGCGAAGCTGCGCTACCATTAATTTGTCAGGCAAAGCGAAGTTACGCTAGCGATGCCTAATTTGCATACGGCGCAAAGTTAAAATATAATGGACGTATATGCTGCAGCAACTACATTACACAACACAAGCCCAGGAAACTTTAATAAATAAAATAAAGGTGTTCTATTGCCCTACACATGTGCTCACTGTATAGTTGAGTTGCCATATGTTAGGAAATGTAGGGGGGAAGGAGGACACCCCAAAAAAATTTTCGATCTTTTTCAGCCTATCACCCTTAAAAAAGTAAAAGACGCCGGCGTTTTTTGGGACTTAGAAAAAATTTCAACTTTTTTTGAAGCAAGCCCTATCTACTCTATTGCACTTCGCCTGGTCTGAGCTGGTGAAGGCAAGTCTGGCACAAGAGGTAACTTTCAGTAAAATGTGCACGTTAGTGCAACTTTGCCTGGCGTAAGGGTGCGAAGTAGATCTAGAGTAGGTCCACTTCGCTAGCGAATTTACGCCAGCACCCGTGAATCGGCAAAATAACTAAATGATTTGTGCTTTAGTAAATTTGCCCCTTAGTTGGGAAGTACAAGGTATTGGTTTATTATTACATAGAAAAGGGAAGTATTTTTTTAAAAATGTGAATCATTTGATTAAAAGGCAGTCTATAGGAGATGGCCTTCAAGCTTTCTGGATAATGGATTTCCGGATAACGGTTCCCATACCTGTATCTGGTCTTTATTCTAGGCCTTCATTACACTTCAAACCAGGCAGGAGTTTGCCAGTTAAAGGGGTTGTTAACCTTCAAACACTTTTTTAGTTCATTTGTTTCAGACAGTTCACCAGAAATAAAGACTTTTTTCAATTTTCTATGTGTGACTGCTTTTCTAATATTGAAGGGTAAAGTTTAATTTTTCACCTTCTAAAGCAGCTGGGAGGGGGGTTGCTGACCATGTAAACTGTTCTAAATTGATACATTTCTTATCTTTGTCCCTGCTGAGCAGAATCCCTGAGTTTCATTAAAGTCAGCTGTTAGAATTGATACAATAGCTGCTAATACTCCAGAGATGCTGCTGAGAAATGTATCAATTTAGGGTCAGGGCACATAGGCAACAAATCTTCTCTTCTTCGGGGCAATTTATCTCCCCGATCTGCCTTCCCCCGGCTAAAATGCAAATCGCCTGGGGGCAGGCACTCGGAGTGCTTTGTTTTCCGAAGTCGCCCAAAGTTCCCTCGTGAGGCAATTACGGGCGACTTCGGAAACAAGGCACTCCGAGTGCCTGCCCCCAGTCGATTTTCATTTTAGTCGGCGGAAGGCAGGGGAAGGCAGATCGGGGAGATTAGTCGCCCCGAAGAAGAGGAGATTTGTCGCCTGGAAACTAATCTCCCCGAATCTGCCCGTGTGCCCCGACCTTAAAGGAACAGTTCAGTGTAAAAATAAAAACTGTGTAAATAGATAGGCTGTGCAAAATAAAAAATGTTTCTAATACAGTTAATTAGCCAAAAATTTAATGTATAAAGGCTGGAGTGACTGGATGTGTAACATAATAGCCAGAACACTACTTCCTGCTTTTGGATGGTGAACAACCCCTTTAACATGTAAGACCTATGGGAGGGCCTAAAAAGTAAAAAAAAAAAATAGGGATGCACCGAATCCACTATTTTTGGATTCAGGTAAAATCCCAAAACCTTTGTGAAAGATTTGGCCGAATCACAAACCAAATCTGAATCCTAATTTGTATATTAGGGATGGGAAGGGATCAAGAGAACCACACACAGTTAAAATTTTTCTTACTTTGTTGTTTGTGCGATGAAAATTCACGTGATTTTAAGGATTCAGATTCGCTTTAATCAGGCACTTGGATTAGGCCGAATCTAAATCCTGCTGAAAAAAGACGAATCCTGGATTTGGTGCATCCCCAAAAAATAACAATAAAATCTCCCACTCCCCCTCAAAGTTTTTTGTTGTGATGCCAACTGGATAGCATTTTCACATAAGAGACTGAAAACGAATATGATAAAAATGCTATGAATATAAAAATGTAGCCAATAAAAATATTAAACACCAAATGCAAAGCTGCTTAGACAAGGTCTGTCTCTTTTATATTAAAATGCGAAAGGTGAAAAAAACCTTTAAAAATATCTATGAATAAACCGTTTGGTTTCTGCTTTGCAACAGAACCAGGGATAAGCTAAATAATAACAACAATCATACAAACATAATCTATGATGTCTATTCAATACTACACATAATATTCATCCGTAACACTGAGCTGCAGATGAACAAAAGGTAATCACCTATGAGTACATACACAAAGCCTTAGACTAAAGGTAATTCACACATATTTGCAAGGCACAAAACAAATCATTTGTCAAAGCGTCATACATGCAAAGTCAAATAACTGGAACGCCATTCAGACACCCCCACACTTTTAAGTATCATAAAAAAACCCAGAGGGTTGGGCCACTTCAGAGACTGGATAGGTGCTGTATTAGACATCTCTTGCTTTGATTGTTTTGCAGCAAGAACTCTAGACTAGAATGTTCTCACAATCATCACATCAACCGCCAGTTCACATAGTCCGTTTTGGCAGTGGAATGCATAAGCAACTGTACTACTGTGAATGTCAATAAGTGAGTATTTTTGTTTAGGAAAAAACCATTACCAATGTTAAAATTGGTAAATCTTTTAACTAATGTAAATCTTTACACTACCACTTTAACAGCAAAAGGGATATCAAACAGACACGCTCCATTTTATCATCGCTGTATTGGAGAATCAGGCATGGACAATGCATGGGCCACTGGCTTTTACGTATACCAGCCTAATGAAAAGAGATTTGTTTCAGAAATAACCCCTAGCTTTCGACACGAATGTGGTTATAAATCTCCAAGAAGTGGGTGCCAGAGAGCATTTTATCTTTTCTATCCCTGGCATTTATCCACAGTACAAGTACTATATTATAGCATCTCCCCCAGCATTTTAAAATGCTGAGCACATCATTATGCAGCTGCTATGAATTGAACTGGGGCATGTGCCATGTATTACTTCACATAAGTGTCCTTTCAGCATATGCATTAAATAAAGGTAGTCTAGCTGCAGCATTCCACTGCATTTCATCAGCCACATATATCACACCAATTCATTATTTCATCCTCTATACACTATATGCTGCACCTTGATCTGTTGCTACATCTCCTAATGGCATACAGGTATTTTACTGTTTCAATTTGCCTTTATGACAGCCAATGTACCTGGCCTTATACACTGGTATGAGCAATAATTTCTCTGGTCTGTCAGTGTGTAGCACTACTGCACTGCAGGCATGATGCGCCCTGGGCCGGGGGGGGGGGGTGGACATAGAGATACATTGCAAGAAAGAGAAGTGAATGAAAAGGAGCCAAGTACTACAGTTATACTGATGCTGTATATATGTACTAAATGTAAATTGTGGTGACACATTGAGGTGACACAGCTAAATCCAACACTGTCCTAATATTGCAGAATGCAGTGCTCAGCCAGGAATTAGTAAAGGCAAGAAAGCATCTCTTGGTATATAGCAATATACAAGCTCATACAGGCAACTCATTCTGGAGTGAAACATAACAAGGACTGATAAATATTAAACAACATTCTGAAATAATATATCATAAATGAACATGGATCTGAAATATGCAGGTGTTATAGACTGGACAGGGTAGTGTATTCAGTAATGAATACGATTAGGTGCCACAACCATAATTTATCCAAAGCAGGGTGGGGAGGTAGGTTATTTGTACAAAATGGCTGGGTTTCTAGGTGTAGCTTGTGGCAATGATGCAAAATAAATTATATGCATGTGTCAATTGGAAATGTAATGGTAAAACAGATGGACCTGTTGGAATGTAAAGTTAAAGAATAAATTGATGGAAGGCACTGCAAGTGTCATTGGCATGTAGGTAGCAGGTATCTGGATGGGGGTATAGAGAGAGAGAGAGAGAGAGGGAGGGAGGAAAGGGCCAATTGGAAGCAGGGGCGTAACTACAGAGGAAGCAGACCCTGCGGCTGCTGGGAGGCACAGAAGGTAAAGGGGCCCATGAGGCATTAATTCATATACAATTTCAATACCTATTGGTAAAACAGGTCAACCTCTAAACATTTGGGGGCCTAACAAATAATTAGCTGTGGGCCCAGTAATATCTATTTACACCACTGATTGGAAGGATGGTTGAACTAATAATATGGTTATCTGGATGTAGGGGCTGAAAACACAAACCTAGTGGAAAGCTGGTGAAAATAGAGTAAAGAGAGCTGATTGGAATAATTATATTTATACTAAGATGGTTGGTAGTATTGTTCCTTCCATGAATTACATTCCATTAAAGGAAAGAGTTGTTAGCAAGCAGGTGCAGGGTTTCTATGAATAATTAGCCGGCAGGTGTAGAGAGAATAAGAATAACTGGTTGGCAGGTATAGGGCAGGATAAAGTAGGCAATGCCGGCAATAGAAAGCTTTTAGATACAATAGGCGGATCAAGGTGGGTGCGAGAAGCTGCTACAGAGAAATACTGGATCGAATGGGACAAAAGGACTGTTAGTGTTGGTGCAGATGATCCTTACGTGTTGTATATAAAATGCTCTGAAGCAGCGTCAGTCAGCGACTGTTTTGCTCTACTCACCGGGTCAGTCACTCTCCGGCTGCAGCACCAGGGATGCTCAGATCGCTTTGATGGGATCCACCTCGAGAGAAAACGAAGCAGAAACAGGACACGCCCTTCATCACCATAACCCCGCCCAGTTCGCTAGAGTCTGCTCTTTTTTCAGAAAACGCCCTCAAGCGCTGCCCGTGACTCTGTACTTGGGTGTGGCCGCTATGTGCAAGCGTCTGTCACAGGCTGGAAAGCGTGCAATTGTGTGTGTGTGTGACCATGAATGAGCAAGAGAGGTGATATGAGCGCATTCACATGAGCCACTAGAATACCATTATTAGTCTGTAATCGACTGTAATAGGAATTGCTGGTATTTTGGTAGTGGTATTATCGCAGCCTCTAATTTATTGGGTACTCTATAATGAGACATTTCAATTAATATATTTTTTATTGACTACTGAGACCAAAGTCCTGGATGGTTTTTACTCTCTTAATCTTTACATTTTTCTATTTAGACCCTTTCCTACAGGGCTGCCATCAGAAATCGCAGGGCCCCATACGAAAACATTTCCTGGACCACTGGGCTGCGCCCACCATAAGCCCCACCTACAGGTCTGCCCTCCCCACCCCACAGGTCCACCCCCACCACATACTAAAAAAAAAAAAACATTGGTGGCTATGGTTCCCACATTTTGATAAAAAAAATAAAAAAATATTGGTGGTCAGGGCCCCCCCATTGAAAAAAACATTTGTGGTCAGGGCCCCCCATTAATAAATATTGGTGTCTAGGACCCCACATGGGGAACAAATTGGTGGCCAGGGCCCCCCACGTTATAAGAAAATTGGTGGCCAGGGCCCCCCCTTAAACGTCCATGTAAAAAACTTGCCCCCCTCAGAAGTTTAAATAAAATTTGGTGCCCAGGGCCCCACCACATAACAGGGACCACAAAGGGTTACATTTATGGGGGCCCTGCCATGTTACACTTACTTCATTAATGTGTCCCACCTGCTGTCAGTGAGCTGCCAACTACAGAAGGGAGGAGGGGAGGAGCACAGGTGGCTGCATCTTCTTCCAGTGACATCATTTTCTTCCCTTATTGGTCACAGAATTTCAAGTCCTGGTAAAGCTGCATGGTGATTGGATGAGCTGGAGGAGAAGTTCAAACCTCAGCTATCCAATCCCTGAGCAGCTCAACCGGGACTTAAACTCAGTGACCAATAAGGGGAAGTAATGGACAGAAGATACCTCTCCTTGTGCTCCCGCCCTGCCTTCCTGAAGTCATCAGCTCTCAGAAAGCAGGGGGGCCTGGCTAATCAAGAAAGTGCGGAGTGGCTGGGCCCCTACAACTCTCCCCCCTGTCCACCCCTGATGGCTGCCCTGCTTTCATATTCCAGTCTTACATTCAAATCAATGCACAGTTGCTAGGGTAATTTAGACCCTAGCAAACAGGTTGCTGAAATTGCAAACTGGAGAGCTGCTGAATAAAAAGCTAAATCACTCAAAACTGCAAATAATAGAAAACGAAAACCAAATGGTCTCAGAATATCACTCTCTGCAACCTACTAAAAGGTTAAAGACCCCTTTAAAATAACCCGAAGAAAGTTCCAATATACAACATCAGTCATAGTTTATTTACATTGCTTATTACAAAAAAAGGACACATACATTTTTAAAAAAATAAATAAAATACATTTGTCAGGCAACCAGAATAGTCGCATAGTGTAGAATAAATCCCCTTTCATTTGTTGGGTGTACCCGTCGAATGAAAGAGCCAGCGTCCACAGATGTAAGTCCTATATAATGTTTAACATCTTTCCACAGATCAACTAGATGATGTTCTCTGTTGTGGTTGCACTGGAGTATGGGAGTCACTATTTTAAAGGTTTCCAAATTAAAAATGGAAACTTTGGGGGCTAAAATCATTTCTAGCAAAGAAAGTAAGTTTTTACTTATGCTTAATTTACGCTTGACTCACATGAGTGTTGAGATGGGTGTTATCTTATATGATCCAGATAGTAGTAAACAAATAATGTAGTGCTTTCAATTCTCATATGTGTTACCAAAAATCTATAAATTATTTCACATAAATGTTAAGAAACCATACTTTTATGTCATACAACTTTGTGTTGCTTTAAAATGATATGTGAATTGTGTTACAATTCCTCTCTAGATTAAGCGCAACTGTAAAGGTGGCCATACACGGGCCAATAAAAGCTGCCGACAGACCGAGTCAGCAGCTTATTGGCCCGTGTATAGGGCCCCCCGATGGGCTTCCCCGAACGAGATCTGGCCGAAAGTCGGGACAAAAAATCCAGTCAGATCGCGGCCGCATCTGTTCGTTGATGCGGTCCCGTGATCCGACCACCCATTCCCATTCGTTAGGATCCGATCGTTGGGCCCTAGGGCCCACGATCGGATCAGACCGATATTGGGTGGGCATATTGGAGAGATATCCGCTCGTTTAGCGACATCGCCAAACGAGTGGATCTCTCCATGTATGGCCACCTTAAGATCCACGAATCTTCTGACCAGTTTTTATCAATCTGACAGTATCTCTTTAAGGCTATGGATGCAATTGTGACATCCCTTATATTTGAGTTATCAAGTCTGTAAATTTCAAAAGCTGTCCATTATCTGATAAAATGTGATTCGCAGAATCTCTAAAGAAGAGAACATCACATTTTCTTCCTGTATGACAAGAGATATTGTATAGTGTGTTGTCAATAAAAAGGTTGATTCGATTGGTTATATGTGGAAAAAACAGTAACAGAATAGGAGAATAAAGCCATCGCCTTCCTGTTCCATTCTCCTGAACAAGTGATGCTAGTCTAGTTACTAGGAACTGTAACTATGGAGACAAATGCAAAATAAAATGTCCTCACAGACCTTTTTCTGTGATATTGTTGTTTTCCTTAGCAAATTGCAAAATATTTTGAAAAAAAATAGCAGAGTCTGCAAGAACAAAGCCAAAGGGCCAGAACAATAAGGGGGTTATTTATCAAAGTCTGAATTTATCTCAATATTTTTTAAACGCCGATAAAATGTTTTTTTTTACCTTATTTATTATTGCATCAAAAAAAAATCAGATTTTCAAAATTTTTTCGGATTTTTACGGATTTTTGCCTGAAAACTTCAGGGTATTGCATGAAACCAAGCACACATCAAAAATCATTGGAACTTCTCCCATTGACTTATATGCAACCTTGACAGGTCTCAAGTTTTTCGTGATTTTTGCATTCAGAGTTTAGTAAATAACCCCCTTAGAGTTACAATACCAAAATTTAATGACATCCGTATTATTATTATATTAATAGGGGTTATTCACCTTTATATTAGCTTCTATTATGTTACAGGATGTCCTATTCTTAAAGGAGAACTTAAACCTAAAAATGATTATGTATGTGTGTTTTTATTTGAATTAGCGCCCCTTGAGGGCAAAGCAGTAGAAATGCCATATTTAATACAATTGTGAAAATAAAGATTCATTTTTAGTTTCGAATAGACATGTTCCTAGTAGGCACCAACATATCTATATTGATTATATATAGAGAAAGTGAGAGCCTCCATCAAAAATCACAAGGGCCCTGCACAACAAAATTTGGGTGACCCACTGGACACCACCTTCCCTAACTCCACAGTAGAAAGACCACAAAACCCCAGTGGTGGTCTGGCCCACTACAAGTTAAAAAAAATTGGTAGCCGGGGCCCACTCCACATGTTAAAGAAAACCACTGATGGCTAGGGTCCACCCTACAAACATTGGTGCCCCCCCCCCTTTTAAAGAAAATTGAAAAGACATTGGTGACCAGGGTCCCCCCAAAAAGTTTAAAAAAAAATAGTGGCCAGGGTCCCACCTACAAGTTAAAAAAAACATTGATGGTCAGGGCCCCATTTCATTGAACAAATGTGTTATCCTTCAGGATTCTTAGGATTCTTACACTTGCTCACCTGACATGTACCCAGCAAAGCCAAGTAGACATCCCCAAGCATCACAAGGGCAACACAGGACACTTAGGATCTGCTACATGACAAATAAAAGAAAATCATACCATAGAGAAAGAAAGAAATGTTTGTTGAATATTAAACACATGGCCACCCAGCTTCTGCTAAACTACAGCCTGCTGGAGCTGTCCAACTGCCAACAATAGTCTGAGCCTCAAGCAGTCCCTGCCTTTGCATTACATGTAGAAAAAGTCACATTAAACTTTCTACGTGGGTGAGGGTATGGTGCAGATCCTCCGCAAAAGGATTAACCATACATCAGAACATTAACCATACATCATGTACTACAAGAAGTCCACCAAAATCTTCCTTACTTGCATCCCAGGGTTACCATTGTAGCCAGACACAATCCAAGCAAACAAGTTGCAACCATGTTGTAAAAACCTTATTTTTAAACTGTCTACGACATTGCAAAAACCTACAGATTTACGACGTCACAAAAATAAATAAAGAACAAAATTTCTGTTTAACATTTGTGTGTCCATTGTGAATTACCTCCACAACTTGGCAGAAGAATGTGTACAGTCTTTCAATGAATGCCCCAACTCTAAGTGTTTTACACTGGCTGGGAGTATCAAATTCTCTGTGTTTTTAGATCTGTGTAGGGAACATCTATCCCAAACATTCTAAGTGGTTTCACCAACACAGACCATACTGCATGGACACATTACACATATTCACTACAAATGAAATGTCACAACAAGAGAATAATTTGGACCCCCAGTGACTTTGAGTTTCCTTCGCATCATAGCAGACAGTTCTCCCAATGTGATAACTTAACATGTTCAGATCAAGATACAGTGAGAGTGAGGATATGGAACCTGCATCAAGCACAACTGCACAAGAAGGCTGAGCACCGTTCAACCTAAATTTACATTATTTTAACTTAATGTTTGTTATTAAAAAGTCATAATGTTTTTGAAGCCAAATGGTAATATAGAAGCAATGTCTCAATTGGCATCATTCCATAAAATGCCAATGGAAACTGCAAAAGACACAGTTTGCGATTGTAGTGCAGCGATCATGGAGTTTTTATTGATAATTATAATTATATCTTGGGGGTTTTTTTTTACAGTATATCAGATACTGGCTCATTTTTACAACTGTCTTCATATATAGACATTTCATAAATTCTGTGTGCTTAAAACTATGAAAATATTCTTAAAATATTTCAACTAGCGATGTACTTATCTGAAAAACCCAGGGGAGGAGATTAACAATTTTGTGGGTTGGCTACCAATAGGAGGCTTTCACCTGTAGACTTGGATTATAAAGCAATTGGTCTCTTTTTGGGGAGACTATGGGGCCAATTCAATTTTTTTTAAATGTATTTTCCATTTAACTGAATCTAAATTTTTAGACCTAAAATTTGTGCATTGGACTAATTACTCTAAACCATCATCAACAATTTGATATTTCATAAGTGTAAAAATAATGAAGAAGCTGGTGAGGTCATGGAGAAGTCTATGGGAGCTGTCCTTTTCCAATTGTAAAAATGTATCTTTGTTTCGAGCTACCAGAGGTTGTCTTTGTTTCTTTCATTTGTAAGTGCATGAAAATCCATACAAATACGAGGATTTCAAGGTTTTTGTACTCCTATTTGTTTCATGTTTTTATTAATTTATGCTTTTTATTTTTGGATCTTTTAATAGATAAGTAGACATCTGTCATTTTTTTTCAAATGTTAGTTTAGGTAGAAAAAGCCTCAAAAACCTCACAAATCTGAATTTTAATAAACAGGTCTCTAAGACTCTCTCATTGTTTCCTATCTAAGAGTAACAGCCTTAAGTCAGATGGGGTCTGTTTTAATTCAGTGCAACTCTTAATGCAGTGTTTAAATTAAGTAGTTTGTATTACAAACTGGCCTTAACTTTGTCCTCAAAAGTCCCTCTTTCATTTGTTCTACCTACTCCACTACATACAGCATGGGGGATGGGATTCAAGGCAGGGCAGTCCCTCAAGTTCCCTGAACCTCTAGAGCAGTGATCCCCAACATGTTGCTCTCCGACCCCTTGGATGTTGCTCCCAGTGCCATCCAAGGAGGTCCTTATTTTTGAATTTCTGGTTTGGAGACAAGTTTTGGTTTCATAAAAAACAGGTGTACTGCCAAGCAGAGCCTCCTATAGGCTGACTGTCCATATTGGGGTTATGGAATGGCCAATCACAGCCCTTATTTTACACCACACAGGAAAATTTTTCATGCTTGCTTTGCTCCCGACTCCTTTTTCATGTGAATATGGCTCATGGGTAGAAAAGGTTGGGGACCGCTGCTCTAGAGTTTGCTTACATAACTATGTTGAAATGCAATTGAGTGGATGAGGAAATATATTTTCAAAATTGCTCTGCAAACTAAAGGTGATAAGAATTACAGTAGAGTTACTGGGCTGTGAGCAGTGGCAGAACTACCGTGGGAGCAGGGGGTTCGAGTGGGCCAGGGCCCGCACCCCCTCATGGCCCCCCGGCAGTCTGTGCGCCACATGCAGCCATACGGAGGGGGCGGGGCCCGGCTGTGCCTCACGCACCAGGGCCCGCCCCCCTCTAGGATCACTACTGGCTGTGAGTTTTCATTAAGCCATTGATTTATCACATTGTAAATAATCTTTGCACATCAAATCATATTGCTAGGCTACAACTGCCAACAGCATGGTGCTATGTATACGGTAACACAACAATTTTTTTGGAGGCAATGGCAGGAAAGTTCAATCCAAACGCTACTGTATTGCTTCAATATGTCAAGCCCCAGCAAAGGGATAAGGAAGTACAACTTAGCTTTTTGTTTTTGAAAGGAAACCATGTATATTCCAGTTTGACATTTTGCAGAGCTGCTCACAAATTGTTATATTTGAGTTTGCTTTTAGTGACAAAAAGGACATATATGTCATGAAACATGGCAATGGAATGCATCCATCTAGTGGTACTATAAGAAGCCTCAAATATAGCAATTAGTGCTTAGTTAGCATTCCATTTTTATATAAAATGCAGAAGTGATAATTCTTTGTCTTTCATTTAATTTTATCACAATAACAGTCACGTCTTACATATATTAAGATATAAAAGGGTACATACAGTATGTTATGTTCTGACACGCATCACAAATTAACTAACAACAGAAAATCTGTTAGAAGCAAAAAGCTTCCACCCACAGACCTGAGCCAGAACATCTTAGATACAACCCAGAAGGAGAACAGCAAACACATTTTTCTATAGGGAATAATAATTTCTACATAAACAGAAATATAGGTGTCAGTTTTAAAAAAACGACAAAGATAAAACATTTGGAAACTTCACAAGTATTTCTCACATCCAAATTTTGAATGTTGATACAGGTATTGGATCCATTATCACAAACTCGTTATTACGGAAAGGCCATCTCCCATAGACTCCATTTTATCCATATAATCCAAGTTTTAAAAAATAATTTTCTGTTTCTCTGTAATAATGAAAAAGTACCTTGTAGTTAATCCAAACTAAGATATAATTAATCCTTATTGGAAGCATAAACAGCCTATTAGGTTTATTTAATGTTTACATAATTTTCTAGTAGGGATGCACCAAATCCACAATTCAGTTCAAGATTCGGCCAGGATTTGGCCTTTTTCAGCAGAATTTGGATTCAGCCGAATCCTTGTGCCTGGCCGAACCAAAACCAAATCCTAATTTGCAGCAGTCCGAATCCTTCGTGAAAGATTGGGCCGAATGCCAAATAATGGATTCGGCGCATCCCTATTTTCTAGTAGACTTAGGTTATGAAGATCCAAATTACGGAAAGATCTGCTATCCAGAAACCCCCAGGTCCATAGCATTCTGGATAACAGGTCCCATACCTGTATTAAAAGTCTGTTGTGTACCATTTGCTATATCCAAGGCATACCGTTTCCTTTTAGTTTATATTCTACATAAAACTTAAAGAGGATCTAAACCCTAATAGAAAAGCAACATAAACTCAAAGTACTAATACCAGATTTTCAGCTCAACTTCTCTATTTCTCTTCCTGTTCTCTGTGCATAGACAGTTAACCCTAGGGTCTTAATTGCATGGTTAATTTTTGGGAATGGGGGGAAGACCAAAGTCCATCAAGTACAACCACACTAAATGAACCCCAGTGCTGACAAAAGCCCAGTATTAGCAGTGTAAAATGGTTAATAGTTCAGAAACATTTAAAACTCAAAAAACAGCTTGAATTCAGCAGTGGGTGCTTTGACTGAGGACATGTGATTTTGGAAGGTTTTCTAGCTACACACATACTGTATGTAGTTTCCCTCATATTTAGATATGATAACATATAACAAAGACATAAGTTCTCCTTATGTAAATCCACTGCCCATAATCAAACTGAGTACTCTCTCTCACTCTTCACCCAACACAACATTTTTCTTTCTTTTAATCAACTTGCTTTCTGCTACACTGATATGGATGTTTGTGGAAAAAGAACATATAATGATACGTAGAGTATTAAGAGCATTTAGCAAGGCTAATATAGCCGGCTGAGGTGTCATCATATTATTTGTGAAGGCTTTCATTCCCCTCTTATTGGTCTATCACAAAAAACCTTGACTCCATGGCCCAAGGAACCCATAGAGTTCATATGGCTACAGCACTTTTTGGATAATTCTTCCCACGTTTGTATAATCAGCAGCTGGGCACAGTTTATTCACCTTTGAGAATGAGAGCGTTCCCTGTCTTTGCACATTATTCATTGCCACCCCTAAACACTGATCACAAAGTAGAGTATACTGGTATTGCTGACCATCTCTTTATTTCAAATTATTAAATAAAAGCATGAATAATATATTAACTGCTGCCCTAAACCCAGGCTTCCCAAGCATCTTTGATACAGATCAATTTGCAATTGGTGCCTGTTTACATTACCATGACTAGAAATACATATATAATATGTATAATATTAAAGTGTGCAAACATATATGTGAAAGTAAATTTTACTTGATTTTTTAAAAAAAATGTAATTGTGTTAGATGACTTCAAATTTGACATTGCTGTAAGATAAAAACATGACACTCCAATAACCTTAGACACTGTTCCTTTCTGTTTTAGATTTACAAACAGAAATTATTGAGTTTAGCTATAAATGAAATGTTTCTATACACTGGGTATTAAGCTGATTATAGAGACATCATAATGCTGCTTAGTATTCAAGGAAGGAGAAGCACATCCTCGCACAGTCCAGGGGTTGCTATGGAAACAAACTGTGTCACAGTCGAGAGAAGAACAAATGGATGAACGAGTCTTTTTATACTGTATGCCTGACAAA
The DNA here is from genome assembly GCF_017654675.1 of Xenopus laevis. Taxonomy (NCBI): domain Eukaryota; kingdom Metazoa; phylum Chordata; class Amphibia; order Anura; family Pipidae; genus Xenopus; species Xenopus laevis. Next base: position 76,331,047 of record NC_054388.1, read on the forward strand.
TAATATTTTATGGAACACAGGAGATATAAGAAAGCTTTGGGGAAAATGTGATTATCTTTTCTAACAACCTTTAAACAGATTGCAATTACATTAATGTAGTATTTTTTTACAAATCTTTAAATGTATTTTCTTAACTTATTGACACCACTAAATCATTTGCACCCTGCAAGATTATCACTGCAAATGCAGGCATTTAATATTTCAGGAGCAAATCATGGCTAAGATACAAGTCACCTCAAACTCCAACCCCCCCCAATCATTAATAATTTAGAAACTATGGCTTACAAAAGATGACTTTCATTTACCCTTTTCTAAGTGCCCACAGCTGAATTCCAAAGAAAAAGTATAATTCATCAGAGATCATATTGCCCACAGTTACCACCCCTGCAATGTGATGCCAGTGGATGGGTAAGGGTTCAGCACCTCTAAAACAGTAATGGTTCAGGCCTTCAAAGTTGTGCTCCCTATCTTGCATTCTGTTAATGTCAGTGACACACACATGCTCGGTATGCTTTGAGTTGTTATAGAAGCTGATACCACAGGTCTAATGATTATATTCTGATGTCACAATTGTCGGAAATAAGCTCTTTCTGAAGCAGCTGGACACAGAGGAAAATATGCAAAGTGCTGCGGAAGGCAGGTGAATAAATTGCACAGATACCAAGAGAAATGCTGTGCAAGATATAGTCCTATGACTATAGTCATAGTATTATGAATGTTATTATTAACCCACAAAAACTCACAAAACATATTCTGCACCACTATACAATAAATTTGTGTATAAATTGAACATACAAATTTACATACACAAATCACAACCAGCAGGCAATACAAGAGGTTTTTACAATCTAAAAGAAATGTACTTGAATGATAAACCCAGTTGTGTTGCCGTAATAGCAGGGATAGTTATGATTCTAAACAGGAAGAAAGGAGTGGGCAATGTCAGCTCAGATGGGGTGGTCACCATGTAAGAAGCTGACCTGGGATTTTCTGTGAAAAGCTGGGTTGAAATGGAGCCAAGTAGCTATTCTGAAAGAGCTGGCTGATTTGTCTGTGAGTCCCAAGACAGCTGAGCTCAGCAGATGTTGAGAGTAATGGGATGAGAGTGTAAGCAGAGAGATAAGAGTGCTAAAGCACCTACTAGCAAATGGGTGTCCTGAGAGAGAGAATGTGAGAATTAGTGACTGAAAGGGGAGCTTCTGGCTATTGTGCTGCCCGAGGCAACAGACTAGATGTTGTCCCCTCACCATACTATTTGGGAGGCAAGGATCTCTAGTGAATAAATTGCTCTTGCACTCTGCTACACTAAAAGTAACACTAATCAGAAATTCTCATATTTATGCCTCATGGCACAAGCATCCCTGGTGCCTAAAAGACTGTTTCCTGCTTGTTCTGCAATACATATTCTTCATGGTCAAGTTGCACGTCTAGCTCCCAAGACCTGCCTGCTAGGGATGTAGCGAACGTCGGAAAAAAAGTTCGCGAACATATTCGCGAACTTGCGTCAAAAATGCGAACGGTTCGCGAACGTCGCAAACCCCATAGACTTCAATGGGAAGGCGAATTTTAAAAGCTAGAAAAGACATTTCTGGCCAGAAAAATGATTTTAAAGTTGTTTAAAGGGTGCAACGACCTGGACAGTGGCATGCCAGAGGGGGATCAAAGGCAAAAATGTATCTGAAAAATACATTGTTGACACAGCGCTGCGTTTTGTGCTGTAAAGGGCAGAAATCACACTACGTCACTCAGGTGATGTTTCTGGACACGGAATGTGAAAAAGCTCACACAGCTAGGTGGCACTTGGTTAAAGACTGGGCAAACAATGCCTGCAAGGGCAACGTATACAATAGTGGATACGGAATATATTATTGCTGTTGTAAAAACATCACTCAGGTGATGTTTACGGACACGGAATTATTATTGTTATTTAGACAGAATGTGAAAAAGCTCACAAAGCTAGGTGGCACTTGCATACCTCCCAACTGTCCCTCTTTTGACCACTCAACCCCCTGTCCCTCTTTTGTACTGGAAAGTCCCTCTTTTCTCTGCACTGAACAGCCAGAAAAAAAACAGTTTCTAACTTAATTAGCTTTTGGCAGAGAGCTCAGAACAGCTAACAGGTGCAAACAAGATACTTTGTAACAATTTTGACTCTGGTTGGTGCTGGTGGTGGTGAACTACTAGGAGGAGCAGCACACCAGTCCCTCTTTTCTCTGAACTGAACAGCCAGAAAAAAACAGTTTCTAACTTAATTAGCTTTTGGCAGAGAGCTCAGAACAGCTAACAGGTGCAAATAAGATACTTTGTAACAATTTTGACTCTGGTTGGTGCTGGTAGTGGTGAACTACTAGGAGGAACAGCACACCAGTCCCACTCCCCAACACAGCTAGACTAATAGCACTGGGCTCTTATAGTAGCAAAGTAAAAAAACAAAAAAGAAAATAAAAGCAGTCCTTACAAGGACTATTGGGTTACAGGCAGCAGTCAGCAGATGAGAGATCAGAAGCAGTGCCCACAGCAGCTACATACAGAGCACTGCAGTAGAAGGTAGATTACTAGCCAGCAAAGCTACCTAACCTAAAATGTCCCTCAAATCCCTGCAGAGTTCTGTCCCTACAATACAGAGCAGTATCAAGTAGATTACTAGCCAGCAAACTTACTATCAACTGTCCCTCAAATCACTAACAGCTCTCTCCCTACACTAGCTCTTGCAAGCACACACAGGCAGAATGAAAAAACGCTGCAGGGCTTCAGTTTATATATGGAAGGGGAGTGGTCCAGGGGGTGTGGGGGTGGTCCAGGAGGGAGAGCTTCCTGATTGGCTGCCATGTATCTGCTGGTCTGGCAGCCAAGCGCCAGCTAAGGCGAACCCAAATTGGCGAACGTCGCGCGACGTTCGCGAACATTCGGCGAGCGCGAACAGTCGATGTTCGCGCGAACAAGTTCGCCGGCGAACAGTCCGCGACATCCCTACTGCCTGCATCATTTGCACATAGATTCACATTGTGTTCCAGTACAGTGACAGTGTGCCCCTAACATGACACAGAGAGGTTGTTAATGATCCCACAGCACTAGTAAAATGTCACTTAGTAGTGCTGTAATAACACAACTGCATGTTTATTAGTGTATTGTTTCTAACCTGGTGCTACTGACCTGGCATTACAGGGGAATATAGTGGATGTTTAAGTACTGTTGCCCTGAATTTAAGTGCTGAAGTAGTTGCGCTCTGCACCCAAGCCTGATACCTTCTAGCTACTTTGTTCCCTACACCACTAGGGTTGTCACCTTTTCTGGGTATCACTAGGGTTGTTCTGAATAAAAATACCATCTACCAACATGATTGTTTTCCCTCAATAATAACATTTGCATCAAGTATCATTTTTATGGGCCAAATGGAAACCCTATGCACCACTGTTCCACCCTAACTCATTAAGTTCAGGGGCAGGTAGAGATATAGGGAATATAGTGCTGCAGGGCCTGTTTTTTTGCATTTTGTGCCCTGTTATGACTTGGTAAATTACCTCTATGACCTCAGTATAGTATTTGTATGTATGTATGTATATTTTTATTTGTATAGCGCTCCTTGAGGGCAAATCAATGTACAGCAAGACAATACATTAGTAACAAACAAGGGGTCATTGAAATAAAAAGTAACAATAAGTGCATTATTAGAAATAAAATTTACATAAATATAAAATATAATTACAATACAGATTAAGTGCTCAGTGTCAAGGAGACAAAATGATGGAGGACCCTACCCCGTGGGGCTTACAGTCTAAATGGGAGGGTAACTTACAGACACAATTCGGAGGGGTATTAAAGCACTGTAGGTTACAGTGTTTGACACTGTCATAGAAGTGCCAGTTCCCAGTTCAGGTATTTAGAAAAATTCATCTCTACGAAATATCGTAATCAAGCCACAGGTCAGCTTTATTAGTTGTTATAGAATTAATTGTTTAGAATGTTATAGATTGATCCTTTTATTGCACTTTTCATTTCCTTAATAAGCGGGTTCTTTTGTCTCTTTTAATAAGCATGGCAGTGAATAGAACATTAAGTGATAGTTCATAAAAGTTGTTTTGTAGCCAGGTTATGTCATAACCTAATTTGGCACTTACCATATTATCAGGACAAACCTAAATACAAGGTGTGTCCCAGTTTCACTTGCATATTTCTCCTATAATTGTCATTACTAATTTTTTTTTCAAGTCTCACACTGTGCTGGTACAGGTATCAATAGGGAGTTTTATGTAAAAATAAAATTCATGGTCATTCTTTTTCAGCAGCAAAGCAGTTCTGAGCATCCTAGCCAGGGTCTCTCTCTGAAGATTGATGCAATCAGTGATCAACATACTTGGAAGACTTACTTGACAGAAAAGATTTTTCTTTAACATGTTGTAAGAGAGAGGAATCAGAATACATTTCTGGGTCTCTGCATGGTTTCTGAGTCAACAGAATGTGTCATAAAGCTACCTGTTTAACTGAGCTATATTAATTTAAATCTCTCACACACCCAAACACTTACAAATACACATGAACATGAACACTGAATTTGTCATATTCCCACACAAGATCTGTGTTAACATGGAAGGCACGTTCATCAGTTAAATACAATGCAAGAGATACAGTACCTCATCCCTTTAAGATTAAAGTACTAAAAACTAAATTCACTGCTATTGCCCACCCAGCAAAAGGAGGAATTTGCATGCTCCCATGACTGCATCAATCTAATGATCCCACCTGTAACGTAACAATGATAGCAGGGGCCCAGATGCAGGCAGAGCAGCCGCCCCCCCCCCTCCGTGATCGCACCAGGTAGTTACACCCTTGGATCCCACTTTGCCCCGGTAGCAGTTATGATACTGATTTCTGCATATAAATCTAGAGATTAGCAAAGATCTGCGAAGCCGCATACCTGTCCTCCCACCTTGTGCCCCAGTTCATTTACAGAACCATTTCATCATCAGAGCAGTGGCAGGTGCTTGTAAAAGGCAATTTGCTTGAAATAAGGTGGCTGTAAACCTTAAGATTAGCTTGTTTGGCTTGTATCATCAAGCTTATGCAGTCTTATTCTCTACAAGATTTTTATCAGGAACAGGGGACCAGGGAACAGGCATCAACCACTCTCTATTTTGTGCTTATAGCAGTACTCAACCCAAGAATTAAGAAAAGCCCCTAACTTCCCTTCCCTTTGCACAGTTCAATAGGTCTGAAAATGTCCCTAAAATTTTTCCCACCTAACAGTGCAGAGTAAGCTCAGCGGAGCTTGTGGGTGCCATATTGCGGATCGCGAGTCTTCATCTGTAACAGAGCGATGTACTGGTGCATGCGCAGTCTAAGCAGTCGTCGAGAGCATACCGACTGCCCATGCACCAAATGTGCGGGAAATTGCTGAAGAGGACCTAAATTGCAGAAAAGGACCAGAAAAAACTAGCCGATGCGGTCCTGGATCGTACAAAAAAATCAAACTTGACTGATCGATATCTGCCCGATTTTTGGCTTGATATCGATCGGGAGAACTCGTCGGGAGCCCCCACACATGGGCAGATAAGCTGCCGAATCGGTTAAAAGGACCGATATCGGCAGCTTTAATCTGCCCGTGAATGGCCAACATTAGCCTTGGAGTGCTCCAACAACATGACCATTAGATACAGTATATGGCTGATTTCCATCCTGATATATATAGGAAAGGCAGTCTGAGAGGGCCCATGCATGGGTAGACACGCTGCCCTCTCAGTCTAAAGTGGGACAGTATTCTGCCACCACCACCACTACAGGTCCTCTGCAGAAAACAGAAGGAAGTAGAAACAAAAATAAAAGGACCTGTTGAAATTTAGTCTAGACAGATATATAAAATGTATGTGCCAAAGGTACAATTCCAACATAATTTTATTCTGTTTGAGGACATGCATAGTTTAATGACCTTGGAAAAGTTGTTTGGAATACTACAGGTATATGTCCCATTTAACCCATATCCCTTACCTTGTCTCTTTTTAACTGTTATTCCCTCACTATCCCTACAAATATATGAATTGTTAGGATCATGAGGCACATAATCATTATAATCTGGAATAATAATTATAATCTGGAAAATTTTGAATAATTAGCTCATTCTAAGATTAATGCCCCTAACTATCTGAAAGGACTATTGACAATAAATGACTTGTATAACTATTTTTAACCTTAGTCAGCCCTCAGAGATGGGAAAAGCTAATATCATTTGGTTACAGTACAAACATCTTGAGATGCCGGTATGAGATCAGCTGGGATAGATGATATGCGCAATAAAAATCTTGCAGGAAATCATTAAGACCTCTTCATAATAAAGATCCACATGCATACTAATCACCAACACACCTGTAATGGATATACCATATACACTTTGCTTAATCTATAGACTGCAGAATTTAATGATTTTTCAGTTACCTGGGAGTTTCACAACTTTACCTTATCCCTTCAATAAACAGACAAGGTAAGTAAGGTGCCTTCTTTTCTGGAGAGGTAGCAAAAATATGTGTAAGGAGAGAAATAATATTAATTCTGTACACTGAAGTTATCACTAGTGTAATGAAGCCCCCTAGTGGCCCATGTCTATTACATGCACAAACAGTTGTAAGAATAAAAGGCACTAGGTCTGACCAGGTGCAGTAACCAATAGCAACCAATCAGCAGGTAGAATTTATTGGTCACCTGTCTATGGGTTAATGCTACTTGACAAACTTTGTGACTTTTATTACATAAGGAGCAAAGACACTTAATGCAATAACATTCACAAAAAAGAATAATGCTCTGGTGGGTCCACAGCAAATAATACCATTTATGGTGTTACCTCTGCTACAAACAAGCATCATTACATTGCTTGAAACTAAATAAATATAGTTTACCTTATGAATGCAATAAGTGTAAGACAGCAGACAAGCTGCATTTTAAAGAAAAGGGTCAGAAACATAACTGCAACCTGACAAACAAAATAATACATCCCCAGTGATTATACCTTTCCTTCTATGGCACACCAGGCTGTTTCTCTGCCTTCGATTCAATCCAAACCGCTGTCATCTGCTTCATAGTTACTTGCAATGTCAATCAAAAATTGAAGGGGTACCACTAATAACTAAAGTGGTTATACTCACCAAGTTGAAACAATGGTCCAGGTGCACCAGACCCTCAGTCAGCTCCAGGGGAGGAATAAACCGACAGCAATAAAGTTAAAAGGGGGTTTCAAGCCTAAAGCCCCTTTAAACGTATTGCAACGTGCAATGGCAGTCACGTCATCAGTAGGTGCACACAGAGTGGATTTTGTAGCAGAAATTTGGAATTCCTGTGCCTGTCAGTTAACAGTTACACAACAGAGCAGTTGGAAGCCCCCTGCCTTGATTTTTATACACAGGGTGAAAAACACCTACGGTGGCACATGATGGTGCAATTGTGATGTTATAATGGCACATTTTTATTTTGTCATGTTACAAATGTTTTATTGGTAAGGGATAATTAACTCTTCCCAGTTACAACACCCAGACTTCTCAGACACTCAAGGAATATCAATAAACAATAAAAAATATATAGGGATAGAAAAGAAACCTTGTTTGTGGCTGTATAAACTTCTTCTTGCCTTCAATGTCCTCTACAAAAATTCTTGGGGATTATTTTCTCACACTTTGAGGCTAACAATTACTCCAGTTTCATTTGCTGTATTGATTTTCACCTTTACAATTATAGTGAATTCTAAATATACTTCTACTACTTATACACTGTATATAACCAGTCGATAATTTGTATATATATTTTTTTTAAACTCAAGGAATAGCCTTTTTTTAGGAAATACTTGTTTGTGCCAAAATGTTATATGCACTCAGTTAATCCATCCCATTAAAACTTTATTTAAAAACCAAACCAACTGTGTTTTTGTGCAATTAATTATAAAGTGCCACGTGCTTACAACAACCACGTAGTTCTAATGAATCACACATCATATCTCCCATTAATTCATTATTTAAAAATAAAAAAACCATCAAATCAACTCCTTAATCAATTATAAACCACCAATGAATTGTTTGTCTTCAATGAATTAATAAAAATTACTCAATCGCATTAATAAATTAATTATAAAGTGCCAAAGCTTTAAAACCACTTGCATGTAAAAAGTAGTTTAGATATAATCACCCTCAATATCTCCCATGAATTCATTGTTTCAGTTCATCCAAAATAAAGTGACTTGTGCAATTAATTAATTCTAGTGGATTAATGAATTATAAATACTGTGTTCTTTGCCTAAATACCCCAAAACGTGTGGCACTTTATAATTAAGTTGGTTTGGTTTTTAAATACATTTTCAATGGAATGGATTAACTGAGTGCATACAACATTTTGGTGTGAACATGTATTTCCTATAAAAAAAAGCCTTTTCCTTGAGTTTAAAACAAATTGTATACACATTATCGACTGGGTATATACAGTGTATAAGGTGGTAGTAAAAGTATATTTAGAATTCACTATAAAGGTGAAAATCGATACAGCAAATCAAACTGATGTAATTGTTGGCCTTAAACTGTGAGAAAAAAATGCCCAAGAATTTTTGTAGAGGGCATAGAAGTCAAGAAGTTTATACAGCCACAAACAAGGTTTCTTTTCTATCCCTATCAGTGTTACAAATGTTGTGATATCATAATGGCATTTTGATGTCAAAGCCACAGAAATGTCACAGACTGACCAGAACGACACATTGCTGTTTCACTTGTTTATAATATTAGCAATGCGAACTTGCTAATATCTTGAAATAGGGTTACCAGATCATGTCTAGAAAATCCAGCTAGAAGGATTGCACTGACAGCAATGTCATTTAACTGTAATCAATAGTCCTGTAACATGCATTTATTTATGCACAGATTCAAATGATCCAATAACCCTATCATGAAATATAGAAAGTGCACAGAAGAGAGCTCTGAACATTTACTTGGAAGGTTTACGGTTCATTTAACACACACACTGGCACTGGCTCAGATTATAGTTCCTGCCTACAGAGTTCATCCAATGGCACATATCAGGGCTTTGAATTTTACCCTGTGTCTACCTTTTTTGTAATTGACATTGATTGAAGGGCTACTACTATAAAGAGAACAATGCCACCTTCCTTTTAAAGAGCAATATTACCACTTAAAGGGGTTGTTCACCTTTGAGATAACTTTAAGTATGATGTAGAGAGTGATATTCTGAGACAATTTGCAATTGATTTTCATTTTTATTTATTGAAGGGTTTTGAGTTATTTAGCTTTTTTATTCAGCAGCTCTTCAATTTGCATCTTAACCAATCTGGTACCTAGGGTCCAAATTACCCTAGCAACCAGGGCCGCCATCAGGGGGGGACAGGGGGGACAAGTGTCCCGGGCATGAAGGGGGGCCCGGCAGTGCTACAGTTTTGAAAAGAGCCGGGGCCCCCCTTGAGAGCGCCGAAGCCTGTGGCCATCCAAACAGCCTAAATGCGGAAGTGCCGAGAACAGCCGAAGGACTCGATGGCACGAAAACAGCCGAACTCCCGAATCGGCGAAAATAGCCGAAATCGAAGTCCCGAAGCGGCGAAAAGACCCGAAGTCACGAGAGGATGCGAAGTTGAAGTCCTGAAGTTCAATTCTACTGAACACCAATGTGGGTTTTTTTTTTAATCCCCTGGCCACCAATGTATTATTCTAATATTCTATAGGCCCCTGCCACTAATGGGGGCCCTGGCACCAATGATTTTTTAAAAAATATTTTTTGCGGCCCCAATTTTTTTTAATTGTAAGGGAGGCCCTGGCACCAATATTTTTTCTTTTTAACTTATAAGGGGGCCCTGACCATCAATAGCTTTTTATAACTTGTGTATGGGGGGGGGTCACTTTTTTAGCGCTGATGTCTATGTGGTCTTTGGGCTGGATGGAGTGGGGCTTGGGTGGAGTGGTGGGATCTGGGGTGGGGCTTGGGCGCTAGTGTGGGTGGGGCCCAGAGAGCCCTGAAAATTTTGTTGTACGGGGCCCCGTGATTTCTAATGGCGTCCCTGCTAGCAACCATGCACTGATTTGAATAAGAGACTGGAATATGAATAGGAGAGGGTCTGAATAGAAGGATCAGTAATAAGAAGTAACAGTAGCCTTGCAGAGCATTTGTTTTTTTAAAGCGGAGTCAGTGATACCCATTTGAAAGCTGCAAAGAGTCAGAAGAAAAAGGCAAATAACTATAAAACTATAAAAAATAAAGAAAACCAATTGACAAGTTGCTTTAAATTGGCCGTTCTATAACATAATAAAAGTTACCCAGTGGCGGAACTACCGGGGGAGCAGGGGGTGCGAGCGGGCTAAGGCCCGCACCCCCTCAGGGCCCCCCGGCAGCTCACGCTCCACTGACAAAAACGCCCAAATGCGGCCGAACGGAGGGGGGCGGGGCCCGGCTGCGCGTCACGCACCAGGGCCTGCCCCCCTCAAGTGACACTACTGAAGTTACCTTAAGGGTCAGTCCACACGAGCAGATTCGGGGTGATTTAGTCTCCTAGCGACTAATTGCCTCTTCTTCTGGGCGACAATCTCCCCGAACTGCCTTCGCGTGTCTTCCCGTCTGCTAAGATGAAAAGTCGCCTGTGCTAAAGCACACGTGGTGCTTCATTTTACAAAGTCACCCGAAGTTGCCTCACGAGGAAACTTTGAGTGACTTCAGAAAACGAACCACCCCTCTAACAATACAAAATCTGCTCTTAAACCTATGAGGGATTTCACTCCCATCCTGCTCTCAGGCTCCTGCAGTGATTTGCAGTCACGTGATTGTATGGGGGGCGGGGTTGAGGGAAATTAAATATGTTGCTGCATTGGCTCCTGTTGGATCACGTGGTAACACTGCCACCTACTGGCGGAAACCAAGATATGGGTTCGAACGAGCGAACAGATAATTGGCAGTTTTGTCTGGAGACCCTTCCTCATTATACAGCTTTATCGCTGCCGCCTACCAGCCAAGCAATCGTATTCACAGTAACTGAGGCCCCCGGAAAAGTCTACTTCCGTCTATGTAGTTTTCGGATTACCGGAAGTAAACTCGCCAGGGGTCTCCTGGTTTAGCGGTTTCCATAGGAACGGAACGCTTAGGCCTGGACGCCGGAAGTGCAGCCCCGCTGTGCATATCGGGATATGGCTGCTGGCTCTGTTCGGCCTCATCTTCTCCTTCTCCTGGGAGTGTGCTTCTACCAATTGTCCCAGGTGTGCGGGGATGAGGGGGAGTTCAGCCCGGGACACTCGGCCTCTTCTCTACCAGTCGGAAGTGCCGCATCTGAACGGAGGTGTGTGATGGGAAGAGCCGGGGACAGAGTCCGCCCTGGGCTCCTGTATTCCTTCCCTGACAGAAATATCTTATACAAGTTGTCGCATGCGATCGGTTGCTTTTTGCGAGGGCCCAGTGTCATAATTAGGGCCCCTTTTGCACTGGTGCAAAGTCTGATGGGACAGCCTTTCCGTTCAGCAATAGAAACAGCCTGCTGCTTATTAGAGTGTGACCTGCTGCTGCTGCATGCTATCTTGTCTTTTTATTCTTTGCTGAAAAGTCGAATCAACCCCAAAATAAAAATATGACTACTAAAAGAAATCCTAATTCTAAGCAACTTTCCAATATACATTTGTTTAAAAATGTCAGTGCTTTTCAGGGCTGTAACTAGGGGTAGGCAGAGTAGGCACTGCCCAGGGCTCAAAGCTGGGAGGGCATGTAGCTGCTCTGCTTCCTATCCTTAGGCTGGTTTTACCCTTAGTCTGGTTTTACCCTTAGGCTGGTCATACCCTTAGTCTGGTCATACCCTTAGTCTGGTCATACCCTTAGTCTGGTTTTACCATTAGTCTGGTCTTACCCTTAGTCTGGTCTTACCCTTAGTCTGGTCTTACCCTTAGTCTGGTCTTACCCTTAGTCTGGTCATACCCTTAGTCTGGTCTTACCCGTAGTCTGGTCTTACCCTTAGTCTGGTCTAACCCTTAGTCTGGTCTTACCCTTAGTCTGGTCATACCCTTAGTCTGGTCTTACCCTTAGTCTGGTCTTACCCTTAGTCTGGTCTTACCCTTAGTCTGGTCTTACCCTTAGTCTGGTCTTACCCTTAGTCTGGTCTTACCCTTAGTCTGGTCTTACCCTTAGTCTGGTCTAACCTTTAGTCTGGTCTAACCTTTAGTCTGGTCTAACCTTTAGTCTGGTCTAACCTTTAGTCTGGTCTAACCTTTAGTCTGGTCTAACCTTTAGTCTGGTCTAACCTTTAGTCTGGTCTAACCTTTAGTCTGGTCTCACCCGTAGTCTGGTCTCACCCGTAGTCTGGTCTCACCCGTAGTCTGGTCTCACCCTTAGTCTGGTCTAACCCTTAGTCTGGTCTTACCCATAGTCTGATCTTACCCTTAGTCTGTTTCCCTCTCTGTACCCTTATTTTTGCTGTTACCGGCTGAGAAGGACTGTGCACGACGCGGCCCAGGTTGCCTTGGACGCCTGGCCCGGCACTGGTGCTTTTTAAGTTATTTGTAAATTCAATTGCTATTGAAAACAGCATTTGCTTAACTCCTGGTTGTTACTTTTAAACAATGTTGCAAAAGTCTTTGTTCCCCAGCAAAGACAGAGCTGTTAATCAGCTGCTTTGTCTTACATTGTATCAACAGCTGCCAGGAAAGTGAAAAGAAAGGGACAGACAAACTGCTTTTAATAGCAATAAATATACAAATAACATAAAAAATATAGAACTTGTGTAATGAATGTATATTGCAAAGTTGCTTAGAATTAGGTTTTGTTTTATTAAGCAAAACCTTTTTTTTTTTTTTGGTTGATATTCCTTTTAAAGATCTGATTTATTGTTCTCATGGCTCTAACCCATCTCATGGACCCCTAGGTTCCTCAGGTAAGCAAGTCAGAATTTACCGACACACATATGGGACCAAAACAATGAGCAATGTCCTGAGATCAGCCAGACAATCTATGGGACCTCATCAGTGAGGACTACATTAGACATTAGGTCTGCATGGGACCCTTTATGATCTCATACTGTAAGTTTCTCAGTACAATTTGGCCTGCCACTTGGTTGACCAAATAGGGCAAAGATCTGTATTTTGAAAAAAGGCTTTTGTGTATTCATAATGCCACAAATATAATTCTGTAGTCACAATGCCGTGATAATTTCTGGAATGTCATATAGCATAAAAATAAATGGGATGTAATATGGCGCATGTCATTCTGATCTCATAATATGATTTTATAGTGTCACATATTTTTAAGCTTATAATGGCATAAAATATTATTGTGCTGTCATCTGTCACAGGTATGTTTGTGACATAATATTCCAGCAAATATCAATGTGATAAAAAATAATTGCACAAATATTATTGCAATGTTATAATGGCACAAATATCTTTTTTGAGGTCAAAATAACAAAAATTCTCACATACTAATGGTACAAATGTCTTTGTAACATTATAATGCAGTGCCCTAATGGTTAAGATCACTATGCCCCAAATTTTATTTTAGGTCACAGTGATATGAATTTTATTGTGATCAGTGCAATTTGGTCCACCACCTGTGTGATGGAACATGGCAAAGATCAGTAGGTGCTACTTAGACCAAGTTATATTGTCACTTGAAATATGAGCAAACTTACCTAGTACATGTAGCAAGTAAAAAAAACAAAAACATGTTTGCTTTCCTTGTAGGTATTTGCTGTATGATGTCAACCCCCCTGAGGGGTTTAATCTACGCAGAGATGTATATATTCGGGTTGCATCTCTCCTGAAAACCTTACTAAAGAGTTCCAATTGGGTTCTAGTTTTGCCCCCATGGGGTCGACTTTATCACTGGCAAAGTCCAGACATCCACCAAATCCGAATCCCCTGGGCAGAATTCTTTGACCTGGACAGTCTTTATCAGAATATTCCTGTCATTGAGTATGAAGATTTCCTTGCGGGTAGGTAACAGTAAGAAACTGACTATATTCAATGGTTTTATCATATTATGGTGTTTATAGTTGTCCTCTATACTATTATTTGAGGGATATCGTGAAAACCAAAAACATCAATGCAATTCTAATGTTAAAATAACATTGACACAAAACAAACACATTGGGGCTTACAGTATATACAAACACAAAGACCTGGCTGGTTTCTGCTAGCAACAGAACCTACTGGTCCATTCCTCTTACTGTGATACATAGAGAAGAACACATTTGCTAACCCTGTTCGCTGATGCAAACTAGGGATGCAACAAATCCACTATTTTGGATTCGGCCGAACCCCCGAATCCTTTCCGAAAGATTTGGCTGAATACTGAACCTGAATCTTAATTTGCATATGCAAATTACGGATGGGAAGGGGAAAACATTTTTTACTTCTTTGTTTTGTGACAAAAAGTTACGCGATTTCCCTCTCTGCCCCTAATTTGCACATGCAATTTAGGATTTAGTTCGGCCGGGCAGAAGGATTGCTGGATTCGGTGCATCCCTAATACAAATGTTGGTGTATCAGTCATTAGTTCCAAGCATATGTAGGAAATCAAATACATTTTTATCCTACATCTTAACATAATTAACCTTAAAACTGGGCTTTCATGTGTATCTAGGACAATAAACAGAAATTATTCTCTTAACTGACCTTCAGGCTGAGCCCTTCTGTTTCAAGACCTGCAAAAACCGGACTCTCCGTTAGTATTATAAGCACTTTGTTCTGCCAAACCGCTGTTAGAAAGAACAGCCCCAAATAATCTAGTCAAAAGTCACATCCAGAAGAATGCGTGGAACCCCATTTTTCGTGTCTGTTAATTTTGAAAATGACTTCTTATACTATTTAATTTTCAGAATCTGGAGGACCCTTTATAGAGCAAGTGTATGTTCTTCAAGGTTATGCAGAAGGCTGGAAGGAAGGAACGTGGGAGGAAAAGGTAGACCAGAGGCCATGCATTGACCAGCTCATGTACTCAGAAGATAAAAATGCATATTACAGGTAATGTTGCATGGAAAATTTAGTTTAGCTCTTAAAGGGGCAAAATTGTGTTTTCATCCCTTGAGTTTATTCCCTCTTTTGTGCAAGACAATATTTGCTTTAGTGGCCACAGAAAGACACTGCCCGGGATTAGTCAACTTATTATCTACAAATACCCCTAGATCCTTCTCAGTTACGGAAACTCCCAACACACACAATTGTTCAGTGAGTTGCAATTGATCCTTAGCAGGCAGCTCAAATTCAAAAGCAAACAATCATGATCCACGTGACCCCCCTCAATTCACTGATTGGTAACTGCCTGGTAACCAATCGGGAAACCAAGAGAGCTGAAAAGCAGGAAGTAGTGTTCAGGCTATTATGTTATGCATCCAGTCACTCCAGCCTTTATACATTATATTTTTAAAACTATAACTATATTGAAAACATTTTTATTTTTTCATCTATTTAGTCAGTTTTTATCTTTATACTGAACATTTCCTTTAAACATGTGACCAGTAGATGCTACTTGCTGATTGGTTGCTGTGGGTTACTGCACCTGGGCAAATGTTGTGCTTTCTAGATGTTAA
The DNA here is from genome assembly GCF_017654675.1 of Xenopus laevis. Taxonomy (NCBI): domain Eukaryota; kingdom Metazoa; phylum Chordata; class Amphibia; order Anura; family Pipidae; genus Xenopus; species Xenopus laevis. The sequence continues at coordinate 76,346,570 of NC_054388.1, forward strand.
ATGCAAGTAAACCTGCAAGATAGATGGCAGACTGACATTTAATTTTAATTTTAGATTGATAGCATACTGGCCCATGTCTAACACTTCCAGTTGACTTTAATAGGAACCACTTGAGAAACAGTGATTCATGGGCCGAAATGCACATTAGACCAGCTGTAATAGCAGCTTCAGATCAGATGGTTTTGTTTAAAGGCAGATGCTGTTTCAGACACTTCCTGGCTGTCTGAAATATGCTGGTGGAGAAACATCCTCATGCCATACCCCTAAGACCTACGCATTGCCATGTCACCACTGTTAGGCTAGATTTTGAACAACTGGGATTATTCATTCACACATCATTTATCTATGCAGAATTCCATTTTTTTCACTTACCTTAACAGATGTGATACAGTTAGTGAGTGGCTTTTATCTTAAAATTGCACATAGCTATAGAATTACAGAGAACGTCTAACGTATAAGCTTCATTTTGTGTTTCCTTTTTAGAGGCTGGTTTTGGGGCTATGAGGAGACAAGAGGTCTAAATGTCACCTGTTTATCAGTACAGGGTTCCGCATCTATTATGGCTCCAGTGCTACTCAAAAATACTACAGCAAGGTAAGATCATTGTACCAACTGTATGTGCTGTCAAATAGACATTACAAAATTCACTGAAATATTTCCTAATCTCCTTAGGTCTATAATGCTAGACAGAGCAGAGAATCTTCTGCATGATTATTATGGAGGCAAAGATTACTGGGATGTGAGTATATAACAGGCTCAGTGTTTCATGTTTACAACAGGCCAGAGTGTTGGTAATCGCTAAAGGCAGAGAGTTACAGATTGTTACAGATCTGTGTAACAAGATTGTTCCAGTAACTGTTGAGGTGTCCAGTGAACAGAAAGTGGTAAACAAATATTTCTTTCAGAAGCAATTACAATTACAATGTTTACATTATATTGGCATAGGTTATACTGTATTTTTCTTTCATTATCCAAAAAATATTTTTGGGTAGATATCCACTTTAAGGTTCATTTTATGGTTATTTTTCCTTAGTAGGCTCTTTATGTAATGTATTTTGTGGTGTGTCTGACAATAGTTGTTTCATAATAATAATTATTATTATGAGCTTTGTTTGGCTTTCTCTGATACTGGATGGTCAGGTTGGACACCCTTGTTTTAGTCCTGATTTGTATTGTCTCTGAAATTAATATATTTCTCTGCACTTTGAATTTGGAATTAAACCCTGCACTGTTGATTTTTTAAGCATTTGTGCAGTTTGCTGTAAAATCTCTTATACTATTTTATCGTTGAAATCAGACACGACGCAGCATGGTGTTTGCCAAACATCTGCGAGTAGTTGGAGATGAATTTCGGGCCAACGTTTTGCACTCTACTGACGAAGCAGACAGGACTATATTCCATGAGGACTGGACAAAAGTCAAGGTAAGCTATTTTTTAGAGCTTTTTCAGCAATATTGTTCTAACAATATTTTGGAAAAGAAACCAATTTAGACTAAGATGTAATTGAAAGAATTGTTGCACTAAAAAGTGGCCCCTTTCCTTGAAATAACAGGCAAGCCAAAAAAAAAGAGCACAGTTGTTTTTCATAACCATTAAGTCTCCTGTAAATGGAATCAACATACTCTAACTGCTATTTTTTTATGGCTACATGTTTTGAGTAATCTTTATCCTCATGCTCAAACAATATGGCAAGAGTGCGGAGTGTTAGGAAGCATGGTAGCAACCTCTTTAAACACTGAGCCAAAAAAATGCACACAGAATGGTGTTTAGCCCAATGCTGGATACAAACAGAAACACAAGGCAAAATATAGATGTAGACTGAATGTTGCATCATGCGCTGTTCAACTTTCCTAAAGTGTATTTCCTTAAAATGAGGAAGAGTCAGATGAAGGGGAAAAAGAGGACATTGGTTAATGCACATTCCCTGACTGCATGTGATGTGAGTTGGGGTGCTACAACTGCATGCAAGTTTAGACTTCCTGCAGAAAAACTCTTAGTTTTTGAACTCCAAGGATGTTTACTGTAAGTATAAGTATTAATATATAATCAAAATGCCACTGACCTTGTGAAAGGTGTTCTAAAACATGTATTTGCACAAAATATATGCATAAATGAAAATGTATGCACAAATAAAATACTGGTAAAACATAGGGCCAGGCAATGTGAATTGACCAGTCCCAATTTTCTTTTTTTTTTTTTTGTGTGTTTTCAAGTCAATATAGCAGAGCAGCTAGCCAGTCAATTTAACCAACAGGTACAGTACTGTGAACAGGAGCACAGTATGATCATGATAATGAAACTGACCTTAAGAAATGCTGGCATGACATGAAACATGTCATGATAAACTGCATGTGCTGCTTAATACATTACAGCTGAGCATAACAATTAGGTAAATAGGACTTGAAGATAGACACAGAGCATGGGGCTCTGGGTTAAAATCCAGAAGCAGACCAGAGCTACCCATTAGCTTACTTGCAATTACAGGAACCTCAAACATAATAGCCAAGACAATGGATTCCAGACTTCTATTTTTGGTCCTCAGGTTCAGGAAATTATGGTGCAAACCTTAGACAGAACCACCTCTGTGGGTGCCTGGACTGCAGACCTAGTAGGAGGCATATGCAGGAGCCATACATCTAAGGAGCTATGCATTGATAACTAATGGGTAGGCAACTTCCACTAGAACAGAACAGGCCACCTAACAATCTGTATGCTGAGAAGCCTAAAGTAGAGGAACATGCAGGGAAGCTGTTACTGGAGGAATTATCTGGGGCACGAAAAATAAGAATGAAAAATATAATGAAAGTAATTGTAAACACGGTTATAGATAACTTTAGCTGTTTTGGTGAGTATTGTTCTCCTACACTGTTATAAAGTCACTGGCTTTTAAAACTTTTATATATTTCTTAAGCTGACATAGCATTTGTTACTTTCTTCTTATATGTAATTTGTCTAATCCAAAGGAGTATTCCTTTAGCTACCAGATGTGTATGTGTGCCATACTCACATTTTTTTTCCTTTCTTCAGGCAAAACCAGATGCTGCAATAGGAGGACCTTATCTTTCTGTGCACCTACGTCGAAAAGATTTCATTTGGGGACACAGAGAGGATATTCCTAGTCTGCAGAGAGCAGCAGATGAAATACACAGTCTAATGAAGAAACTTCAACTCAAGAAAGTGTTTGTTGCCACGGATGCTGATCGAGAAGGTAGTGTTGTGTTACCAGGGTCTGCCCTGTATGATGGGTGGAATCTTCTCATTTCAGGGTGTGCTATTGTATTGTTGTTAAATTAAAGGTTGTACTGTAAAACAACATATTGTTTATAAAACCATCTTCCACCTTATCTAACAGCTAGCCTTAAGACTCATTATGTGCCTGTGCAATCATTTTTCATTCTGCATACATAAGCAAAATATCCAAGCTGCAAGCAAAAAAAGGAAAAAAAAGTTTTTTAGCTTGACCTGACTTCTTAGGCCTACTGTTTTTTCATTCCTAACAGGTGCTGGGCATTTGGGGGTTTTCTGATGTACTGTGAAAGACAGAATGTCTCACTTAGTTGAATGCCATGGTTTTGTTTCTTGAAAACATTTATCTTAAATTTACACAAAATTGAATATGTCTTGTCTTATCTATATCCATGGAGCCTCCATCCAACATAAAGTAGCTGCTCATGTGCCTCTCCTGTACGCAGTGGACAGGCAATCCATCATATAACCACTTGCCCCACCATCCTACAGTTTTGTTGTGGATAAAAAAAAAAATCTATAATTGTTTTGTACAATTTAGATCTCGAAACCCTTCGAAAATTGATTCCTGAAATGGTGCGATTTGAGCCGACCTGGGAAGAGCTAGAGTTGTACAAGGATGGAGGTGTGGCTATTATAGACCAGTGGATCTGTGCACATGCCAGGTATTGCTTCTTACACATTAATCACATTCATTTGGATCTTGCACTAATTTAACTGACCCTTACTTGCTCTTATTGTGTGCCGGCTTTTATAACATTTTCAGGAAAACAGAACAGCGACCAGTTCCTGGAGACTATGGGGCACATTTACTGAGTGCAGGCCAGGGTGCAAAGTGCAAAAACAGCACAATCCTGCATGTTTTTGCACTTACATTTTTAAAATTGCCACAGGTATATGTGCTTAAAAATAGAGTGGAGGGACATGCATTTCCCCATAAATGTCTGTGTTCTGCCCTGTATTCTTGAGGGGCAGCTGAGGTACATAGATATCCCACCTCTTAACTTGCATAACATTCAGACATTCCAGGAGATACATTCTGCAGCATAGGATAAGGAGAGCTCTGCATTCTGCATCTCACACTGCATTTTTTTTGTTTGCCACAAGATACAGGGTGCATCCAAGGGACATTTCTGTTTTACTTGAGCTCTATCACTGTTTTCATTATGTGTCTAGTTCTCATACATGTAAAAAATAATACAAAATACACCACACATCTAATCACAAAGCATCATTGCGTAAAGAATGTTGTATTTTTTAAGCTGTGTATACATATTTGGCTTGCTGCATAAACTTCTGGCATAAAAAGCAGCAGTTTACGTCACTTGTTTATTTTACCTAGATCATAAAGCTTGCAGGATATTTATTCTGGGTTATCAATCACAATATATTTGTCCTGTATGGGATTCTTTTAAAAATTATTTCACCATTTTTTAAAAAAACGTTTCTTAGAATTACATTTTATTCCATAACAGTTTTCCTTTAAAGATTATTAGAATAATAAAGCAATTGTATTTTTGGAGTTGCTTTGTATACCTTACTCTCCTTTTTTGTTTTTGATTCCAAGATATTTCATTGGCACCTCTGTCTCCACATTCTCATTCCGCATTCATGAAGAGAGAGAGATTCTGAGCTTCAACCCAAAAACAACTTACAATCGCTTCTGTGGGGACAAAGAAAAGAACTGTGAGCAGCCAACCCACTGGAAAATTGTGTACTGAAATATGGTTATTCACATTCAGGGAACAGATTATAACTATACCTAGAAGTAGGGATGCACCGAATCCAGGATTCGGCCTTTTTCAGCAGGATTCGTATTCAACGAATCCTTCTGCCTGGCCGAACTGAAACTGAATCCTAATTTGCATATGCAAATTAGGGGCGGAGAGGGAAATCACATGACTTTTTGTCACAAAGCAAGGAAGTAAATAATTATTTCCCCTTTCCACCCCTAACTTGCATATGCAAATTCGGATTCGGTTCAATTTGGTTTGCGAAGGATTTGGGGGTTCGGGCGAATCCAAAATAGTGGATTTGGTGCATCCCTACCTAGAAGATCCACCAACCAAGAGCAAATATCTTGCAGTGCTGGTTGTTTATTTAGAAGAAAACCTGGTTTATTTTACTGTCTTTTTCTCAGTGATAATGGCTATGAAGCATAAAGGGGCACAAAATCTCTGATAAGTATTGCATATGTCAGTTGAAACCTTGGCATGGATGTGTTGTACGTTGTTTGTAAGATCTCTGCACATAGGTACAATATATGTCTGCATTGTTCTCATTGTGAGCCTCAGGGGCTGGGAAGTGTAATTGAGCACCTGTCTGGTGAGGCTGCTGAACATGCATGCACAGATTTTTAGAGGCCTATTTATCAAAGGTCGAATTTCGAATTCATGTGAATTTTTTTTTTTACTCAAATATACTCTAATATAAATTTGATTGGGAGGTTATTTAAGAAAAATAATTGAACATCTAAAACTCAAACAAATATTACCGACCCGAAAAATCTAATTTGACTTAACTCGAATCAAGTTTTTTTTTCGAAAAAAACTTGAATGTCAGGAAGGCTAGTAACATCTTCAAATGGGTCACTGGACCTCTGCGATTGATTTATACATGAACTCGGCAGGTTTTAGGTGGCGAAAGGTTTGATAATTCGAGTTTACAAGGGTTTAGTTTCAATATATTTTTCTGTAAATGTACAACATAGTATGGAAAATATGCATTCATAGTATTCTGCACAGAGAGCCTTATTTATATACATATTTGTATTTATTGGTATGAATGCAACCCCAAACTGCTTCTTAGTTAAGAAAATGTAATCATCCTCCAACAACAAACCATGCCTGCCAGTAGAATGACAAAATGCTTGATGTTATTGAGCTGTAACTCAGAGGCACATTTGTTAAAGGTCGAATTTTGAATTCATGTGAGTTTTTTTTTTTTAAACTCAAATAAATTCAAATATACTCGAAATTCGATTGGGGGGTAATTTAATTAAAAAATCGAATATCTAAAACTTGCAACGATTTTAACCAATTTGAAAACTCGTATTCGAATTGAATTCAACTTAATTTGAATGTCAGGAAGGCTAGTAACATGTCCAAATTGATGCTTGGACCTCTCCCATTGACATATACATGAACTCAGCAGATTTTAGGTGGCGAATAGTCGAGTTCTTAAAGGGCCAGAGTATGATAAATCTCGAAATTTGAATTAAAACTCGAATCAGGTTTGGATAATTCACAATTTGTGAAATTGAGAGTTTTGACAAAAAAATTCGACCCTTAATAAATCTGCCCCTTAATGTATTTAATACATGGGAGTATTCTTGTTGTATTCAGTTCAGATAGGCATGCACATTTTCTATCCATTTTAGAACCCATTGTCCTTTAATGTCTGTAAATGTTCATATTTCTTATCAGTAAGAAGAAAAATCATTCTCATTAACACTTGGAAACATTTAACCAGGCCGAGAATGGATGTCGCAGTTGTCACATTGACAGTGCAAAAGTGTTATGCTCCGTTTAGCCATCGACAGATTTTAAGGTGTGCACATGGAAATTATATTCAAGCTGCACATCTGCATACAGCACATTGTGTATTCATATTGGTGGTATTTACTGCTGCTTCTGATAGTTCTCTAACAAATGGACCAGCACTGCTAATGCAAGTAAAGCACATACTCTGCAGGAAATCAGAAGTTATCTGGGTACATATTATTCAACTTTCTTACAGTCAATGTAATAATTAGTATTAATTGTATTGTTTTTTCTACTACAGTGATGGGCATATCTGTCTATTTGTGTAAGCCACAAACTGTGATGCCTGACCCTTTGTGTTACATCATAAATGGGTAGTTTTGTATACCTGAATTCTGTTTTTGTACATATAAATACCTCTTTGTATTAATCTCTTCTTGTATCCTTGCATCTTTACTGACCGTGAACAAATGATTTGTGTAAAATGGATATGGAACTGCCACCCTCTGACTGTCCATGAGCTACAACATCATCAACAAACAAAGTACTAGTCTCTTGTAAAGATTTACCAGAACACAATTGTGTAGACCAGCAGATGGCACAATGCTAATAGCTTTATAGAAGAGTTTGGTTTGATCTATGAAACAACCCTATTCATTGCAATTTTGTCAGAAACCTCCGATTTACCATTTCCTCAACACAATAACCTATTGCCATATTTATTTCATTAATTGTCCAGGTTGTCTAGTTTTATTTGTCAACAAGTGCATATTCACAGCTGTACAGTCTGACACTGATAAAAAGATGGGGCATCTCATGGCCCGCCACAGCAAATCATGTTTCAGCATTCATTTTGCAAGAAAAAGGGTTAAAATGATAAGGATTATATTTAAATTGAGTGATACATTGTGTCACCTCAAGTCATCAAAAGTTTGCCTAAAGTTTGCATTGTAGAAAGAGTTAAAGGGGATTTAATATAGTCCTAAAATTAAGGCATGATGTTAGAATATATAAAATACTCCAGTTTTAATCATACATTTTTTTCTTACTCATATAAGGATAGAGAATCTGTTTACCACCATTACCTCAGGCAGCCCTGCCTACAGTGTTCAAGAAATGTATGTGGCTGCCGTGTGTTCTTACTGCAGTGGGAGCCAATCAGAACAGAATATGCACTGTGACTAATGGTGGTATCACACTTTAGCACCATATGTACTTGCCTTCAAATGTTTCACTGCACAGGGAGGACTGAAGCACAACTGTTTTTATTATGCATATTGGAAACTGCCTTATTTAAACTATAACCTAAATTTAACTATACTCTACATGCCCTTTAATTCAAAAGTATGCACTCCCCACAACCCCTACCCCCCCACACACACACACACCCCCGCAGTGAGTCTGCACCACTTGGTCCTTTCTGCCTTCTGTTCTGAATCGAGCACCGCTGCACCTATTTCCACAGGGGAATCTTGGAGCTACTACAATCTCCTGACCAGGCAGTAGCTCCAGGGCCGGGCCAAGCCAGCTGAGCGCCCTAGACAACCTGGGACGGCAGGCCACCCTGCTCCAGCTAACACCCCCCTCACATGTGCACAGACGCACACATGAGACCGCAACTGCATATGGAGCCGGTAGGACAGGAGGCAGGTGGGATTGACAGACGGGAGGTGGGAGTGACGGTGCAAAGCAACGAAGTGGAGGGGAGGTGGCAGGGACGGAGAGGAGAGAGATGGAGGGGGAAGAGCGACAAAGGGGAGGGAGGAAGAAAGGGCAGAGGCGAAAACAAGAGGGCTGCAAAACGGAATATGCATAGGCAGACGACAATTTAGAAGGTACCTGCCTAACACCCCCCTACCGTTGCGCCCTAGGCAGGTGCCTCTTCTGCCTTCCCCTAGTTCCGGCCTTGAGTAGCTCCAGGGTCCCTTTGCACCCAGCATCAATAGGTTTAGAGCATTTGTGCTTTAAGAATTGGGAACAAATGCCACACACTGCAATTGCATTTTATTTGCAATGAAATGTGGGCACGGTTGCCTTAATTTTTGTTGAATCTGGTGCAATTGTGTCAGGTGCAACACCCTCTTGCGACCTGCGATGACACTGAAATCCTGGCGAAACACAATACATTGTGGGGAATAAAACGTGCCAATTGTGAATCTTTCCAGGATTCATCCGAATTTTCGTGCATTATAAAGAGAAGGTCTCCTCAACTCAATGTGCTGGGCTTGGGACCTTTCCTCCCTTCATTCAATTCAAGGGCTGCAATGGGGGGGGGGCATGTTTTGTGAACTACCAGAAAAACTGCAGGCTGACATCATGTATATATTAAAATGTCTCTGAATTCTTTATCTTCCTTATTGACTATGGCCACAGCTTGCTCAGTGGCCACTACAGTTCATAATGTTCATCAATTTTATTTAGATTAAAGTTATATTGATACACGTCGAAGGAATAACAGTCTTGAGTGGGAATATTAGCTAATGTAGGTATTTACCTTACCTTAGATCAGGGGTGCCCAAGAGGTAGATCGGGATCTACCAGAAGACCTTTAGCTGGTGATCAGTAGATCTCAAGACATTGTCAACAAACAGCTTGTCTAAATCACCCCCCTATTTCATGCTTTGCATTCAGATATTTATTAATTTAAGGTAACAAAAAATAACTGTTTGTTAAATATAACAATATACATTTTCTAATAAATCAATATTTCAGTAATATTTTTTATGGAACAGAATCATAACAATGCATTTATGGCTGTAGATCATAAAAAGTAGACCCCACATGTCGTGTAAATTACCCTCCTACACACGTGATACAATGGACTTGTTAAATCAGGTAAAAGATGTCAAAATGAAGGAATCATGGCATTTTGCAAGCATATATATTGAAGCTCTTCCTGGTCCCAGTGAGCAAGTTCAAAGAAATCAGCAGTCCACTGAGAAGTCTCTGTATTAATAAACCCCTCTTATCTCCAGCCACATCCTTTTAGATAAAGAGCAGCTTATTATACAAAGGCTTCTCAGTGGGCTGCTGCTTTGTTTAACTTTGCTCACTGGGACCAAGAAGTAGAATGTGACTTAAGGTGGCCGTACACATAGAGATCCGTGGTGATTTGGCCCAAACGAGCGGATCTCTCCCCCCATATGCCCACCTTGAGGTGGGCAATATTGGGCTGATCCAATCGTGGGCCCTAGGGCCCAATGATCCGATCATACAGGTGGTCTAATCGCGAGACCGCATCAATGAACAGATGCGGTCCACGATCCAACAGGATTTTTACCCCTGCCCAATTGTCACCTGGCAAGTTTCTGCCAGCTATCGATCAGGTAAGCCCGTCATAGGACCTCCCAAGGTCTGGACTGAGAATTAAAATAGGCCCTGCCATTTCAGGTACACAGAGGCCCAAACAGCCCCCACCAGCCCACTAAATACTGACTTTCTATGGCATCTTATAGCAGCCCCTCTGGCATTTGCCAGAACTCACAGATTGCCAGTCCGGGCCTGGACCCCACCCATGGGCCAATAAGCTGCCGACTCGGTTTGTCGGCAGCTTTTATCGGCCCATGTATGGCCAGCTTTTAGCCTCATTTTCAAATCTTGCTTGTTTAGAGCAATATAAACAACCCTGCAGCAGATAAACCTCAGTGTCCTGTTTAAAGCAAGTTATTACAAAAGCTGTTGATATTTGAAAATGAAAACAATAGGCAAAACATACAGTATGTGCAGCACAAGCCCTATTGATTGATAGGCAATGTTTAAAAAGGGGGTATACTTTTCCTTTAAATTATGCTGCACCTGGAGAGACCCAAGAAGGAAAGGACAGTTTCACCTGGCAAGGAAAGTACTTCCCATTACATACTGTATATACTGTACACTCTCTTGATCATTTATACTTTGTTTCTTGGCACAGTCTCTTCAGGCATTTGTTTTGCTCCAGAACCTCAGTCTGGGGAAATCTAAACCTACTTTGGCTGATCACACTCATTTGTCCTGAATTTTAGCGCAAAGTAGGTCTTCTACATCTTGCGCATGTGATTGTGCTGCCCATGGGCATATAGCTCTATATTTCTTGCATCCCTTCATCAATAAAGGTCAAGGAATTAAAGCTCATCTAAGGCTGTGTTTTTGTGAGTAAGCTACTGTCAAATGTAAGTTCCATCCATTTCTTACCACGACTTACTGGAGGCAGAATAGTGATAATGACAGGTGTCTGGGGACATATTCCCATTCATGTGCATGTTGTATCCCTATTGGCCATAAATGGGTGAAACCCAAGCCTTTTTATACTGGCACTTTTTTCTAGACAAAGCAATCGGACTTATTTTACAGAGGTAGAATCTGCATTAGGAGATACAACGCAACAACTGCAATTATCCTTAGCCCCTGGATCTCCATTGGAAGCAATGAGCAGTGCAATAACATGATTATTGCCTAAGCTTCTCTGCTAATTCTTAATGTGTTTCATAATTACTTAAACAAAAGCATGACAGATGCATTCATTAACAGAAATTAGTGGGGACACTTGTCACACTCCTAGAAATAAGAAGCAGATATTCTCATAATCCTAGATAATATACAGCTATTCTGTATTTTTTTTATACAGTGACAGTGAGATTACGCTGCTGCTGCTAAATGCCATGCAGTTGCTAGTGATAAACAGAGTCCATGTACAGAGGATACACAGGTACTGGGTAAAATGGTAAAACAAGATCAAATAAAAAAATAATAGGGCGGCAAAAAGACGCTCCTGGTGCCTTTAATAGCTGAATTTCCAGTTTTTAAACCGGAAATTCGGCTTTACTAGGGCGAGAGAGCGCAATTGCACTCTCCACACTAGCGTTGCTGCCTCCCCCGGTAATAGAATCGGGCTGGGGGGGCGGCAATGTACACTGAAACAGCGCTGCGGGGGCCAGAGGCGGTTTTGCTACTGGGGGGCCCAGGGGTGGTGTGGGGTCCCTAAGGCAGCAGGCCCGGTGGGCCCTGGGTCCCTCAGTCCAACGCTGACTGAATGTACTATTTACTATAAAAATAAAGAAAATATAAAAAAAATCAACTTGCTTCTTTAAAAAACGGATTTCAGTGCAGAAGTCTGCTGCTATTATCTGATGCGTTTAGAAAAAAAAACATGTTTTCCCATGACAGTATCCCTTGGGGGTGACACATATATATACTATACTGTATATTGCTTTTAAGAACTTACCAGGCACAGTAGAAGAGGCAGAGGAAAACTATTATACCCAGGAGTCCACATAAAGGAGTTGGGCCATTGACTTTCATGGGAATTGTCCTTTATTAATGATTTCAGCTGCAGAAAGAGATAGAGTATTAGTCAATAAAACTCCAATAAGTATATTTGTCCAGAAAGACAGCATTGGAACTTAGATGATGTAAATAGCAGAGCACTAAGACGTCCATTTATAGGTATGGGACCTGTTATCCAGAATCCTGGGGTTTTCTGGATAACGGATCTTTCCGTAATTTGGGCCTTCATGCCTTAAGTCTACTAGAAATTCATTTGAACATTAAATAAACCCAATAGGCTGGTTTTGCTTCCAATAAGGATTAATTACTGTATATCTTAGTTGGGATCAAGTACAAGGTACTGTTTTATTATTACAGAGAAAAAGTAAATCATTTTCAAAAATTTGGATTATTTAGATAAAATGGAGTCTATGGGATTCGGAGCTTTCTGTATATTGGGTTTCCTTAATGAAGCACAACAAGAAGGGGCACATTTACTTAGCTCGAGTGAAGGATTAGAATAAAAAATATTTCGAACTCCGAAGGTTTTTTTTGGCTACTTCGACCTTCGACTACGACTTCGAATCGAACGATTCGAACTAAAAATCGATTGACTATTCGACCATTCGATAGTCCAAGTACTGTCTCTTTAAAAAAAACTTCGACCACCTACTTCGCCACCTAAAACCTATCGAGCACCAATGTTAGCCTATGGGGAAGGTCCCCATAGGCTTTCTAGGCAATTTCTGATCGAAGGAAAATCGTTAGATTGATGGATTAAAATCCTTCGAATCGTTCGATCGAACAAATTGCAGTAAATCCTTCGACTTTCGATATTCAAAGTCGAAGGATTTAACTTCGATGGTCGAATATCGAGGGTTAATTAACCCTCAATATTCGACCCATAGTAAATGTGCCCTGAAATGTTTTAAAAGACTGAAACTGCCCCAAATATGACTTCAGTCATCTTTTGTGTTACTAGTTCTAGGCCAGACTGCTAATTGGTTGCTTGATGTGGCACAACTAATATGTAAGGTGTTACAGACATAGGAATAGTTCAGTAGAGGACACCCAGTGGAGGTCATAACCATTATACCAATTGCTGACGGCTGCTGCTAGGTAATGAGCTATCATGCGTTAGACCAAAATATAGGAAAAGGAACTTCAAATTGATCAGTAATGCACAAAGACTGTGTTTGCAAGCACTTGGGAAATAAACTGTACTGAATAAAGAGAACTATCAAAAGGGTTTTCTAGGGAAACTAAAGGCAGTTGATTCATATATGGCTTCATCTTTCTGTATTCCAGATATAGCCCAGCAGTCTGTTCATTCAGTGGAATAAATATAGAGGAAACAGACCCTGCAGTTGCTTCCTTTATAGCCATGAGGAATTCCCCCACCCCAGCCCCAACCTTATCTACCCCAGTGTTTTTCAACCTGTGTGCCGCGGCTAATGTTAGGTGTGCCGCTATCAATTTGAAGGCCGAAGTGCGCGGACCTTTCACGTGACGTCACGTGACCTGAGCGGGCAGAAGAGCCGTGCCTGGGTTGGCTGATCAGGGAGGTCGCTGGCTGCACTGCGCGCAGCTTCGATGTGAAGGCAGAAGTGCACGGACTGACAGGTGAACGGCTAGTGCTGTTATCAAAATATTAAGGAAGCAGACCCTGCGGCTTAGCCATGCTGTAATAAGGAGAACCATATTTCTAGCTGTCTGGCTGCAATGCATGAGGCAGAAGGTTGTCAGTAAGAAAGTAGAAGGAAACATATATGAAAAGGCCAATTGAACTTTTACCTGATAAGATTTTCCAAAGCAGGGTAGCGCTGCCCTCTATTTAAGCTGGTAGGGGCAATAGCGTGGGTACCCGGCATAGCAAGCTTACCCTGGCCTTGAATGATGAATGTGAGAATTCTCTCACGAACACAGAGATTAAATTATTTTGTTATTGTGTTTTTTTTGTAATAACAAAATAATAATAAGTGACCTGCTTCTCCCTTTGCACAGTTGCTAGCTGAAGCACCAGATCTAGTTAGTTAGATTTGAGATTTGATTATCAGTATTGTTTATTTATAAAACCCCAACGGTCTTGGCAGCAATTATAAAATATTTGGGGGAGTGTTATTACAAAAAAACACAATAACAAAATAATTTAATCTCTGTGTTCGTGGAGAACTATTGCCCCAACCAGCTTAAATAGAGGGCAGCGCTACCCTGCTTTGGAAAATCTTATCAGGTAAAAAGACTGCAGATGATATAATAAAGTTCAATTGGCCTTTTCATATATGTTTCCTTCTACTTTCTTACTGACAACTTTCTGCCTCATGCATCAATGTTTAAAAAAAGCTTACATTAACAATAGCACTTATATTGTTAATATAAGCTTTTTTTCACATTTTCAGCTGGTGGTGTGCCGCGGGATTTTTTCAATGAAAGAAATGTGCCTTGGCTCAAAAAAGGTTGAAAAACACTGATCTACCCAATGCGAGTGACGGATGGGGGGGCAAAATCAGAATGTGTGCCTGTTTGCTCAGATGATTTTTTTGCAGGTGGGGCCTGGTGCACCATTGTTATGCCACTTAGTACAAGTAAAATACACTGTACCCAGGCCTTTGGCCTATTTTATTTCTAGTTTTTTAAATACACATTTACCATTATCATTATTTTATTATTTGGTGGTTAATGTCCTCTATTAATGTCCTCTATTAAAAATGCAGTCTCTAAAGCTGCCCCATACATAAAGAATCCACTCATTTGGTGACATTTTCCCCTTGAGGTAGTTGATATCAGGTTAATCCTTAATTCTTGGGTAAATGATTGGATCACAGGGATGACAAATACAGGCTGTTAGGGTGAAGACTTTGTCAACATGCTGATGTGGTCCTCATCCATATGGGATTTTTAAACTTGCATGATCAATTTCTGGATTTTTTGCGTGATATCGTTTGGGCAGGCCTGATGAGGAGGGGGCATATGTGGGTCAATAACTTGCCACCTTGGGACGGAAGACTGAATTGACAACTTTTATTGACCCATGTACGAACACCTTAACAAACACCTTAAGATTAAGCCAAGGGCCAGTGCAACTCTAAGGAAATGTTTGGGGAACATTCTGTTGCAGCTCTCCACTACTATCTTGCCTATTTGTCAGGCATCCCCAAGGTAGACCTAGACTGGGAAAGACAGGTAAGATGTTGCATGGTACTGTGATAGAAAGTAGAATACCGTTACTTTTTGTACCAGCTTAGACATAGGGAAACTGGGAAAGCCCAACCAACCTGTGCTAGTGATTGAATCAACTGGAAGATACCCCAGTGAATGTTAGTTTCCTTGTCCTTTAAGCAGTTTATTCATTTTGAAGGGAAGTACATACAGGGGTTACTTCACCAAGCAAGGGGATAATGATTTTGGAAGGCAACAAACATATATGGGGTTATGTAATAAAAGGCACTAAGTTTGCCCAGGAGCAGTAACCCATAGCAACTAATCAGCAGGTAGCATATCCTAGTCACTTGTTTAAATACAAGAATCTTATTGGCTGTCATAGGTTACTGCTAGTGATGGGCGAATTTCTCCCACAAAATTTGCGAAATTCGCAAACAGTGAAAATTTTGTGGGAAAATTGTGAAATTGGAAAGTTTCACGAAAAAATCGTGAAAATCTAAAATTTTCTTGCAAAATTATGAAAATTGGCAAATTGACGCCTGCTTCCAAGCTGACACTGGTGTTCAAGTCAATGGGCGTCTGAATAGTGTTGACGCACGCCGATTTTGATACCAGCAACTTTTCGGACACACATCCAAAAAAAATTGTATTCGCCGGCGGTGAAACGTGGGAATTCACAGCGAATTCGTGCCAGGACAGATTTTTCAATTTATCATTTATCATTTTCATTTATCAGCCTTCAGCCCTAGGGGTTACTGAGTTGTAAACGCAAGGCCACTAACCCTCAAAATGTGTGTAAAATATACATTAAGAAAAATCTTGTGTGGGAAAGCATGTGGTAAAGAAATAAATAGTTTCTATTAAGCAATCAGATGTTCATTGTGCAGACATTGCTACTCTCTGGGTTATACTGTATGTAGGCTGTTGGTAATTTGAATTCCATCATGCCCTAATGTAAACTTGTTCAATACACTTGAACTTACAGTCTACCGCTTACATTTACATTTTTTTTGGGCTACTTCGACCATCGAATGGGCTACTTCGACCTTCGACTATGACTACAACTTCGAATCGAAGGATTCGAAGTAAAAATCGTTCGACTATTCGACCATTCGATAGTCGAAGTACTGTCTCTTTAAAAAATACTTCGACCCCCTAGTTCGCCATCTAAAAGCTAACGAAGGTCCCCATAGGCTTGGCTAACTTTTTTTGATCGAAGGATATTCCTTCGATCGTTGGATTTAAATCCTTCGAATCGTTCGATTCGAAGGATTTTATCGTTCGATCGAAGGATTTTATCGTTCGATCGAAGGATTTTATCGTTCGATCGAAGGATTTTATCGTTCGATCGAAGGAATTATCCTTCGATCGTTCGATTGAACTATCGGCGCTAAATCCTTCGACTTCGATATTCGAAGTCGAAGGATTTCAATTCCTAGTCGAATATCGAGGGTTAATTAACCCTCGACATTCGACCCTTAGTGAATCGGCCCCTTATTGTCTTAAGCTGGTGAATGATTCATTCTAAATGGGGGTTAAAAGACACAGAGCTTGTCTCTTATCGCCAGACCCCCCCCCCCAGGTCTTGCAACATCACAAATCCCACTGTCTCTATGATTACAGTGTTTGCCAGTGTTTGAGTACAGTCTGAGCTCTCCCCTTTTTCAGACCTTCAGCTCCTCTAGCTCCATAGTGTAGGATATTTTCTCTTGTACTTCTGGCTTATAGAAAAGCTAAAGGTCCCATTGAAAATCCCATAGAAACTAGACATTACCTCAGGGTGGTATGATTGGTCAATTATGTTATTTTTTTTCTAAAAACTGGTGTTGTGGCTAGCAAATTGTGTCTCTGAGGCATTTGGGTAAAAATGTGCTGCATTTCCCTGGTTGGTACAGTATACGGTACTACCCTTTCCAATGCCTTTGATCTGCCTTCACCCTCTCCGGTGAAAACATGAAACAAAAATACCAGTTTGTAATAGTTGCACAGAAAATAGAAAACTGCTAATACACATCTGTTTTGGTAATTCTTGACCACTACACAATCTTTTTTTGGTAAGGCAAATATGTATTTGGATATAGTGACCCAGAAAATATATTTCAAAATAAGATTTGTGGATCAATAAATAGAAGATTGCTCTCTTCTCAGAACAAAATCTTGGCCTTATCCTTGTTTAAATAATCAATGACCATAATATTGTTGGACTATATTGATAGCGCTTGACGGTTCTGTCTAAAATCAGGGCATTGCAATACATTGCTGTTTCCAGAATAAATATGTAGTCATTCTTTACTTATTAATCGCTAATTCCTTAAGACTAAACAACGCATGATGTAATGTAATGACTTGTTTTGGTCTGGAGTTCCTATCTGGCATAACTTCCTTCTTTTAGAATTTCTGGAACCACTAGTTACTCTCAGGATTAGGTTGCTTCAACCTCCTGAAAAATTGTACTACAAAGTACTAGGTGCCAATGAAATTATTTATCAGTCTATGGTATTTTCTTAGAGGAATGTGGAAAAACATGGTACAGGAATGGAATTTATTATCCGGAAACCTGTTACCCAGAACGGAAAGACCATCCCCCATAGACTCAATTTTAAACAAACAATTAATCTATTTAAAAATTTTCCCATTTTCTCTGTAATAATAAAACAGTGCTTTGTCCTAAGATATCGGCTAAGATATAATAAATACTTATTGGAGGCCAAACAATCTTATTGGGATTAAATTAATGTTTAAAGTATGGTAAGACAAATTACTGTATGAAAAGATCCCACAACCAGAAAACCCCAGGTTCCAAGCATTTTAGATAACAGGTCCCATACCTATAACACCAAATCATAATAGTCAATGTAGGGACCCATAGGATCTGTTAGACTCCTATAGAGTTAAATCCCTACCCTTTCTTTACTCCTTTGTTATTGGGCATAAACCCTGTAACATGTCACATAGTACACCATTAGTTATTGGTCAAAGGGTGTAATATCACTTCCTTCCACACTTCTATATAGTGTTGGAAAGGAGTGGCCTCTTCCTCTTTGGCTCCTGGTGTCTGTGCTGCTGGGTGTTTCCCATTGAGCCTGTGATCACCAAGGCCCCAGTAAAGCCATTCGCCTCAAAGGGACCTGTACCTTTGTTGATTAAGTCAGGGACCAGGAAACCCTGTGAACGAGGTTAGCTATCAGTAGGGCAGATCTTTAATATACTCTCTAGGAGAGTGAGATAGTCAGCTTTATATAGCATGAGCAGCTTTATATAGCATGAGCAGCTGTGTGCTCCATCAAGGATAGTAGCACGGAGTAGCTTCCCAAAGGCTTCTTGTTTACCTTTAGTGCAGGGACTCAGTGGATAGGGTGTTAGGCTTTAGACTTCGTCTCCCTAACTACTCCACTGGTGATCCCGATCCCCACAGAGGTATATGTTTTGGTTTGTCCTTGTGGCCTATATTATATAGGTAAAACGATACAAAAATTAAAAGACAGATTTATCAAACATAAAAGTGTGATTAAAATAGGTCAAGCCATGATCCCGTTAGTTCAACATTGTATAGAATACAGTCACAATGTATCATCTTTACGAATTATGGGGATTGACTAAATCTTAAGGTCGAGTGGGGGACTTGATAAAAACACTCTGTTACTGAGAAAGGAGGCAGAATGGACCTTTCGGCTAAACACTGTGACGCCTATGGGTCTCAATGACTCATTAAATTTGTCCTGTTTTTTACAGAGCAGATAATCAATACCAGATTATTGATAATGCTCATCCTGATCATACCATAAAAAAATTTCTTTCTACACTATATGATGCACCTGGCCAGGTATGTTCTGCTCTTGATTTTGTATTTATAATTCTTAAAATGACAGCCAATAAGCTATAACCAGAGGTTCAACAAAGAATAAGTCCTTTTTGATGGCTGTTTTAGGATTTTGAAATGTATATTTTTGTATAAGAATCTTTGTATAATTAATTTTTTTATCAGTCTATTTTTTTCTAGATGATAACTGACTCATGGGACAACAGGCTTAGAATGTGTTTTGGGCTCATAAACAAGAAATGATTTCATTGACCTATGATTCAATTGACATAGTGAGATGTGATATGACATGTGATGATGATATATTTATGATAAATAACAGACATGATGCTTAGCACCTGTGTAGTCACAATAAGGATGCATATATGTGTGCCATAGTGGGATATTTATGTGGGTCGCAATCCTTTTTTGAATATTCAGCGTGTTATAAGTGCTGGTTCGAGTATATAATAGAATGCGCATGCGCATTAGTGATTGGAAC
This sequence comes from Xenopus laevis, assembly GCF_017654675.1. Taxonomy (NCBI): domain Eukaryota; kingdom Metazoa; phylum Chordata; class Amphibia; order Anura; family Pipidae; genus Xenopus; species Xenopus laevis. The sequence goes on from NC_054388.1 coordinate 76,366,003, forward strand.
GCAAATGCGTTCCATACAAGGTTTGAGCGCGCACACTTCCTGTTATCGTCTGTAATTAGGCGGAACTGATGTCACACGCCGAGCATCGTCTGTTTGGGAGTTTTCCTAACATGCCCTAAGGTATTTAAACTGCATTTGCACAAGCAATCTTCCTGCCTTTTTGATCTATTTTGCACTGAGAAGTTTCTTGCCCCTGATAAAGACCACTGCGGTGGTCGAAACGCGTCGTGTTTTTCTATGATGTGTTAATAAATTTAGACTTTTTTTATATATGTCTGAGTGTGCAATCCATATATTGCACAGAGGTATATCTGTCTTCTGGGAATTGATGTACACTTGACTACTATGCCTTATGGGAGTGACAGTCTTCATTGTGCTGTATAATCCTCTGCTATCCTCCCTCCTCTGTGATATGCTACACCTACATCATCTCCTGCGTGAGTAAAACTGTGGTCACTTGCATTTTGCATTGTTACAATAAATCCCCATTTGTTTGCATGAAGAACCTCCTGGCGTCCAATCCATCTATTTTTATATGCAATAGCCTGTGTTAGGTAGTTATACTATGCATTTTAAAGGGATAGCTTCCACTTGGCCAAGGCCCTGATCCTGTTGTGTAAGTCGCATGTAGCCAATGCTCTATCCTACTAGTGGGTATTTGTCTAAATACAGCCAAAGAGGTGCTACATCAATATAAAAATAACAATATAATAAAACTATATTAGAAAAGTGTTCCAGAAATTAAAAGAAAACCTATGCTTGGCTACAATACATTTTAAAAACTAAAACAGCAGCCATGAACTCAGTGGGGCTCATTTATAAACACTGGGCACATGGGCAGTAACCTATAGCAACCAATCAGTGATTAGCTTTTTTTCAGCCAGCTGCAGGTTGAGCACTTGAAAGCATCTGATTTCTGATTGTTTGACAAGCTCTTAACTTACCTGCCAGGAGCACTGTGTTCTGTAGATATCAGGGTTTTAGATTTAAGCCATATATCAGTTAATATCAACAAACACAGAATATAGAAGAAAACGCTAGTACAGAACTGTTGTGTTGTAGAAGAAGCCCAGGGTTAGAGGTCATCCTATACGCTAGGGTTCGAGAATGTTTACAAAGAACAAGGAACATATATGTTGACTCCTGTCACAAGTATTCTAGTGCAAGGCCAAGAAAGCCAAGAAAGATTCTGTCCAGCAGAGTTCACGGGCGCCATCTTCAGCCGATTTGGTAATCCTCGGGTCTTCTTCCAGTACTTCAGCAATTACCTTGACTTTCAGCGCATGCGCAGTTGTCACGAAACCGAAAATCGATCCGACTGCGCATGCGCCGATACAGCACTTACTTTCCGAAGATTATTCAAATCCAAGATAGACTTACTCATTGTGGGCAAGAATCTGTCTAGTGGAAAATCCTATGGGAAGACGAGCAAGAATATACTGTATGAGACAAAATGAACCTGACATTGATCAAATATTTTATTAAATTATATTTATTTTTTATATATGATAAAAATACATATTCCATATTAAAGATGGTGGCGCCCCCTTGGCCGCAATACTGTTGCATCGGCGTGCCACGTAGCATTGTGCCGGCATGTGACATCAATGCGCTTTGTTTAGGTTTTGGTTGCCATCTAGTCGGTATTTTACCGGCCTGGCCAGTAAAAATGATGGTTGATTCCAATATTTTTAATGGGGAAAAAAGATAACTATATAGGAAGGCCTGTATTTTTTTCCAGAAAAGGTGGCAACCCTAGTTAAGGTATGGTTTCACTCAGGCAGTTTACCTCTTAAGCGAAGCAAAGATCCGATCGTTTGAATCTTCGAACAGTTGGACTTCCCCATCTCCAGACCTGCCACTAACCTTTCAGATCAAATAAAGTAGTAAAAGAACAGATCAGCCGATGTTCTGCCCCTACAGCAATCGAAAGTTATGTCCGACAAATCTGGTGACAGTCTCCCACTGAAAATCATCCGATTGGCAATACATGCAGAGATATTATCGGCAGCCGATCGATTGACCGACCAATCTCCATGGGACCAAAAAGTCGGGACTCTCCACACACGGTCCGAATCGAGGATCTTTGCGTCTATGGCCAGCTTTAGGTTTGTAATTTGTTATTGAATATAATATTCAGTAACTAATTACAAACTTAAGAGGTATCCAATTGAATTAATGATAATTGAGAAAAGGTGATTCTCATTTGCTAATAAACTAGTGTAGCGCCAGCATGATCTTCTAGCCAAAATGATCTAGTAAAAATAGAAAAAATATATACATTATATTAAATGGTCAGAAATAACAGACTGATAATTAATACAAAATACAAATTTGCAATCTCTAAACTGTATAGTAGAGTAGGTAGCTGACTGAAAACACTTAAAAAAGTAAACTAGAATTAATGTTGAATTTAGCTATTGCCCCTTCATAAATAAAACATAGCAGTCTTAATACAAGGTTGGAACGATACACTTTAATAATGGAGACTGTGTTACTGGCAGAGCAAACACATTTGCAGCATTAATGGGCAATGCTTTATAACAAACTTTAGTAATCAGATCCCTATACTTTATACAGTCAGCACTGCCTGCCTACAGAATACACAGGGAACTGGGAAATATCAATAGAAATAAAAGTCGCCCTTGTCAAGGTACAAAGTATATTTTTATCAAAGTATTTATAAAATAAAAAAAAAAATCATTGTTTTTCAGACACAAAGGGTGCCCTCTTCCTTTTCATCACATTTAATGGCATGGGAAATATGATCATTATATCCGACTAAAAAGCTGAAATGGTTTTTGAATGCAGCAAATGTCAGTTTAGAGAATGAAAGTGCGGAGTTGAAGTCCTGACATTTAATAAAAGGATGTTTAAATCTGTTCTGTGCCACAAGTAACTAAAACAATCGTTTAGTGGTTAATTAAATGCAAGGCTTTTACATGACAGGAATGCACTAGTCAGATGTGGAAATCATGGGTCAGGCTCTGAGAACCCTACTTGGGTAACACCTGCAGGCACAGATGGGAGTGGAGAAATGCATTTTCATAAGAGATCTGGAAGCACATCATGAACCTTCTAGTTCTGCGCCAAAAGCAGGATCTAATGAAAATGCATAAGATATGTGTTTGGGAGGGAAGCCGCTATCTCCAACAACATCGCCAGCAATCCCCCCAACACCACTCAAGCGTCTTAAATTAATTTAAGATGAGGGTTTATGGCAAGGAATACAAATTCTTGTTCAGGTCTGGTGACCCCTTCACTTTCAAGCTTTTGAACTGAAGTCTCTGTGCTGCAAGTGTGTTTGGCCACAGTTAGCAGATTACACACGCCAAAGTCATAACATGCTTCTGTTAATCATGAGGCAGATGAAAATTAGATTTATAGTTACCCTTTTACAGAAACCTTGTACAGAAGACTCTAGTCTCTAGTGAATACTACATCCTTACTCTTTTCAGTTTCTCCTAGCCTTCATAGGTGATCCTATGTGACCTGCATGACCTTTGATGATGATAACAATTCTGTGTGTTATATACCTCACCTAGATGGGGGTCTTCCTGTCTGAAGAGAGGATTTCCTAGATACAGTCACAATATTTTAATCTAGAGGTTCTTCAGCCCCTCCTTTTACACAAGGACGGGAATAAATGTCCCGCGTCTAACAAAAAAAAATCTTTATTGCTACAGTCCGATGACATAAACACACTTAAATTGAGTTATTAATGTAAATATGACAGCAACTATATTCTAAGTTAACTTATTCACTTTACAGGGCATTGTCATAAATATATGCTTTATTACAATGTACAATGTTTAAAGAAATCCTATACACATTTTCGGTAGCTATCCTATAAAAGTGTAAATTTGCAAAGTACTTCAAATGTTTGCCTTAATCATATGTAAACTCTATTAGTATTATGTGTAGTAGGCTTTAAGTTGCATTCATTGATCCTGTGTCGTACCTACCATAAAGCAGACCCCATCCAGGGTAAAAGGGAGGTTTGCATGGTGTCCTCTCCAGCTGCTGCAAACTACAAACTTTGCTGCTCACTTGTTTACTGCGGATGGTGGGAGGGGGGATAGAGGGCCTGCACAAATGCATTGGGCCTCCTCTCCTTCCAAAGGTCTTTTGCAGGGGCCACTTAACGGTACACCACAGCATTAATCTTGTGTCTTGTGATATCTCACTGAAGGTAGGGGGCACCTGGGAGAAGGGTTTTCTGATTCCTTCTTGATTACTTCCAGCAGCAATTAAATGGCACAATATATCAACCAGGCCATCTGAGCCCTGAGCGACCATTTTCAAAGGGCAGGGCAGGGTGCAAAGTGAAAAAGATGCACAAACCACCATGTTTTTTTCCACAATTTCCCCAGTCCTTTACTATTCTGAACTTTTATAAGATCTTTGAGTTCCAGAATGAAGTGCAGGGACTTACGTGTGCCCCATGTAAGGAAAAGGCGATAGTTGTGTTCAGCAGCAGTGTTTTTATAGGCAGGAGGTATGAAGGAGCCTTTGTTGAAGTGTTGGCCTTAATAATTTACTAAGTAAACTATATCCATAGCCTCCTATTTGTAGATTTAGACACTGTAAATCTTGAATCCAGTTAAAGTTCTTTCTTATAAGATTCATTTCAAGCTTCTTCATCCTTTTGCTATTCGTCAGCATAATTCAATCATTAGCTTGAAATTGGTTCATTTATTCAGAGTCATAAAGACACAACTAATTAACTTTACCGATAGTATTAATAGAATTACTATGAACCAATTTGAATTTGAGAATATCTATTATCATAGTTTTATACCAGCTGCCCACATAGGGGCAAATTCACTAAGCGCCGAAGCGCCGAACGCTAGCATTAATTCGCTTGCGTTTGGCATTTTCGTTACTGCGCAAATTCACTAACAAACGCTGGCGTAGTTTCGCTAGTGTTACTTCGCACCCTTATGCCTGGCGAATTTTCGCTAGCGACGTAACTACGCAAATTCACTAACTTGCGCAGTGTACTGAACGCTACCTTTTACGCTAGACTTCCTTCGCCACCTCAGACCTGGCGAAGCGCAATAGAGTAGATAGGGATTGTTTCAAAAAAAGTCAAAATTTTTTCTAAGTCCCAAAAAACGCTGGCGTGTTTTCTACATTATGGGTGATAGGCTGAAAAAGATCGAAAAATTTTTTGGGGCTCCCCTCCTTCCCCCCTACATTTCCTGACTCATGGCAACTTACCTATACAGTGTGCACATGTGTAGGGCAAAGTAAAATTTTTATTTGATGATTTGAAGGTTTTCTAGGCATTTGTAGTGCTGATACGTATTCCTCCATTGAAATTTGAATTTGGCGCCGTATGCAAATTAGCCTTCGCTAGCGTAACTTCGCTTTACTTAGCGAATCAACGCTAGTGCAACTTCGCAACCTTACGCTACACCTGAGCGCAACTTCGGATTTTAGTGAATTTGCGGAGCGCTGGCGAAACTACGCCTGGTGAAGTGCGGCGAAGCGCGGCGAAGTTGCGCCTGGCGAAACTACGAATGTTAGTGAATTTGCCCCATAGAATCAGTTCTGAATGTGTTTTTTTAAGCTGCCACACTGGCTGCTGTGATAGTTCTATGAATAAATGTTTTTCACAGACTTCAACGAACTGGCATCTAGTGGGCAAAAACAGTGTCTTCTATTTTATATCAGTCAGTTACATTTGAACACTTAACTTCTCAAACATGGGGAGACCAGGGTTTTCTCAATAAGTAGAATGGTTTTAGAGTTCTGGCTGTTGGGCCTTTGATATCAGGTTCTCTGGAGGGCCCTTGGTGTCCCAGTCTGATACTAATAGGATTTTGGGGGACTTCTATGCACCATTTACCATCTTGTATCAAAACTGTAAACTGGCATACATCTGATTTATTTGCTAAAGGGACATATACAGGGTGATTTACTGCAAGGAAGGCAGTGTACTAAGTGCAAAAAAACAAGTTTTATGGTTCCAGAAGGTGGGCCCTTGATATCAGGTTCTCTGATGCTTCAGGTTCAGTCTAATGTTGAAAGGATCTTGGGGGATTGCGGACACCATTTACCGCCTTATATCAAAACTGTAAACTGGCATACATCTGATTTAGTTGCTAAAGGTGATATATATAGGGTGTTCTACTATAAAGAAAGCAGTGTACCAAGTGCTAAAAACAGGCCCAATAATAAATAATATATGATACCTGATTTCAATTTGGGTTGTGTTAGCAGTGACTGGTGGGCATGTCCTAATTGTCCTCCCAAAGCACAATGGGATATGGGTGACCAATCGCAGCTCTGTCTCTACACAATGAAAAATAAACTGCAGTTCGCTGTAAGGTCCGAAAAAGTTGCGGTTTTCAGTGTCAAATCTGAAAAATTTGTATGATTCGGATTTTTTCACAATTTTATCGAGTTTTCGGAATTTTCTTTTTGATAAATCGGGGGTCAGTGCGGATTTGGTCAGAGTAGTTTTTTAAAAATTGTGAGAACCTTTTTGTGTGATTTATAAAGTGATATTCTGAGACACTTTGCAATTGTTTTTAATTTTTTTGCCTTTTATTCAGCAGCTTTGCAGTTTGCAATTTCGGCAGTCTAATTGCTAGGGTCCACATTACACTAGCAATCAAGTGTTAATTTGAATACGAGATTGGAATATGAATAGGTCTTTGATAGAAAGATGAGTAATAAAAAGTAGTAAAACATTTGTAGACTTAGGGGCAGATTTATCAAGGGTTGAAGTGAATTCGAGGGAATTTTCAAAGTAAAAAAATTAGAAATTTGAAGTAATTTTTTGGATACTTTTTGGATACTTCGACCATCAAATAAGATACTACGACTTCGAATTTACTTCGAATTCGATTCGAAGTAAAAATAGTTAGAATATTCGACCATTCGATAATCAAAGTACTGTCTCTTTAATAAAACTTCGACTTCAATACTTCACCAAATTAAACCTGCCGAAGTGCTATGTTAGCCTATGGGGACCTTCTACAACCAATTTGTAAGTCTTTAGACATCGAAGTAAAATCGTTCGATCGTACGCAAAAATCGTTGGAATCGTTCGATTACAACGATTTAATCGTTCGATCGAACAATTTTACTTCGATCAAATTCGGTGGAAAATCCTTTGACTTTGATATTCGAAGTCGAAGTATTTTAATTCGATGGTCGAATTTCGAAGTATTTTTTACTTCGAAATTCGACCCTTGATAAATCTGCCCCTTACAGTGACCCCTATTTGAAAGTCAGAAGAAGAAGGCAAACAATTTAAAAACCATAAATAAGAAAAAAACAAAGGCCAATTAAAAAGTTGTTTAGAATTAGCCATTGTATAACATACTAAAAGTGCAATTAAAGGTAAACTGCTCCTTTAATAGATATTTTTTCTGTACAAAACTCATGGTGAAATTCTAAAAAAATCACAAAATCTTTTGCCTCTTATGGAAATGCAAAATATACAGTACCTCAAATCTGTGTCAGGCAAAAAAATTTGATCATCACTAATAATCCCAGAGCATGTATAGTGACCTACAGTAATCTAATTCTTATTCATATACAGGTATCCGACGTTATCCAGAACCTGGGGCATTCTGGATAAGGGGTATTTCTGTAATTTGGATCTCCATACCTTAAATCTACTAAAACAAAATGTGAAGTTTAGGATTGTTTTGCCTAGGATGAATTATAATTTAGCTGGGATCACGTACAACGTGCTGTTTTAATATTATAGACAAAAATGAAGTCATTTTTCAAAATTAGAATTTTTAGCTTCAAATTGAGTTTATGGGAGATGGCCTTCTTGTAATTCAGAGTATTCTGGATAATGGATTTCCAGATAACGCATTCCATGGTAGTTGCCAATAGACACAGGTTTTATTGCAGACAGATTGTATAAAAAAGCAAAGGGTCAAAAGAAAATGAGTGGGGCTGATAACAGGAGCAAAAGGAGGATGAGGTTGCTCTTTAAAATTACAGTAAGTAATTACCATGAATGTAATTAATTTGCTCCATTGTTCCATATTCCCTTTTCACATTCTAACTGCAGCAATTGTTTGATGAAGGGGGGGGGGTATATATTGCAAACCTTTATATGTGTATTATTAGCCAAGTGCATAGCAGTGTAATGCACAGCATAAGTATGTCTAGCCCTTAGAGACCCTTTACTCAATCTATCTAAGTGTTATAGCCGTACTGACAAACATTAGCAAAGTTCTCCCCGTAGTCTGTACTGACAGCTTTATCTGCACTGATAATAATGCTTGATTGTGTGGAACATACATTACACTAACTAAGCTGGATAAAGACAACTAGAAAGTAAAAGAGATGGCAGCCCCACTAGACTAAAGGGCGATCAACATTCAAATTCAAATGTTTTCTTTCTGAGCTAAAACTCACAAATTCCAGTTAGAATTTCTAAAACTCAAATGTTTAATATCCATTAAGCACAGTTTTTAAAAATTCAAATGTAAAACTTCCATCTGAAAGCTCACGAGTTCAGGTAGTAGTTAATGGGAGTTTTATGTGTAATATTTAACATGTATTTTGACAGTTACAAACTTATTTTATAGTTTTATATTATATAGTTATGCATTCAATTATTTTTTCACAGTTTTATTCTGTCAAGTATTTCCTAACTCAACATTTTTAATGGATAAACAATCGAGTTTGGTAAAATTTTGAGTTTATTCAAATTAAAAACAAAAAGCACAAATTTTCACAAGTAGGGTTATATAAAGAGGGACAGAGAATATTATTGTTTTTCTTTATTTAGATTGTTTCTGGGTTGATAACTGTTAATCAACGAACATACAAACAGGTGGAGGCTTATTTATTAAAGGCTGATTTTTTGTGTTTTAAGAGGTTTTTGAAACTACAATTAAACTCTAGGTGGGACATTCACTAAGATTCGTAGTTGCGCCAGGCGTAACTTCACTGCACTTCGCCAGGCGTAGTTTCGCCAGCGCTTCGCAAATTCACTAAAATCCAAAGTTGCACTCAGGGGTAGCGTAAGGTTGCGAAGTTGCGCTAGCGTTGATTCGCTAATCGAAGCGAAGTTACGGTAGCGATGGTTAATTTGCATACGGCGCCAAATTCAAATTTCAATGGAGGTATATGTAGCAGCACTACAAATGCCTGGGAAACCTTCAAAACATCAAATAAAAAATGTTTTTTGCCCTACACATGTGCCCACTGTATAGTTAAGTTGCCATGAGTTAGGAAATGTAGGGGGGGAAGTAGGGGAGCCCCAAAAATGTTTTCGATCTTTTTCAGCCTATCACCCATAATATAGAAAAAACGCCAGCGTTTTTTGGGACTTAGAAATTTTTTAAACTTTTTCTAAAGAAATCCCTATCTACTCTATTGCGCTTCGCCTGGTCTGAGGTGGCGAAGGAAGTCTAGCGTAAAAAGTAGTGTTCAGAACAATGCGTTAGTGAATTGGCATAGTTACGTCCGTTGCGCAAATTCGCCAGGCATAAGGGTGCGAAGTAACACTAGCGAATTTACGCCAGCGTTCGTTAGTGAATTTGCGAAGTAACGAAAATGCCCAACGCTAGCGAATTGACGCTAGCGTTAGGCGCTTTGGCGCATAGTGAATTTGCCCCTATTTCTCTAAAATATTGAATGCCATGAAAGTTATCAAAAGATCCGATTATAAAAAGTACTACTAAAAATACGAATTTCTCTAAAATCGCTTAAAAAAATAGCTTTTTCAGGCAATTACTAGTGAAAAATAATCCAAAAAAAGTCTGAATTGTTAAAAAGGACCAATAGGATCAGCGCAGCTCCCATTGACTTCTATTGGACCTCAGCTACTTTTACTTGGACCAGTTAGAGTTTTTGTGGTTTTTACACTTTATAAATTTAAATTTTTTATTGTTTTAGAGAAGAAAAAAAAAAACAAGGATTATTAGAGAAAAAAATTTGATTTGTGAAAAAAAATAGAAATCCAAATTTTAGTAAATTAGCCCCATATACTTCAACTCTGAATTGCTGCTAAATAGAACAGCTGATTCAGTGCATAAATTAGTAAGTCAGTCCAAGGGGGTTATTTACTAAACTTCGAATGCAAAAATTAAGATTTTTTTTAATAAAATTGGACTTTTAAAAAATCATGGATTTTTCGGAATCTATTAAACAACAAGGATGGAAAAGTCAAAATCTGAAAATCCGGCATCTCAGACCTGTCAAAGTTGCATATAAGTCAATAGGAGAAGTCCCAATAATTTTTTGATGTGCGCTGGGTTTTGTGAAAATTTCAGAAAAAAATCATGAAAATTGGATGAAAAAAATCGGAAAAAAATGTGAAAATTTGTTTTTTTTTCCGCAAAGCTAATTTTCGGGAAAATGTAAAAATAAATAAGCGTAAAAAACCTGAGCGGATATGATCAGAGTTTGTAGCAGAAAATACTGAGATGAATTCGACATTGATAAATAACCCCCCAAGTGTATCATGTCATGCTTGAGTTTATTAGTATTGTTCAGCTCTTGTGCCAAGAAAGCACATTAAACATAGTAAAACTCCTTTATTTGTAGAGATAACTATACTTTATTGGTACTGCCCATTTAGTAATTATATAGTAGACAATTTACTATATATAATTAAAATCCTATTTTTTTATTTTAATTACTGGTGTTTGAATATTGCTAATAAAAAGGTTTGGTTGCGCTCTAGGCAGCTCTCTATTTTCCCTACCCCTAGTTCTGGCTCTGTCACATAATAAAGAGAGAAATGTAGCAAATTACTGTTGAATAAGGCATACAAAATAGAACAAATGAGTGGTCACCCAGAGTTTAAAAGCACAAATGGATGCAATTCAGCCGCTTTGAGGTCATTTAGAAAGCATTTGCATCTGGCTGCACCCCGCACCTTCTACATGGTGCTCCCCAACTTGCTTGTTTGAATGACGCCCAGGTTAAGGGATGGGTAGGGCATGTCCATCCCTCATGAATACATCGCTTTTGGAGAACAGAGGCCACCAATTCTGGTGGATTGATCCTGTTTTTTACCCTTTGTACCCAATTTAGCACATCGTAAATAACTCCTATGAAAAATAAAGCACCTGAAGAGTAATAGTTTGATTCTGATGCCTCGGGCAAAATGAAGAATAATATTTCCAAGGTCAAATCCAACCTTAGGTAGAATTGTGTGGTGCATTATTTCAGTGGCAGTTCCATATTAGAATCTGCAGAGCGCAGCAGAGAAAAAAAAAAAAGCTTCTCCTTTACGCAGGAACATTTTGTTTTAATTTAAAAAATATCAATCTCAAACCACTTCATATAGAAAATAATATTGTATAAAAGCCAGAGCATCAAGCCTTTCATGCCTCAAAGGGAATGACAAATTGGATAGAGATGTGCATTTTTCATATAAATACCTAAATGTTCCAACAGAAAATACCCCAGACGTTCGATCAATATCAACATTAATGAAGGGAATATGAGCAAATAAATGACTTAGAAACCGTACGAGGGGAGGCTGTTAAAATATAGTTATAACTTTCCCCCTCAAGTATTTTAGTGCAGCACTTATCCTAGAACCAAAGAATCAGAAAGCAGCGAAAATGAAATCAAGGGGTTTTGCTGCCACGTGAGCAGCATATTAAGGTGCACTTATGAATAGTTATGTGTTCAGGGCTGTACATGGTGCCGACCAACTGTAGCTCATAAGTTTCCCTGTGTAATGGGCTGTCAATCTTGGTCAATCTTGGTCAGTCTCACTAGGGGAAAGTATTACACTATTTAGGCCTGTGATGTGTATATAATGCAGAGCTGTTTGGATTCCAGCACTAAATGGCTGGACCGCATGTCTCAAAGGGATGTGTTAGGTAGTTTTAAATTGTACTCTTGATTGTTGAATGGATCACTAGTCTATAAGGACCATTATATGGCCAAAAACCTGTCTGTGACCAAGGTAGGACAGGCCTGTTGAGATACAGGGTTGTTCAAAATGGGCTCTGGCCTTAGTTGTCCCTTTTCTCTGGCATAAAGCATTAACTCTTTCCCATGTCATTTATTCCCAGCATTAAGATAGACAGGAAAGCGTTAGTTTAGGATTCTGTGCGAAGGTCAGGGAAATGACTGAGGCCACACTTATAGCAACAGATAAGGAGAGTATTAGGACAATCCAGGGAGGCAATTAATTATATAAAACTGTCAGGGGAAATTTCTTTGTGAAAACCAAATAAAATATTTCAAACCAGAACTAGAGTTTCTAATACTAACGGACTCCTGCTGCACAAATATGGCAGCCCCCTCATAGATCAACACAGGGAGTCCGACAGGCAATGGAAAAGCATCAGGCCAGTACTTTATAACAAAATTATAAGTAGCATGCAAAGCCAATATTATGGTAGCTGTAAAAAAAAAGTTTAATTTTTGGTGCCAGTATCTCTTTAATTCAGTAAGTGCAGACCTTTTCTTCACTGCTTTTCTTAATATATTGAAGCTTGAGTGTTGATCTATCACAAATACCTTGGGGAAGTGGGGGCCCAGCAGTGAAATCTTTTCCCTAGACCTGTTTGTACCTTAAAGTGACCCTGACTCATTATGGGGTATATTTATCAAAGAGTGAAGTTATAGATCTCCGCAGTCCGCAGAGTAAGATTCCGCCTCTGTCCATTCATTCTATGGGATTTTTAAACACGTATTTATCAAGGGTGATAGTTAAAGTTCACCATTTGATAAATACGCCTTTAAAAATCCCTTAGAAATGAATGGAGAGAGGCGGAATCTTACTCTGCGGACTGCGGAGATCTATAACTTGACTTTTTGATAAATACACCCCTATTACTCTGTCAGTGGCTCCACTTTTCCCTCTTGCATCGCTTATGATGCAGAATTGATGCAGAATTTCAGAAGTACCTCTTGTTAATGGACACGTTAATAGATAAGGATTTATGGAAGTAAAGTTATTATACATGTCCTTAAGTCATACAGTTGTGTTCAGAATAATAGCAGTCCAACATCACTTACCTGATCAATCACTATTTTTGATAGAATTCTATTTCTACATGGCAAACAATTTACTAGTAGGTGTAGCAGAGTAATAGAAAACCAACAGACCCAACAGTCATGACATGCATGCTGCTGATTCTGTGTAATTTAATTATTAATTGAGGCTTGTTCCAAATAATAGCAGTGTTCAAAATAATGATAGCTTGTTCCAAATAATAGCAGTGTGGTGTTCAATTAGTCTTTCATTCTGTAAAAAAAACATTAACATTAAAGTAATGAAAAGATCATGTACTGTTGCCCTACATTGGTTAAACTGATCTGTTTGCTTTAGAAACACTACTTTTGTTCATATAAACAAGCTGCTTTTGTAGCAAAAAAAAAAAAAGGCTATATGGCACAGGTTAAATAGTGGATAACAGATAACACCATTATGTTCTACAGAGCTTATCTGCTATCTGCTATGTTACCTGAGCCTTTTCTCCTTTGAATGGCTGCCCCATTGCTACACAGCAGCTTGTTTATATTAACTATTGTAGTGTTTCCGAAGCAACCAATGCAGGGCAACAGTACATTATATTTGTGCCTGCTGGTTACAGTGGACGGGTTGTTCCTGACATTGTTCAGAAGAACAGAGCACTTTGATTAAAAAGTTGATTGGAGAGGGGAAAACATATAAAGAAGTGCAGAAAATGATAGGCTGCTCAGCTAAAATGATTTAAAATGCTTTAAAATTGCAACCAGAAAACTATCATTTGAATGGACATTTTGTGAATTGTTGAAAGTAAGATTGTTCTTTTTGGATCTAGGGGCAGCAGACAGTTTGTCAGACGACCCCCACACACTGAATAATTGCTTAATAATAACAAATTTGATAAATCTTTCTTCAAGTTTTGACTTGGAATAGAATGTGTAGTGTTTCCAATGCATTTGCGTGTATGGAAAGTAAAGCTATTATATAGATTTTGAGCTTTATTCATTTACACACACTGCTAAAATTCTGAACACAACTGTACATGTCCCCAATTAAAACTGCCCATAAATAAACATGATTTTTCTACTGTATTTATTCTGTAGATCCAAGTGCCAGTGGAGGATTGTTATTTAGTTAAATGTCCCTTCCCATTGCTGGAGTGAGTAGTGAGATCCTCAGTGTTAGCTGTATATACAGGTTCATTGAATAAGTTGATGTTTATTATGCAGGAAAAATTAAATGGGAAGAAGAGTTTGAGCGAATTGGTTATTGCACCAAATTATGGATCCCTAGTGATCCAAAGCATGTTGTGCTAAAATGCCTATAAACAAATTTGATTCACCGAGGTCTCCAGTGGATTTGGTGATAATATTTTATGAATTGATTCCTTTCATACCATAGTTGACTCTTCAGAAGTTTTAGCTTTAGGAATCACATCTAATGAGATAAAAAATTGACTTCACAATTAAATGAGATGCCATGACTGAGACATGTAAAATGGAACATGGCTAAATGTTATTGTGCTGTGGTGCTGTGGTAACGTGTATTTAGTCGACCACTAAACACTGTAACATTTTTCAGGGAAGGTGGTCTGGGTTATCTCTCTCCTTTGAAAGCTAATGGCAGGGGAGGACTAAGCCCTATGATTGAAACCAATGCCCAGGTCTGGAGACCTTTATTCTAGTTAATGCTGTTATGCCGGGGGGCTTTAGCAATTGAGTATTATGACCAGAGATAAATAGTTAGGGACTGCCATATACATTTTACCGTGACGTGGTATGGTGTCTTATCAATCTTATCATCATAATTTTGTAACTAAAAAAAACCCTGTCTTTGTAAATACATGCATCTGCATAGATTACTTATGTGACAAGGGACCAGGGAATGTGCATTGATCAATCTTTTTTGTTTTTCTCTATGTCTGTAGTTAATTTGGCCAGATCAGTAGCACTTCCATTGTGTGTTAGTTTATTTTTATTTAGCCATGGAGTGCTCCCACAACCTTTCCTTTTTGCATTTTTCATTGAAGGGCTAACCCTACAGTAACCTCTTCACTGCAGGGGTGTGCCAAGCCAACGGGGCACCATAGGCAAACCAGCTGGGCACCTCGCCCCCCACCCATGTGTGTGTGCATGAGGAATACAGAAGACCATTTAACAGGTACCTGGCCAGCACCCCCCTATTGCTTGCGCCCTAGGAAGGTGCCTCTTCTGCCTACCCCTAGTTCCGTCCCTGTCTTCCTGCAACACAGTACCTCCAAAAATTTTAGCGTTTGCCATAGTATGAGCTGCACAATTTGGCCCTACAACAGCTGAGTTTTCAGGAACATCCCTTCATCCAATGTCTGCAAATATTTCCTTCTTGCCCCACAAGACAAAAGGCTACATTATCTGTAAAGTAGCTGTCATGTGACTTGTGTGCTGCTGTAATATTTGTTTTAATGAGCAGCATTAGGGAAAATGAGAAAGGGGATGGCAGAGAAAAAAAAAAAAAAAAAAGGACCGTTTTTGTTCCCAATAACCTTTTCAATCAAAAGACAACCGAGATGTAAAAATTCCATTAGAAATGCTAATTATTGCAGGGGCTGTTGAGGTTAGAAATCCCAGTGTAGCCCTTTGAGAGTCAGGTAGTGCAGCATGAAGAGTCTGTGTCGGAACAGATTCTATTTGTTTAAGCTGCTAAATGTGGGGCAGACGCAGTTGAGGAGGGGCGAGGGATATGCTCCTGCTTCATCTGATTAAAATAAACGTAATGGAATGCATAACAGAACCTGTGCAGATCTCCATCTTATCTGAACTGCAACAATTTTTTTCAGCCCGATGCTTTATAGCACAAGTGACAGTTTCACCAAACAACAAGACATATTATAACTATAAAAAGATTGGACTGTTAAAACTACACATCTTGTTCAGGCAAATGGCTCAGGGGCAGATTTTGCAACCTCAGCTAAACATACTGTAAGTGGAGAAGTTTGAGGCATTTTCTTTATCCAAAAAAAATTTACCAAACCATGCTTGATTTCAGTAAAGACCCCAGGTCCCAACCATTCTCAATCACAGGTCAAAGAGAACTTTATATATAAACCATTCAGGTTCTGGATACATTTAAGACATAAAGGGATTTATTTTTAATTGTGATGGAGCTTTAGAACATCAATGTTAAAAAGTACATTATATGATATGTGTTTGTATGTTTTTTAAAAATAAAAGTAATGAACTCTGATTGGATTCTGGAGGCCTGGGAAGCAATATTTGTAGCAATCCTTTCTACGTGTTTAACCGTATTTTATGACTGAAATGTGTTTCAACAAAATGTCCATTTTGTAGAATGGTTTTATAATTATATGGTTTCCATTGCTAAAGTAAGAGAACACCATCTGTTTCAGAAGAGAGTAAAGCGCTGATTGTGACTGCTGCATTAATCAGCTAATGGAGGTTGGAATCCACAAGAAACTGTCTGTGACAAATGAAAGCCTCTGCTAAGAACCTATTTTGGGGCAAGCAATGGAGATTTGCTCAATGGTCCACATATGAGGAGGGAGCTTCAATGCTATGCAGCACTTGAAGCTTAATAACTATTTTGATAACCAAACAGCGACTGTGACCCAGATCACAGTGGAAGTTGTAAGTACATTTTCTAGCAGAAACTATTTTCCTCCTAAACACTTTTTTTCCAGGTTTATACCCTAGTGCAGGGCCAAACTGTGGGGCTGGTCTCGGTGTCATCTCGGTGCCCAGAAGCAAGTGCAAAGGCTTTTGGTAAATGATTTGAGAATATAAAAAGTTTTGCAATCAACAAATCCATAAGGCCAATTAAATAAAACAGAAGCAATGTTTACTATTTTTTAGAGAACATCTATGAAAATGGCATACGCCTTGTGGGCACATAGAACTATTAGTCTATAATTGAAGGGGTTGTTCAACTTCAAGTGGTTTTTGAGTTATTTAGCTTTTTATTCAGCTGCTCTCCAGGTTGCAGTTTCAGCAATCTGGTTGCTAGGGTCTAAATGACCTTAGCAGTGATTTGAATAAGAGACTGGAATATGAATAGAAGAGGGCTTGAATAGAAAGATGAGAAATAACGAGTAGCAATAACAATACATTTGTAACCTTCCAGGCATTTTTTTTTTTGGATGGGGTCAGTGACCCCCAACTGAAAGCTGATATGAGTCAGAAGAAGACAATTCAAAAGCAATAAAAAAGAAAAAAGCAATTAAGGCCAATTGAAAAGATGCTTAGAATTACTCATTCTATAACATATTTAAAGTTTACCGCTCCTTTAAGTTCTTTGAGCACAAAATTCTGTCTTCCCACTTCAATTTACAGCAACACTTCAGGAAGGATTTGTAAGGCTAGTTAACATTTAATGTAAAGTAGATATAAAGAAACTCTGTGGTATTCCTCTTCTAGTGAAGGTCTCGAAGATAAATGAAGTGAGAGGTACAGGTAATGCTTGTTTAGAAAGAATGGAAATCTGTATTTAAACATTTGGCATGAAGGGATTTGGTATTTGGCCTGGATTTCCTTAGTTGTCCACAATTATTTGTTAGAGCGCTGAAAAAAATCCAATGCCGCCCAGTTACTGTAGAAATGCCCACCCCCAGGAAGGAATGTGGCAAAGAGCTGACATTCCACACAGATGCCCAAGCCCATTTTAAATGGAACATGTGTCCTGAGCTACATACCCACACCCTATAAAGTAGCAGTGGATTACTGTAGTTATTTTTCACATTACAAATATTGCATTTGCCTTTGAAAGATTCGTTCTTTAGAAAAATCTATTTTCCTCTGGTTTTAATATCATTTATATTCTATTATAAAGCACTTAGGATGATTTTTAATACACAGAAAGTCTGAGTCATGGCAGTTGGAATAATTTATGACATCTAGATGCCTCTTGCTCCCTAATGAACACAGGTAGGACTATATTCATTGGAGAAACATGTAGGGCCAGACCTGCTAAAATAGAGCAATAATGTAGTTTTTAGATTTTTTTTTTTTAAATCCACGATACACCTTCCATTAAAATGTTTTCAATATTCACCACAACTAGAGGACGATATTTCCACATGCATAAAGAACTAGTTCTATAAAGAGAGCAGCAATCAAGAAGAACTATTATAATACGAGTGTATATAATGCTGGCTCCACCAAAAGAAGACATTTACAGAGTTAAGGCCTTATTGTTCCTCTAGAATAATTAATAATATATAATGTGCAGAAATTGTTGACAAAACAGAGGATACTCTCTTGTATAGAGATCATAGAAAACTCATCCTGCCCAAAATTTTGTTACATTATCCAAAACAGGAAAATAGCTTTGAAGGCTGATTTAATAATATAGGTACTAAACTAAACCCATTGCAACCAATCAGCAATTAGCTTTAATCAGACTACTCGAAGCAAAGCAAAGATCTATTTGGTTCCTAAAGGAATTTAGGGGACCAGTTAGTGCACAGTGATGTGGGTCCAAGCCAACCAAAGCGGACACAAAGATTTATAGGCATATATAACCGGTAATAGGCACCTTTCCCTGCTTATCATGCCAAAACAGTAATAGTATTATTAAAGGGGCTAATGTATCACACCCTACATCGGGGACACAGATCAAAATCAAAGGCTATTATACATGTATGTCCACCAATGTTGTATACATATTGAAATGTCCATGTGGGCTGGCTTACGTAGGCAAAACTAATAGGATGGTTAGGGTAAGACTGAATGAACATAGGAGTTCCATACAAAATGTAAAAACTAAACCCACATCCACAAGCTGCTGAATATATTATTATATTATTATTAATCTATTAATAATACTCCTCGTACAGTGAGTATGAAGTTGCCACTACTGAACAAACTAAGAGAATAAATCCATGCACGGATGGATGCAAGGATGTTCTATTCAACAGGCCAGTTTTAGGAGAGGACAGGAGGGGCCCCCAACTTTTGAGAGGCAAATATAGTTATAAGCATAAAAGTCTTTTGACAAACAGAGCACATCTAGTTACTTGTGAGTTTAAAGGGATACTGTCATGGAAAAACTCTGAAATCCATTTCTCAAAAGAGCAATTCAATTTTGAAATCTGACATGGGGCTAGACATTTTTCAGTTTCCCAACTGCCCCATTCATGCGACTTGTGCCTGCACTTGGAATTACTTTCCAGCAGGCTGTTATTTCTCCTACTTAACGTAACTGAATCAGTCTCAGTGGAACTTGGCTTTTACTATTGAGTGCTGTTCATAGATCTTCCAGGGAGCTGTTATCTTGTGTTAGGGAGCTGCTATCTCATTACCTTTCCATTGTTCTGTTGTTTGGCTGCTGGGGGGGGGCGGGAAGGGAGGGGGTGATATCACTCCAACCTGCAGTACAGCAGTAAAGAGTGATTGAAGTTTATGAGAGCACAAGTCACATGACTGGAGGCAGCTGGGAAATTGACAATATGTCTAGCCCTATGTCAGATTTCAAAATTGAATATAACAAAATCTGTTTGCTCTTTAAGGTTACCAGTTACCACAGACTGTGTGCCATCTTCATCAGGTCACATAATGCCAGGAAAAGAATTATAGAAATCAATGTTCATGCAAATCCCACCAATCATTACAGGGTTGGAAATGTCCATAAAACTAAATGTTTTTGTCATTAAAAAAATTAATGAATATAGATTTCTCTGGAATTATCTACAGATATTGCCATAAGATGATTCACCTATACAGGTATGGGACCTGTTATCCAGAACACTTGTGACCTGGGGTTTTCCGGATTACAAATCTTTCCATAATTTGCATCTTCATACCTTAAGTATACAAAAAAATAAAAGTCAACTTTAAATAAACCCAATAAACTGGTTTTGCCTTCAATAAGGATTAATTACATGGCACTGTTTTATTACAGAGAAAAAGGAAATCATTTTTTTTTTTAAATTGGGATTATTTGGTTAAAATGGAGTCTATGGGAGACAATATTACTGTAATTCGGAGCTTTCTGTATAACACGTTTCCAGAAAACAGATCCTATACCTGTATTGTGAAACTTTTCCTAATTTCAGTCTTGCACTTGGTTAAATGAGATTTACATGAGCAGCTCCAGAATGGTTATCCTTTATTTATATAGCACCACCATATTCCACTGCACTTTTATACGAATCATTTCCATTAGGGATGCACCAAATCCACTTTTTTGGATTCGGCCGAACCCCCAAACCCTTTGCGAAAGATTCGTCCGAATACCGAACCAAATCCGAACCCTAATTTGCATAGGGGGAAACATTTTTTATTTCCTTGTTTTGTGACAAAAAGTCACGTGATTTCCGTCCCACCCCTAATTTACATATGCAAATTAAGATTCGGATTTGGTTCGGCCAGGCAGAAGGATTCGGCCGAATCCGAATCCTGCTGAAAAAGGCCGAATCCTGCCCTAATCCAGAACCGAATCCTGGATTCGGTGCATCCCTAATTTCCATCAATCCCGGTGGAGTTTACAATCTAAGGTCCCTATCACACACACACACAGTAGGGTCAGTTTTATCAGAATCCAATAAAGGTCTGTATTTTTTTCAGAGTGCAAGAGGGAAGCAGAGTCCCCAGAGGAAACCTACACAACTATGAGGAGAACATACTGTACAAACTCTTTGCAGATATGTGTGATGTAAACATTGCAATACATTGTGTCCAGGCACACATATGATAAATGTTTCATTGCTTTAGGAGCAGAACCATTAGTCATAGCACATGGGTGACCGTGTAGAGTGTGCAACTTCCAGGACACACATGTTGTGCTGAAACAAGGGTTCCCCATACATAGATGCCATCAAGTCCTGTTCTGCTGTATTTCCATGATTTCACCACATTGAGAAACTAGATCGTGTAAACTGTGTAGAAATTATGTTTAAAACAGCAAATATGTAATTCAACCTATTGAAGGAAAATTCATCATTCTTCCTCCCTATAAGTTTGGAATTTAAAGCTATACAGTCCCTGTAAATAATAGGCCCTAGGTTGTCAGATGTGAAATTCTGAACAATACCAGCTAAAGGACATGGCAGAAGGCAATACATGATATCCTTATAAGCCATGAAATGGAAAGCCATCCCTAGAGAAGCAGAATTCGCACAATCGCAGAATCAAACACAAATGCTCTGTTTGCAAAGAACTGGACTGTATCGCAATGCTTTTTTTAGGCCAGCTCTCTGCATGGTAAAGCTGGAAACAACTCAGCAGAAAAACAGCTGGGTACAAGAAGGGAATATCTTCAGCCTGGGAATTGAATTCATTTGCATCACACCAAGAGGTGACAAATGAAGGGTTGACTTGGTGCCGCAGAGATAGATTCGATTATACAGCTTGGAAACCAGGGGATGAAAGCTTCTGATAGGCAGGCTAGCATGAAAAAAACTCCCAGAAATGTAGATGAAATCTCAGCCATGAGAAATACACACTATGCATATGTTTCGAAGGGTTTGGATTGCTGAGGGTTCATAGCAGTAAATTTGCACCTATACGTAACGATTGCCATCTTGCTTACCTCGGTGCCACCTTCACAGTAATTAAAGCAAATGCAGCTCTAATGCCCAAAACCCTTTCCACTCAGTTCAATGTCTGTGATAAATGCATAAAGTGGCTCCACCTTGTATGTACTGTGTTGGATTGGACCTCCTAAGTTCCATCTTCTTAATAAAGAGATTGTCAGTGTGTAACCATTCTACAAAGGCCATGTTGGGAAGAATGAATGTATTATGAGAATTACAGACCTCACATCACTAGGCATTATTGTGCTGTATCATTCTACACTAATCCTGTTTTGATCAGTGGCCAACACCTAAACATAAGCTACCCATAGATTCCATTCACACAAAACTCTATGAGCATTTGTACATGGCCCTGAAATCTTGATTTTAAGGTGGCCATATATGGGCTGATAAAAGCTGCCGAGAGACCGAGCTGTCAGCTTATTGGCCCATGTATGGGGGACCCCGACGGGCTTCCCCCGATCGAGATTTGGCCGAAAGTCGGACAGATCTCGATCGGATGTGACTAAAAATCCTGTCGGATCGCGGGCGCATCTGTTCGTTGATGCGGTCCTGCGATCCGACCACCCGTTCCCGTTCATTAGGATCCGATCTTTGGGCCCTAGGGCCCACGATCGGATCAGCCCTATATTGCCCACCTCAAGGTGGGCATATCGGAGAGATCCGCTCATTTGGCAACATCGCCAAACGAGCGGATCTCTCCGTGTATGGCCACCTTTAAAAAAAAAAGTTCTGTTTGATCAATCACCAGCACAACTACAAGCATCTCAAGCTACAGACTGGCCTGACTGGTGATCTGTGTGGGCTTTTTTGGCACGTGATCATGTCAGTCTGGTACTTTCAGATACTGATCTGACCATTTGTGTATTTGACCATTTGATTTTTGCCACAAAGATAAACATGCAAATAGGAGAAATACATTGGTTTTATCTCCAAATTTGGCATGTGAGTGGCCAAGCCATGTTCATTCATGTGGTCTGCAGTAACATAGAAGCTTCAAATACAAAATGAGTACAGGTATTATCTTCAAGGCTTGAGGCATGGGGTTTTCTGGATCAGGGATCTTTCCATAATTTCGATTTCCAAACTTGAAGACATATTAAAATTACATTTAAATAGTAAATAAACATAGAAGGGTTGTCTTGCCACCCACAGCCTGCATCTTATTTACCATCAAGGTATTGTTTCATTATTACAAAGAAAAAAGAAATCATTAAAAAAAAATGTTATTTCCTTCAAAATGATTTTATAGGAGATGGCATTCCTCTAATGTGGAGATTTCTGGATATCGGGTTTCCTGAAAGATGGATTGCAGTAGATGTGGGTCTAAAACTGTGTGAACACCGGGGTGCAGTATAGAAATAAACCCTATATAAAATCAGGTTTAAAAAGTTATATTGAATTAAATGGGGTTAAGAGTTTTTCAGTCAAATACCTTCTCTAAATGAAAAGTAAAAATGTATTTTTGTTATATGAAAAGCAAGCTCCCTGCCCAGCATTCCCTCCTCCCCTACCTCCTTTGCTTCCAATGTGCTGCACGGACAGGTAATCCTGAAAAGATTATTTTTCTGTCTGCTTCATAAAGTCCAGGTGCAGCAAGCTGATATGCCAGGGTTACATTTTCTCATGTGCCAAGTGCAGAGAGCTGCACATGGATGGAACAGATAAGAATTAATAGCATGTCCAGACACACGCCACTTCACAAACCTACCATCAAAATCAAAATGTTCTAAAATGATTCGGCACTTAGCTGCAAAAATAACCTTAAAGTCAAAATAAAGTGAAAATACACTAAAAAGTAGCCACCAAAATGATCTATAAACAACCATCATTTTTTTTTTACGTTAACAGGTCAGTAACTATAAACCATTAAAGGTCAAACAAATGAAAAATAAATATATAGTATTCACTAAAGCAACTGTGAATAGCCAGTAAGACTTACAATACAAAATGTATCAGTACAAATACTAAATGTAATAAAGGATAGTTGCAGCCAATGTTTCCTCTAATTCCCTCTCGGTTATGTGCACAAGAAAACTCTTTTGTGTACACATTTTATACTTGTGTGCGCAGTTTTTAAAAATGGTGTGCTTAGTCAGAATTAATACAAAATTGTGTATTTGCACACAAACATTGGTTGCAGCACACAGTGAATTCCCTTTGCAAGACGTTAGATTTTGCCCTAAGAATAGCTTTATTTTGATTGAAAATGTATAATATACTGCTTTCTATTGAATATTTATTCTTTTTTCCCATAGCATTATCAGCTTTTAAATAGTGAGACTGTGCCCTGAAAGTATACAGTTAGATTAAATAGTGTACTAAATGCTGGACAGGTAGCAAGGGAATTGAACACAGCTTTCTGTCAATCAGCTCAACATTTATAGAGATTCTGTTGTGATATTTATTTCTAAATTACACTGTAAATAATTAATTCTACCATGTAAAATTTTATTCCTAACCCAACAAGTGTATTTTTTAAGTGTAATATTAGTGTGTAGGCAGCCATCTCAGGTCATTTTGCCTGGTCATGTGCTTTCAGAAAGCTAGCACTTCAGGATTCAATTGCTTTCAGACAGGCTATTGCAGTGATCCCCAACCAGTAGCTCGTGAGCAACATGTTGCTCTCCAACCCCTTGGATGTTGCTCCCAGTGGCCTCAAAGCAGGCGCTTATTTTTGAATTCCAGGCTTGGAGACAAGTTTTGGTTGCATAAAAACCAGGTGCACTACCAAACAGAGCCTCAATGTAGGTTGACAATCCACATAGGGGCTACCAAATGGCCAATCACAGCACTTATTTGGCACCTGAGAACATTTTTTATGCTTGTGTTGCTCCCAATCTCCTTTTACTTCTGAATGTTGCTCACGGGTTCAAAAGGTTGGGGACCCTTGGGCTATTGGTTTACCTACTCAATGTAACTGAAGGAGTCACAGTGGGACATGCTTTTTACTATTGAGTGCTGTTCTTATATCTACCAGGCAGCTGTTATATGGTTACCTTTCCATACCAACAGTGACTTCATATAATTGAAAAAAGTTAGAATGGGGAAAAATCCTTGAAAAGAATCTGCAGCCATCTACCAGGATGCTGAACATGAAACAAGGGTGGACATTTCAGCAAGACAATGAGCCCAAACACAGAGCCAATGAAACTCTCAATTGGTTTCAGAGAAAGAAAATAAAGCTGGTAGAATGACCCAGTCAATAACCTGACTTGAATCCAATTGAAAATCTATGGAAAGCTCTTAAGATCAGAGTTCATAGAAGAGGCCCCTGGAACCTTCAAGATATAAAGAATGTGGAAACCCAGATTTATGACCTTACTTTTAAAGTAGTATTTTATCCAGATGGCAGGACAAATGTTTGGGTGCTACTATATTTTGACCCATAGGTCATATAACAGCAGTTGCCAAGACAAGCCAATAAGCCCTTGCACCATGCCAACTCCCAGTCCCCCCCCCCATGTAGTGGTTGCAGGTTTTTGTTTTTTTTTTGAAAAATATATTTTTACTTATTTGCCTTCTTCTGTTGCCTCTTTCCAGCTTTCAAATGGGAGTGATTGACCCCAGCGTAGCTACCATTTTATCACTATTACTTATCTTTACTATTACTTATCTTTCTATTCATGTCTTTTCCTATTCATATTTTATCCCACAGTGCACCATTGCCTGGTTGGCAGGTTAAATTGGACTGTAGCTGCCAAATGGCTGCTAACATTCTGGAGAGTTACTGAACAAAAAGCTATACCACAAAAAATAAAGTGCAGTTGCAAATAGTCTCAGAATATTAAAAGTTCATTTCAAGGTGAACTCTTAATTTCCCGATTTACTGAGACAGGGCCTTACAGTGAATTGAATAAAGCTCACTTAATTTGGGAAATACATCTCTACATCCTAATGGTGAAAGTTCTGCGTTCAGTTTATGCAATGGGAATTGTTTATTCAACATATCTTAAATGCATATACAGGGATCTGTTATCCAAAACTCCTTTACCCAGAAAGATACATATTATGGGAAGTCCTTCTCCCATAGACTCATTTTAAGAAAATAATTACATTTTTTAAAAATGATGAACAATCAATCCTATTAGTTTTTTTTTTTTTTTTTTTTTTAAATGTCAACTTTTTTTTTAAGCAGACTTTAGTATAGTGATCCAAATTACACAAATACCCTCTTATCCAATATAAAAAATACAGACCAAATATTTGTACATCGCTTTAGTAGTACAGGCCTATGGCAGGATGTTTGTAGGATGAATTCAATCCACAATAGCCATTAATATCCTTGTTCTCCCAAATGTATAAGTCACCAAGGAGTCTTGTAAGCAATACAAAATCCTCAATCACTGAATTCCATCAACTTCTAAAAAACACTCATATTAAAGTAAATTGGGACTGGCTCTGGAATTCACACCTAGAAAAATTACAAGGTGTCAGATCAGATTTGCTTGTTCATTATTATTTTTAGCTTAATATTTCAGTAACAAACATGAGTTCTATTACATTTGTTTCCACTTTAAATATCACATTTTAACATTAGCAGACACTAAATTGTTGTTTCAGACACAAAGAAACAACAAGCAAGTAACACTTTGTAAACATAAATGACTATAAAAATGCGGCCCAGGGCCATATTCTCGAAAAAGGTTCCTATAGTTTAAAATAAAAAAACAGAGCACGAAGAATTGGAAATAGAAGAGTGCAGTCAAAACATTTTTAAAAATATATATTCACACTTATATCCCTGCCAATCTAAATACAATCCTTATATTGTTTATTCTGTAAGTATTTGAGACAAAGCAAATGGGCACACAGACTGTAGGAATTACCTTAATACACAACTAAACACGCGTTGTTGGTGAGTGAATTACTGGGACTAATATATAGTTTTCTCTGTATAATACATTTTGATGGGTTCATAGCAATACTTTTGAATACATCGGAAATGTTGTGTCCATCCTTTTTGACTGATAGAAAAATATCTGCTAGTATGCATAACAAAAACTGGCCTAATTGCAGAATTACTATATTTCAAACATTTATAGACAATATTTCTTTCCACTCTCAAATGAGTAATATATATGACTCGCGGTTTTTTTTTCCCCGTTTGGTAAAGACATGCTAATAAAGATCTAACATTTGAATGGAATGCTTGTAACACTCTACAGCTGATTAAAATATCCTATTATAAGGACACGATCGTATGCAAGACTAAAATTACATACACGGACACTCTATTCTTTCCAAGCCCAAATCAGATTTTCTTTTTCCTCTGTTACTACTTGTAGAGAAATTGCACACATTTTTCTATGGAATGAGTTATTTGCTACGGAACTAGTTAATCACAGCGTTATTTAACACTGTAAAAAGCATTCTCTCGCTATTCAAAGGGCATCCGGCAAACAACATACTTCTAAATAGATTTTTTTTATAGCTAAATCTAGATCTGAGTTAAAAAAAAAATACAAATGCACTTTTGTTCCAGTTTGCAACACTAAAAAAGAAAAAAAACTTACCTTAATGACAAATAGGGAATAAAAGCTCCATATTAATAGGTAGTCACATATTAATAAATAGACAT
Organism: Xenopus laevis; assembly: GCF_017654675.1. NCBI lineage: Eukaryota > Metazoa > Chordata > Amphibia > Anura > Pipidae > Xenopus > Xenopus laevis. The sequence continues at coordinate 76,393,033 of NC_054388.1, forward strand.
TGAGGACACTAATGCTTAGCAGCTGGTTTAAACCCTTCAGTAAGAACAGGGGAGTGTTTGCTAGCCTAACTCTTCAAGCAAAACTCAATGTATAGCAAGGTATGACAAGTTCATTTAACCCAAACATATCTTGCTAGCTATATTAGTGTGAACAGTGGATTCGTTTTTAACTAAAAAGAGCAAGTTAAAAAAAAAAAAAAACCATTGATCAAAAGATTTTCTTTTAAAAACAGTGTACCCATTAGCAACACTGCTTCTATTAGGTCTTCAATATTAAAAAACATAAAATAATAAAAAACTATATATATATATATATATATATATATATATATATATATATATATATATATATATATATATATATATATATATATATATATATATATATATATATATATATATTGGATCACATCCCACAAAATTTCATTCCAGCTGCCAATTGATAAAGCCCCTTACAGCGTGTAAAATTGGCAGCAGGAAGAGATCGAGCATAGTTATAGTTTTCCTTTGTATAGAAGGTGGCAGCCCACATTAAAAAATAAACTGGTTCCAGCTCCTGGAAAAGAGATGCTTGTGCAATGTTGTTCTCAAAAAGTGGGTTTAGTGGGTGACAAGTCCAAAAGTTATGGAAGATGATTGGCACGTTAGAGACAAAAATCAAAACCACATTTTAACTAGTGTTGATAACCCCTGCCAATTCAAAGATTACAAAAAAACAAACAAAAAAAAAGGTCTTTGTCCATTGCATTAAACATTGAAAGAAAACTGGTCCTGTTCTATGGGTTTTTTAACCCAGGCTCCCAGTCCTGTCTTCTGAAAGACTTTGAAGACACATTCTTTTGCAGACTGGTATTCAACCGCCGACTGTTTGGTATCATGGTACATGTTAGGTTTCCCGGTTTTACACCTCATGCTGGAAGACAACTGTTGGATAGAAGTAAATACAAATTATAAACATACAGCCAAGATGTTCTCTCATTATGAGTTTTTACTAGGGTTGCCACCTTTTCTGGAAAAAAATACTGGCCTTCCTATATATTTATCTTTTTTCCCTATTAATAACATTGGGATCAGCCATCATTTTTACTGGCCAGACCGGTAAAATCCAGCCAGGTGGCAGCCCTAGATTCTACACAAAGGTGTTTTTTGTGCATTTCAGACAAGTTCTATGTATATTTGGCTGGTGGGGGACTATTATGTGCCTCCCTTTCCTCTCCCACCCTTTAGAACTGTTTTTGCAGAAGTTGGTAGGACTGTGCCCTTCTGCAAAAATCGCACACCGTCCTGCTAGCATCTAAAAGGAGAATTCAAGCAAGGTGGGAGCTGCAAAGGCAAGCAAGGTGGGGCTGCAGAGGCAAAAAGAGCCTGGGCAGAAAACTGACCTAACACATGAGAAGATTGATTCCATTACATTCTGCGTCTGCACTTGTGCATTCAGATCATTAGGCTAGAAGTGACCAGGAGGAGGCACAGAGTATGTTGATTAGCACTAGTGTCTATCGTAAGGAGGAGGAAAAAGTTGTTTACATGGTACTTTCAGGTAGGCTGTATGTGTGTGTGTGTAAGGACTGTTTACCATCTTTTACTTTTCAAATATTTGTGTTTTTTTTTGTGCCAATTCATGGACTTTCAAAAAACTTTTAAAAATGGAAAAATGTCAAACTGTTGGGAATCTTTTTATAAATCAGCCCCAATATTTTTTCCAAGGAAGACTACAACTAAAGCCAGTGCTAAAAACACAACTTTATGAAAAATTACCTTTGCATGAATTCTCATCCATCGGCTGTACAGAGCATGCTTGCATAAGCGTGATGCACGCCCCATTTCATCTTTGCCTGTAGTTGCATTAATAACTTCAAGGCCAGAGTCTCCAACTGTCCAGTTTACACTGAAACCGGGAGCTTTTCCAGGCTGTCGTGCTTCAGCATTGCTTATTCCTAAAAAGATTCACAACCAGTTACAGTGAGTAAAATTGCACAATATCCTAACATAAAGCCATGAATAGTGTGAATTGGCAGGCAGGCTGGGCTTATTGATAACGCAAGACCTCCCATAAACAGGTGTGGCTAATTCAACTGATATGGTGCTTGGGCATATGAAACTTTTCACTTAAAGCATTTACTAAAAAGTGAAATAATAAGATTTTTTGTCAAACTCAACCCCAGAGATGACAATCATTCCCAAACAGTCAGGAAGGATGTTCAAAATTAGCCCTTTGTGTAGGGTGGCACATTTGAATTCTTACGACTTTAGGATTCTTTCGGAGATTGCCAGGCAAATTTGAGTACATCTTCTGTGGGATCATGTACAGTTTTCAGCTACAAAATTCAAGTTCATTTTTGAATAATACTTTTTTTTTTAAGTTAATTACAATAAAAATGTTTTTAATGAAAATACATAAATTCCAGCAACTGTTCTTAATGTTTTACTACCGGCAACAATTGCAACTGAACTAAATACTGGTCAGCCATGTATTTTGAAGGTTTTAATGGGAAGATACTGCAGCCTTATAAATGAATAATTAGTTCAGCTGTTTTGAGCAAAAGCAAGAGCATTCTTCTGTAAACATTATAATAGAGAGAAACACCAAATACATACCTTTGGGGTTTGACAATACAGAATCCTCCACAAATTATTTGATTTCTGAACCAAATCCAAAATTTTAGCATTACAGAGTTTTTGAATTCTAAGTAAATATACTGTTCTCTCGTTTGAGCTAACTGGCAATCTGCGTTAGTAAAGGAAAACATTTTGACCGCTACAATTATTTTGGTCATTGTCTGATTTAACCTTTACCTATTTGACATTCAATATTTTGAAACAGTTCCTACACTTAGGGGTTTTTTTTTTTTTGGTTTTTTTTTGTGGCAGCCCAGAACAAGGGGCAGAAGGCTGGCCAGTACAAGAAAATTTTTACAATTGTTGGCACAGAAAGGTATCTGCATATGCTGTGAAAGGTTTTGATATATGCCAGCATGCAAATTTTACAGCATTACTCATTGCTAGCTAGAAAAATACTGTGCCCAGTATATGCGAGGCAGGCTATAGCTGATACTATACAATGTCAGATGTGTACTGACAGCATTGTGATAATATTGCCTTGTATCAAACACTGGAGCCTCCCGTTGACCTCAGTAGTGACATTTCAAGGGCTTGCCTACTTCTTAATAAAAGGTATTTGTATATATTTACAGTATATGTATGCATTTTTTTATTAACAATGCAAAACAGACATTTTGACGTTAACAAGATATAATAACTACATGTTCAACAAACAACTTACCACTTAATAAGGGCTTATTGAGTGCGTAAAGTAGGGGTAAATCTTCTATATCCGATATCCGCTGATAGACAGCCCTTGATAGGTGGTCACCATGATACAGGCTACCCAAGATAATGCTTGACAGGTAAATTGGTTCAGCAAACAGGCTGAGCAGGGATCCCTGGATGCCTACAACATTCCACCTGTTTTTAAAAGTAGCATAAACAATTCTTTAGTAATTTGCACTTAAATTAATAAATAAATAATTGCACACTAATTAATAAATAATAGATGTACAATACTGCCACATTATCATCACTGTTTGCTATAACAATAGCAAACAGTGATTCCTCTGCACAGTAGGAAGAATTATACACCAATTGTCAACAGAAATATATATATATATATATATATATATATATATATATATATATATATATATATATATATATATATATATATATATATAATTCAGCATAGGCAGCGGCACTCTGATCCGGATCTGTTAATTTGATGGTGGGTGCTGGATCAAAATTTGTTATCATAGAATTCCACAAAGAACCGCACTCCAAAAAGGCATAATATACCTGGCATAGAAAGGTCATACGGTAAGCTGTTTCTATTACTGCAATCCCTATGTCCTTTTAAAATGACATTTAAATTCTTACCTTGCTAACTTGTCACTGCAGGACATTGTAAGCAACCGCTCTCCTTGTAGAACACCATCCCATGTCTGGATAGTGCTGCTTGATCGAACTGGTATGGTCCCTTCTCCAGACTCTATTTTGGTACGAAGTTGCCCTCTTGCCTTTCGGTTAGGATGCCGATCCCCTTGGTCTAAAAAGAAGATAGATTTATTGTTTGATATGAGAAAAACAGAACTTGACAGGCTACTTGTGCTTAACCTGTGCAATAAATTACTCCTTTTTTTTGTTTCTATGTTTTACAATTTGTGAAATAAAATGTAACTGTACATCAACAGTAGTTATTTACTACCATGGAGTTTGGCAATGAGTGCGCAAACTTTCACACTCAATTGTATATAAATATATATATATATATATATATATATATATATATATATATATATATATATATATATAAAATTAAGGATAACTAAACCCTAAGCCATGAATATAGCTAGAAATGCCATATTTTATATACAGGTATGGGACCGGTTATCCAGAATGCTCAGGACCTGGAGTTTTCCGGATAACGGATATTTCTGTAATTTGGGTCTTCATGCCCTACATCTACTAGAAATTCATTTAAACATTAAATAAACCCAATAGGCTGGTTTTGCTTCTAATAAGGAATAATTATTTCTTAGTTGGGATCAAGTACAAGTTACTGTTTTATTATTACAGAGAAAAAGGAAATCATTTTTAAAAATGTGGATTATTTGGATAAAATGGAGTCAATGGGAGACAGCCATTTCGTAATTCAGAGCTTTCTGGATATAGGGTTTCCGGATAAGGGATCCTATACCTCTACTACACTTATGGGCAAATTTATCAAAGTGTGAATTCCTATTAATTTCTATGGGATTTTTTACAACCATATTTATCAATGGAGTTCAACATTTGATAAATATGCTTTTTTAAAATCCCATAGGAATAAATACAAAGCAAGTTTTTCCGTGGGGAGTTCTAAATTTACACTTTGATAAATCTGCCCCTTATTGTTCCAGCTTAAATGTTCAGCATCTCTAAGGGTAGGGACACACTGGGCGATTTGGGGAGTTTTAGTCGCCTGGCGACTAATCGCCGCGACTTTTCTCCCCGAATGCCTCCCCTTGCTCTGCGCCTGGCTAAAATGAAAAATCGCCTGCGCTAATCACACGCGGCGATTCGTTTTCCGAAATCGCCCGAAGTTGCCTCACGAGGAATAAAGTATGTAAAAGATATATTTCAGGATGGCCAGCTATTAAAGATTGAGCAGTTACGGGCAAAATATGTATCTAAACATTTAACTATGTTTCGGTGCATGCAAATAAGGCATGCCGCCCATGCACAATTTAATATTCAGAAGGTCTTAATACAGACTACAACAATGGAGAGTAATTTGCAAAAACAAGAAGTAAAAAAACCATTGGCTATTATATATGATACTCTCCAAATTAGGGAAGACAGGATAACGCTCAAGTCCTATTTTAAATGGGTAAAGGATGTAGGTGAACTGGACCTGGATAAATGGGAAATGATTATGAAAAACCTTTTAACCCCTTGTATAGCGACAAGAGATAAATTAATCCAGGTTAAATTTATACATAGATCGTATCTAACACCAAAACGATTGCACAGTATAGCACCATCTAGAAATGGTCTATGTAGGAGATGTGGCCATCCCGGTTCATGGATACATATGGTGTGGAACTGTCCTAAATTGGTGATCTATTGGAGACAGATTTTTGAATTTGTATCCAATTTGGTCGCTTGTACTATACATCAGGACCCACTTATAGCACTTCTGGGGTGTGTAAACAATGTGACAGATTTAAAAGAAAAGAGAACGTTAATCCAGATACTATTTTATTATGCAAAGAAGTTAATTATTATCCAGTGGAATAGACATGAGGCTCCCACACTGGATGCCTGGAAAGAATTGGTAAATATAGCAATGCCCAAATATAAAGCAGCATACTATTCCAGGGGGTGTATTGATAAATTTTCGGGAATTTGGTCACTTTGGCTATTAAATAAGGGAACAAACAGTATGACTACATTTTAGAATGTAGCAGGAAGGTTATCCCTTCCCGCTCCCCTTCTCTCTTTTTCTTTCTTTCTCTTTCTTTTTTTTTTTTTTTTTATTATTTTCTGTGTGGGAGGGTGGGGTGTGGGTGGAATGCTTTTCTTTCTTTTTGTATGTAATGGAATGAAAAAAAAAATCTTAATAAAAAGAAGTTTAAAAAAAAAAAAACTCCCCAAATCGCCCAGTGTGTCCCTACCCTAAAACAGTAATGGATCCAGGTCTTAAAAGTTGTCACAGGAGCTCACTATCTTGGACTTTTGTTAGGTGTGCCAGTGACAATGACATACTCGTCGCAAATCAGCAAGCACAAAATGAGGTGTCTGCCATATAAGCTGCATATATATATATATATATATATATATATATATATATATATATATATAGATATATATATATATATATATATATAAATAAAATACATCTGTTATGTAGAAAGAACAATATGTCTTAACAGTACCTTCCTGTCCAGCTTCATGCGGTGAGAAAATACGAGCATCACCACAGGGTGATGTACTAATGTACAAATGAAACTGAACATTATCCTTAAGCTTAAATCCTCCCCGTTCTGACTTCGTAAATATAGACTTTTGATGGTGCTCCTTAGTGCTGGAAAACAACATGATATAAGCAACATGAGCTGTGTCTTTGGTGAATACAGTTACTTATAAATAGTATAATTCCTAAACAAAAAAATATATATTAATCGATTCTGCCAGTATGAAGACAGTACAGGTAATGGGATCCATTATCTGGAATGCTTTGGGCCTGAAGTGTTCCAGATAAGGGATTTTTCCAGAATTTGGATTACCATACCTTAAAAGGGGTACTTTTGAAAAGTAAACATAATTTCAAGCAACTTTGCTATATACATCAATTAAAAAATATGCAGACTTTTCATGATTTATAATTGTTTTGGACAGTTCCCTTAGCCTAGCCCCCTGCTTATCTGTCCGACTACTTTGCTGAGCTGGCTGACTATTGTTACTTTGTATCAGCAGCCATCTGTCCTTAGCCTGCATCCTCCAAACCCCACAATTCCCTGCACATGTAATTTCAATAAGGAACAGAACATCACAGTGCAATGCATTGTGGGTTATGTAGTTCCTGCATGTTGTCTGTAAGATGTGGAGAAGTTGTTACAATTTGTAACATCAGTGTTTAGTCCCTCCTTCCCTGCCAGGATTTCAAATGATGCAGAAAGAGAAGAACTAACAGCTGGATTTCAGCATAGAAAATGGCATTTATTCATACTTTTTGAAGAAACTGATAACTGTGATGTGTTTATTAAGGGTTTTTAGTGTTACCGTACGTGGGCCTCTTTATCAAATTTTGTTTTGAAAGTTGGAATTCCCCTTTAAATGTTAAACTTAAATTTTGGGAGAATAGTAAAAATAAAAGAAAAGCAATTGAAAAAAGTCTTTGTTTATGGTGAACAATCTGAAAATAACTGAATTGGAAAAAAAGTGATTGGAAGGTGAACAACCACTTTAAGTGTGCTAAAAATCATTTAAACATTAAATAAACCTAATAGGGTTGTTTTAACATAAATATGGATTTTTTCATTTTTTATCTACTTATTTAAGAGAAAAAGGAAATCATTATTTGCCTAAAATGGATTCTTTGGGATATGACCTTCCAAAACCCAGAGCTTTCCGAATAATGGGTTTCCAGATAGGTGATCCCATACCTGTACTTCAAAGGTTTGAAATACTGATGAAACCAATCCTGGATGCATTTATATGGGCAGGATTGGACTAGGCCAGCGGGACACCGGGAAAAAACACGGTGGGCCCCCGCCGGCCCAGAGCAGAGCATAACAGCTGACAAAACAAAAATGTCCGCCGAAGCGCGTTCTGGTTCTCGCATACGCGTGCTCCAGTCTGACCATGTATATGGCTCCTCTATATATAAATTACAATTCATCTAGAGGGGAATTTTTCAAAGTTTTAAGGTCGAGATTTGACATGTAGGTGGCTGTGGAAAGCAAACGTATTACAAAAAGACCTAGCTGCTGCATTATTAAATATCTAAGATACTGCCTAAGCAATCCCTTTCCCTAGTAAAGACATTTTATTAAAAAAAACGACTATTTAAAATAAAGATTTTTTGCACACCTTAAAAACAGCTCAAGCTGTGTGTAGAGAAATCTAAGTAGCGACCTGCGAGATATAATTTCAGCATGACAGTCGTTTAAAGCAAGGCCTCGATCACTCATGTACTCCCCGTTGATACACTTAGTTCCAGTGGAAACACATATGACTTGGGCATCTTTAACATCTGTTCCTACAGTGGGAAAAAAAAACACACACACAGGCTACTGTCTGATACTTTCATAATGTCAATTATTTCACCTTATTAAAAAGACAGAATACATGAAGTATTTGTATAAAGCAAAATACTTTTTTTTTTTTAAACAGTGTAAATTACCTGTTGTCATGACAACTCCAGCAAGAACCTTACGGCGTGCGTGCGGAGATGTAAAATTATCAGTCAAGTCGCTGAATTTGTCTACAACCAAGCGTGCAACAGCATCAGACAGAACCTGTATTCAGAAGAAAGGGTAGTAAAAATTGGCAATGTATTTTCAAACATCCACTGACTTTGCACCTGTACTGTCACACATTTAAATGAAACAGCCATCTGGCTCTAGTTTCTTCCTTGCGTTAATTCTAAAGCAGGCCATACACGGGGCGATAAAAGCTGCAGAGAGACCGAGTCGGCAGCTTATTGGCCCGTGTATGGGGCCCCCCGACGGGCTTCCTTGAAAGTCGGCCGGATCTCGATCGGATGGGACTAAAAATCCCGTCGGATCGCGGCCGCATCTGTTCGTTGATGCGGCCCCGTGATCCAACCGCCCGTAAAGCCACCGTTAGGATCCAATCGTTGGGCCCTAGGGCCAATGATTGGATCAGCCTCAAGGTGGGCATATCGGGGAGAAATCCACTCGTTTGGCGACATCGCCAAACGAGCCGATCTCTCCGTTTATGGCCACCTTTAGTCTGCTTATGAGAATACACTTATACTTACCCTTGGTGCAGTAGTAGTGTCCTGCTTTAAGAGCTGCAGATAAGAAAGTGGCAGAATGTATTTACAAGGTCCTGTGTGCATCTACTACTACTTTATAATACAATAAACCAACTAAGTATAGATTTACTAACTGGCACACAAAAATCAAACATGCTGTGAAGCAGATATGCACAGTGCTGTACAGGGATGGACATAATCTAAATAAGTAGCATCTAAAACAAATCAAGAACTGCAGTATCAGACAATTCTTATGATTACTCCTTGGTGCCTACTCCAACCCCTCATTTGAAATGCAGAACTGCTGACTGGAGGCTGCACTGTGTTCATGGAGGCAGCCTCGGGTCTCTGTGCTCAGAAAAGGAGAGCAGAGTCAGGTGTATGGAGGAAGGCAGGTTGCACAGTGCAAACATATGGAGAATCAAGCCCCTTATTATTTAGCACTCTGCACTAAGTGTATATGACCCTTATGGTATTTACTGTATTTGGTGCTTTTTAGTTACGACATCAACACAATATACTTTTAAATAAATATGTTATTTGGCCTGCTAGTTGGGCAGTAATCCATGAGACTTAAATGGCATGTAAAGGCAAAAAAAATAAAATCCCATTTTTACTTTCTTTAATGAAAATATACTTTAATTAAAAAATATGTACCGTTTTTATAAGAAACCTGACTGTATGCAGTGAAATTCACCTTTCGTTTTACTTGCTCTGACAGCTGCAGTTAGGAAACTTCAATCAGTCCCTAACTGCTGTGCAGGGAAACAATCATTCCCAGAACTCGAGCAGCTTTGTTTGTTTCCCTGTAACAACTGGGTAGATTTCTCGAACCCCAGACTTATCATGGTATAGTAGAGCTTAGGGAATACAGGGTATGACAAGGCACAGCATACACAATAACCCCAAAGAACAAGGTAATGAAATAAAATATAATGTAGGCTTTGAGCAAGTCAGATAAAAAAATAAACTTATGCAATGAATCTGTAAATATTCTCAGCACAGACGTAGAAAGCACAACCTTGCTATAGAAATCAATGCTGTGGTAATGAAGGACTTAATGGATTGTGTTAAAATGACTTGAAAATATTTTAAAGGAAAACTATACCCCCCAAACAATGTAGGTCTCTATTAAAAGATACTGAGTAAAACAGCTCATGTGTAAAACCCTGCTTCATGTAAATGAACCATTATCATAATAATATACTTTTTTAGTAGTATGTGCCATTGGGTAATCATAAATAGAAAATTGCCATTTTAAAAAATAAGGGCCGCCCCCTGAGATCGTAAGATTCACTGTGCACACATACAAACCACATGTAAGGTCACATGAGCCAATTAACAGACAGAGTTCTGCCTTTTGCTTCCTCACTTCTTCCTGTTACAGTTAGTGTTGTAGTATTTCTGGTCAGGTGATCTCTGAGGCAGCACAGATAGAGTCACGAAATGGTGGTTCAAGGCAAGAGATGTAAAAGGGCAATATTTATGTAAATATATATTCCAGTTTGGTAAGATTCTTTAATATGTCATTCAATTTGATATAAACTATATGTTGCTTAAGTATTCATTTTGGGGGTATAGTTTTCCTTTAAGCATAAAGAGGATTTTGTATTATTTATAATTATTATATTAAATATTAGTGATTATCATAATAATGGGACTGCCATATTTAAAATTCTTTGAGTCCCTTGTGTTCTTGAAATGCTATTGGAATAGAGATTTCTTGTGTTATTAGTACATCTTTTTCAACACAATTCTGATTTCACTGGAAACTATTTGTAGTTTTATGAACAAATAAGTCCAGTGTTGACAAACAAAATAAGCCTACGGAGGTAGTAAATCCTGAAAATTTGACATTTAGGGGCAGATTCATTATGTAAAAAATGGCGGAGTAATTCACCACACATCGCCGTATAACAAATGGCATATAAATTGTGTGTTTTACATGATTTTTCTTTGAGCAACTTCCACCGGAACTTACTTACAAAGGTCTGAAGCAGTGGAAAATAATAGCGGTGAATCTGGAGTTCACATTTATTTTAGACAGCTTTTTACACTGTTTAAACCGAGTATTTCGGTTTACACAGCATAATAAATAGACCTCTTAATAAACAGAGCATTAACCAGCCTTTGGCAACTTTTGTCACTGGAAATTACAGTTCTGTCATAGCCTGTGGACTACTGGTATTACATGGCTGTTACCAGAGATACCACGTATAGCTATAATGTCACAGGATGAGAAGTTTGCATGCCCAGCAAAGGTTACCGATTGTAACGCTTCTAATTTATTTTATACATTAGAGAAACAGCAGTACAGGCAGAGCCTTGCATACTCACTAACACTTCATCAAAGGCTCACAAGATATCTGACCCACACACTACAAGATAATCCATTAGTCAATGAGCTATTAAACTGGTTTATTGGCCTCTTCTTATTGCCTTAAACAGCTATTAAATTAAAATTTAGCCAAAGATAAGTAATAGTACAAATAGTACAGTATAATATAAATCTCTAGTATCAACGATTACTGTACTATTTAATAAGAAAACTGCGGCAAGTTTTACTGGCAAATATTATATCTAGGCTTATCAGCATTTCTTCACTTTATTTAAAGGGCAGCAGAACCTAAAAATTAAAAAAAACATATACTCTTATAAAGTTAAGGGGGCATATTTATAAAAATCTCAGTATTTTATTAATAAAAGTGAAACCAAACTAGAATCCACAATTGGAACTTATTTATTATTTAAAAAGCAAAATTTAATTCAGAATTTTTTTGGATTTTTTTCCTCAAAAAGTCCGAAATAGTTGGATTTTCTGGCTAATTCAAACACAGACCACAGAAACTTTCAAATAGGATAGGGACCTCTCCCATTCACTTATATACAACCTCGGTAGGTCTGAGATGCCGGATTTTCGTATTCAGACTTTTTTCATCCTCAGGGTATAATACATCTCGAAAAATTCAAGGTTTTTTCCCCCCCACTAAAAATTCAGATTTTATAGTAAAAAAAAAAAATAGAATTTTTGGCATTCAGACATAACCCCCCAATGTGTCAGTTTCTACTTTAGAAAATTCAGCATCTTCTAGAAAGCAAATGAGCAAGTTACTTTAAGTTTCTGCTCATTCAGTTGCCTGGGATTTCTTCACGAGGCAACTTTGGAAAGCAGAAGTGACCTGTATGTTTTCCCACAGCTAATTTACATTATTGCTAATGGGAAAGCATTTCGGGAGCTCTGTGACCAATGGTAGTGCAGATTTAACTGTGGGGACTAATTGCCCCATGTGCTATTGCCCATAAAGCCAAGGTGCCAATTTGCCAAGTGCTGACAAAGCAGTGCAACTAATTCAATATATAATACAACGATCATTACAGTGGCAGTATGGAAGTGCAATGAAAAGAAAATAGAAGTAAAGTTAGAGTCAAAGAAAATAAATACTGTTCATACCTGGGGTAAATGTAATTGTAGGCCTTCACTTGGAATAGGCTGTCTGGAAGGAGTCTGATCCAAGTGCATATTAAAAAGTGATGCAAGAGCAGATTGTGCTGCTCTTGCCTTTGCAAGTTTCTTGTTTCTTCCAGATCCTTCAAATGTTTCATTGTCTACAGTTACTGACATTACAAAATTCTTGGCATGGCTTTCACCACTCTCAGAGACAAAGTCATATTTAAGGCCAGGACGAAGCTCATTTAAAATCATCACAGGATTTTTTCCACTAGCTGGTGGGAACAAAGATGGTGTCGGAAGGGGAGACTGAATAAAGTTACTGTTTCCAATCATCAATAAGCTATAGTCGCTTGCCGAATTAAAGGATTCATTGCCATTAGATCCCAAGAAAACATGCTCAGACTGTTCTGATTTCTCAAATCCATTAAAGAGAGTATCTGGAAAGTCTGCTTGGTCAGAGGTAAAATCAGTATTAATAGACAGAGTTCTGCCCATTGCTAGATGAGCTTCTGATGCGTTTGGGAATTGCACAAATGACCTTAAAGCCTTCTCAGCAGCATTAAGCTTAGCCTTCTTCTTAGTAGGTCCCGAACCTTCAAAAATTTGTCCATTTACTTCAACAGTCATTATAAAGACAGGTGCATGAACAGGTCCAGTCTGAGATATAAGCTTGTACTGTAAGCCAGGCTTTATTTCATTCAGTTGCATAAGAGCATTCTTTGGCAACACAGGGCCCGGAATTTTCTTCCTCTTCTTTGGGCGGAACTTGGAATGGCCATAGTTGCCTTCTTCTAAAGGGCGTTTCCTGCTGTTCCTTCCCTCACTCCCATTGGAAAGCGGAGCCCCCTCTATGGTAGCTTGGCCACTTCCGTCTTTTCCTGAAGCTCCATCCAAGTTACGATTTTCCTTAACATTGGCGCTGCTTGAACCTGTGGTGCCCAGAAAGAGTAACTTACAACGCCTTCGTTGCAGGATCTTGTAAATGCAAAATTTATAGATTCCTTTATCTACTTTTGTCACTGGTTCAGTGTTGTGTGGTCACAGAATGGTATCAGTTTATTTCTAATGTGCATAATTATCCACTTTCTGTATGTTACAACATTATATTTAAGCTTACCACATACAAGTAAATTTTTAAATGTATTCCTATTTAAAATGTGGCAGTTTAAGTATTTATAAAATGTTATTGGCAAACATTGACTGATCAATATAAATGATTGTCTATATAAAACAATGATTACGAAAGAGCTTTTTTTAAATTCAAACCTCTCTACACATGCAGTAAAAAAGACATCTCAATATCATACCACACAACACGTAAATAAGAATATTTAAAGGAACAGTTCAGTGTAAAAATAAAAACTGGGTAAATAGTACAAAAATAGTACAAAATAAAACATTGTTAGCCAAAGATTGTAATGAATAAAGGCTGGAGTGACTGGATGTCTAACATAACAAAACACTACTTCCTGCTTTGCTGCTCTCTAACTCCGAGTCCATCAGCGGCTTGAAGGGGGGCCACATGGGACATAATTGTTCAGTGAGTCTGCAATTGATCCTTAGCATACAGCTCAGATTCAAAAGCAATAGTTATGACCCATGTGCCCCCCCCTCAAGTCAGTGATTGGTTACTGCCTGGTAACCAATCAGTGGAAACCAAGAGAACTGCAAAGCAAGAAGTAGTGTTGTGTTCTGTTATGTTAGACATCCAGTCACTCCAGCCTTTATACATTAAATTTTTGGCTAACTAACTATATTAGAAACATTTTTTTATTTTGCATGGGCTATCTATTTACCCAGTTTTTATTTTTAAACTGGAACAATTCCTTTAAAGACAGATAAGGTGGGGCTTTTCATTTTTTGACTTTTTGCAAAGGATATTCTTCTCAGGAATATTAGCTAAACTAAGCAAACACACACCACTTTACCCAGCCAACAAAGTTGATGGAATTATTGCTAAATTTTCATTTATAACATCCTCCAGCAAAAGCTTGATAGGTTACTCCTTTTGGTGCTCAACAGACCAAAGAAAGGCAAATAGTCATTAAGGGTTAATGCATAAAACATTTGCGAGATTATATTGACACTGGTTAACTAAAAAAGGCAGTAAATGCAAAAGAATAAAGACTAGAATAAGAGCATTGTCTTTCATTCCCCAATAATTATAAAGCAGTGTGCTTCCCAGAAGGCTCTGAGGTGGGTGCAGAGATGGGCAGCTTACAGAAAATGATTGGAGATGCATTCAGCTAAAAGAGGCTGAGGACAACACTGAAACAAATTCATAAATAACAGCAAAAATAATTTAGTCTCAAGGTCAAAAGTGTGATAAAATTTAAAACAGATTTAGGACACAAAATCTAAATATCAAAAGTAACATTTAGGGGGTTATTTATTAAAGTCTGAATGCCTAAAACTCAAAAAAAATTTAATTTTTAGTGGGGGAAAAAACTAGGATTTATAGAGATTTATTCTACTCCGAGGATGGAAAAAGTCAGAATCCGAAAATCAGTCATCTCAGACCTGCCATGGTTGTTTATAAGTCAATGGGAGAGGTCCTATCCTATTAGGAAGTTTATGTGGTCCATGCTGGAATTAGCCTGAATATCCGACTATTTTGGATTTTTCGGGGAAAAAGCTCTAAAAAAAAAAATCGAATGGCGGGGAAAAATGCATGATTTGTGTTTCCGTTCGATTTTATAGTTTTTTTCCCTGATTCAATTAAATCATGCTTTTTAAAAATTAAATAAGGTCCAATCGTGGATTCTAGTTTTGTCGGACTTTATTTTAAATAATCGGATAAATTCAGATTTTAATAAAAAAAACCTTACAGTGCCAAGCTATAGCAAAAAAGGTTAACAAATGACAAAGATGTGTATGTCTCTAAGGTAGGTGGATTCTTTGAATAAATGAAACACAACAGGTCACCGCTTGATTTCTGAAGCAAAGACAAGTTTTCATTTTTAACCTACTTCAAAAAGGTTTTAAAACAAAGTAGTTTACTTTTACTCTGTACAGCAGGATGAACTGTGAACAAACATATGAACCTAGAACATATTAGTATTGAAGTTGATTTTTATCAAATCATACAGTGGTGTGAAAAACTATTTGCCCCCTTCCTGATTTCTTATTCTTTTGCATGTTTGTCACACTAAATGTTTCTGATCATCAAACACATTTAACTATTAGTCAAAGATAACACAAGTAAACACAAAATGCAGTTTTTAAATGAGGGTTTTTATTATTTAGGGAGAAAAGAAATCCAAACCTGTGTGAAAAAGTAATTGCCCCCTGAACCTAATAACTGGTTGGGCCACCCTTAGCAGCAATAACTGCAATCAAGCGTTTGCGACAACTTGCAACGAGTCTTTTACAGCGCTCTGGAGGAATTTTGGCCCACTCATCTTTGCAGAATTGTTGTAATTCAGCTTTATTTGAGGGTTTTCTAGCATGAACCGCCTTTTTAAGGTCATGCCACAACATCTCAATAGGATTCAGGTCAGGACTTTGACTAGGCCACTCCAAAGTCTTCATTTTGTTTTTCTTCAGCCATTCAGAGGTGGATTTGCTGGTGTGTTTTGGGTCATTGTCCTGCTGCAGCACCCAAGATCGCTTCAGCTTGAGTTGATGAACAGATGGCTGGACATTCTCCTTCAGGATTTTTTGGTAGACAGTAGAATTCATGGTTCCATCTATCACAGCAAGTCTTCCAGGTCCTGAAGCAGCAAAACAACCCCAGACCATCACACTACCACCACCATATTTTACTGTTGGTATGATGTTCTTTTTCTGAAATGCTGTGTTACTTTTACGCCAGATGTAACGGGACGCGCACCTTCCAAAAAGTTCAACTTTTGTCTCATCGGTCCACAAGGTATTTTCCCAAAAGTCTTGGCAATCATTGAGATGTTTTTTAGCAAAATTGAGACGAGCCTTAATGTTCTTTTGGCTTAAAAGTGGTTTGCGCCTTGGAAATCTGCCATGCAGGCCATTTTTGCCCAGTCTCTTTCTTATGGTGGAGTCGTGAACACTGACCTTAATTGAGGCAAGTGAGGCCTGCAGTTCTTTAGATGTTGTCCTGGGGTCTTTTGTGGCCTCTTAGATAAGTTGTCTCTGCGCTCTTGGGGTAATTTTGGTCGGCCGGCCACTCCTGGGAAGGTTCACCACTGTTCCATGTTTTTGCCATTTGTGGATAATGGCTCTCACTGTGGTTCGCTGGAGTCCCAAAGCTTTAGAAATGGCTTTATAACCTTTGAAATTTAACTCAGGTGTGATAAACCACAGTTAAGTTATTTGTTAACAAGGGGGGCAATCACTTTTTCACACAGGCCCATGTAGATTTGGAGTTTTTTTTCGCCCTTAATAACGTAAACCTTCATTTAAAAACTGCATTTTGTGTTCAATTATGTTATCTTTGACTAATAGTTAACGGTTTTTGATGAGCAGAAACATTTAAGTGTGACAAACATGCAAAAGAATAAGAAATCAGGAAGGGGGCAAATAGTTTTTCACACCACTGTATATAAATGTAGGAAGATGCATCATGTCATCACATAGAAGAGCAACCTATAAGTGTTACAGCAAATTAGCAGAACTTTTCATAATATTTGTACATATCTGCTACAATTGCATAATTAATCCGAATACACATAAGATGGTAGTTTGTGTGATTCCTTTTTAAACAGTTTGTTATAGCAGTTGCATGGCGAGCAATAGATCTTTGGGGGAAAATGGCCAATCTAATACATAAATTGAGTTGTGGATTGCAGAAAAAGAAATGTTCTGTTGTCCAATCCAATTCACATTATTCAACTAAACTACAATGGCAACTCAAAGTTGTGTTGGCTTAAGAAACACCGGCATATTAAAGGACCAGTAACAAAAAATTATTTTACAAAAATTCGTTAGTACACAACGAAAAAATACACCAAGTCAAATTATACTTTAAAATCAAAAAGTCTTTATTAAGAAATAACTTACAGAAACTCTGCTTCCTGACCTCTACAGAAAAGGCGACAAGGTGACCATCCATGGAGCGGCGTTCGATTTCTCCTCCCTGGCTCTCTGATGCTAGAAGTCAGAGTTTCGCTGCATGACTGCATGTAAAAAGTGTATCAAAGCGCGCATTAATATAGGCCGCGTTTTCACTGGCTCCAGGCCGTGAATAGAACTACTTATGCCATGGTATGAAGAGACAGGCAGGGGCACGGGTGAGTGAACACTTACAAGCAACGTGCATCTCATGTCCGGGATGAGCGGGAGGCAAAAGGTACAGTAGGCAAGACATACCATGGCTTAGGCTACAGGGGGTTCGACTAGCTGGGACTCGGGGAGATCAGCCTCGAGCTCCCAGAACCAGTTTGATTAGAAGAAGACACAGGCGCCCCTGAAAGCACAAAAGTGAGGAAAGCTGTGCCATCATGGAGTTACTCTACCTTCCTGACAGGTTAGCGCGCTGAATCGAACATGAGATGCACGTTGCCTGTAAGTGTTCGCTCACCCGTGCCCCTGCCTGTCTCTTCATATCATGGCATAAGTAGTTCTATACACGGCCTGGAGCCAATGAAAACGCGGCCTATATTAATGCACGCCTTGATACACTTTTTACATGCAGCGAGACTGTCGCCACTGAAGCACGGAATGTGGGAGCTAAAGGATCCAGCAGCAGAGAGCCAGGGAGGAGAAATCAAGCACCGCTCCATGGATGGTTGCCCTGTCACCTTTTCTGTAGCGGACAGGAAGCAGAGTATCTGTAAGTTATTTCTTAATAATTACTTTTTTATTTATAAGTATAATTTGACTTGGTGTATTTTTTTCGTTGTGTACTAACGAATTTTTGTAAAAATTTTTTTGATGTTACTGGTCCTTTAAACAATATGCACAAAAGCAGGTCAAGCACATTTCAATACAGAACATAAATGAATAAATTAAAATTTATAAGTGTCAAAAGTGTATTTGGTATTTTGGAATCAAGACTTATTTTATGTAGTCACAGGTTAGTCGCTGTAAAAGTTTTATAAACATGACCACAACTGTGCAAATTTTTTTAACCTAAACTATATATGCTAATGAGCCTTTGTAATAGTTATTTTGGACTAAAGAATGAAATGTAAAAAAAGCTAGCAGATACTTTAAAAAAATGCAGTCTCAAGGATAAACTCTCATGCAGGTATACCAGTCACCTAATTTTAAACCAATTTGTAGACAAAAATTAAACCTGTGTGAACAAGTCAAAAGGACTTACAGGAGAACTATGCCCCCTCCTAAAGAGAGTCCCAATCTAAAAGGCCCCATTCACCCCCCTCCCTGAATAGTCCAATATTTTAAAAAGTTGTACAGACCTTTCTGTGCACTAGCTAACGGGCGCGATCTTTGGTATCTTACGATACATTCACTAAAGCACCTCCGTTTTTACACATGCGCAGTTGGAGCTGTTTACTATACATGTCTACTGCGCATGCTGAGCACTCCATAAATAGCCAAAGCGAAGAAGAGGATCTGAAGATACCAATGATGGCGCCCAAGAGCTACGCTGTGCTTTTCTTCATGGGAAGGTCTGTGTGACTTTCTGTGTCAATTTTTTTAAATAGTGGTTTATGCAGGGAAGTAGCTGGGAGGGGAGTGAATGCGGCTATTAGATAGGGACTGTTTTTAGGAGGGGGGTTTAATTCTCCTTTAAAATTAAAGAGGTGCCAATACAAAAAATTACAAGAGCATTTTAGGGAGGCTAAATGCAATGAAACCTGCATCAGTATAACACTCGAAAATACAGTGTACTGTAAAGTATTACAAATAACCAAGCATACAATTATTTTTTTTTTTTTCATTTTAAAACTCAATTTAATGTTAATGGTATATTGCTAGAAAGAATATGGACAGCACGAAAATGGATGGGTCATTATTAAATGTGTTACAGGATTATAGCAACATGGAAACATAGGCTACAGTTAGCCTACAATGCACCTTGGGCAATCACGTTTGTGCTTTCTAACCACTGTAGCTGCATGAAAATCATTGCCAGTTTGTTAAGAATCATAAGTTTGGGCAAAGTGTTATCCTTCAACAGGACAATGATCCCAAACATAAAACATTTATATAGATATAATACACAAAAGCCATGAATATCCTTATAAACGGTGAGTAGTGATGTCATCAGTTATAAACGGTGAGTAGTGATGTCATTTCTGTCACATGACTCACTAAAATTTGTGTATTATAATAAATAAAGTACCCCCAGTTGTAAAATATGAGGATATTAGAAGTTACCTCGGAGTTCCATGACCTGTATAAAAACACTCGGCCTTCGGCCTCGTGTTTTTATATGGTCATGAAACTCCTCGGTACTAATAATATCCTTATATTTTAAAAGAGGGGGTACTTTATTCACTATATATATATATATATATATATGTATTTTTTTTTTTCCCTAAAAGGGGCACCAACATTATAGGGGGATGTCTAACTTATTGTTACATTGTCCTTTAATGAATCTAGAAGGAAAAAATAAAAAAAGTCCTTGTAACATCAATATCTTACTCAGATTTTCTTCATCATCAACATCCATTGTAAAATACTTTTGCTGGTTTCTTGAATGGCGGATACCTCTTAACTCTGCAATTTAAAACGAACAAACAAACAAACAAAAAAAAAAACAGCATTACTGTGGAATAGCAGAACATTTTGAATTAAAACAAAATACATTCCAAGAACAAGCCCGTGGCCTCTCCATCAGTTCATGGTTGCTCATGGCATACAAATTGCTTTGGATTCCTGGGAGATTAGTCACCCGCAGTAGAGAAAATTAACTAATCTCCCCGTCTGCCACCACCCTAAAGTCTGATAAACATAAATATTAATAGCTCAAATAAATCAAAGAGGACAGCTTTAGTTAGAGTTAAGTACAAAGTAGTGGTTAATTATTACAGAGAAAAAATAAATATATCAACAGTATCATTATTTGATTAAAATGGGCCTATGGAAGATGGACTGAGTTATCGACTTAATAAGGGATCCTATTCCTGTACCACATTGCTCCCTTTGTCCAGAATCATCACTAGAGGATCTGAACAGTTCCCAGTACCTGTACCACTTCTTAAAAATTGAAAAGGCATTGGAGGCATTAATTTTCATAAGTGGCATTCTTCCTTGTCTGCACATTTACTTAGCTCGAGTGAAGGAATAGTATAAAAAATAATTCGAATTTCGAAGTATTTTTTTGGCTGCTTCAAACTTCAACTAAAAATCTTTCGACCATTCGATAGTTGAAGTACTCTCTCTTTAAGAAAAACTTCGACCACCTACTTTGCCACCTAAAACCTACTGATCATCAATGTTAGCCTATGGGGAAGGTCCCCATAGGCTTTCCTAGCTTTTTTTGATCGAAGGAAAAATCGTTCGATTGATGGATTAAAATCCTTCAATTCAAAGGATTTAATCGTTCGAACTATTTTTCCTTCGATCGTACTAAATGCGGTAAATCCTTCGACTTCGATATTCGAAGTCAAATGATTTTACTTCGAAGGTTAATTAACCCTCGATATTCGACCCTAAGTAAATGTGCCTCTAATGTTAATAATTCAAAATCAAAATGAAGTCTGACAAAAATTCAAAAGACATTGGAGGTAGTAATTTCTAGATCAGGCTTCATTTTCATCCATACCTTGATGTGATTATCCAAACTATTTAATTCACATTTTAGTTTTAACTGATGATTTTTTTTTTTACACCCTTGAATCCCTTGTTAATATAATAATATATAATGGGTTATTCATTTTTTCCAATCAGTTGAGCCCAGGGTCAACAACTGGATCAACTGCATACCCATCAGAAGAGGTCTATGGCCTGTCGATCTCCTGATTGATATCTGATCGCCCTGCAGCAGCACGGGTAGAAGTGCGTAGCCCCAGAATGGTTAAGTAAGAACGCATGTCTCATGCGACGATGAAAACGCTCCGCAAGATGGATAAAGTACGAGGTGCGGTCTATGCCCAGAATCAGGAGTGATCACTTCAGTAATCATGAAGCGGTAATGTATACCGGCATTTACCATTGCACTATTTTACTAGAAACAGTGAGAAGTGCAGCACTCCTTGATATATTATGGGCATTGAAATAATTTTGGCACAGGATATCTATTAAGTAACTGTGTCAACCGTTCTACAGTGTTGCAACTGTGATGTTTCTCTAAGCGGCTGGCAGTAAGGGGGCTGTTAAGACTGACTTTGGCCATATTTTGTTACAATTGTTTCTACCCTGCTTCCGGATGACTTGTTGAAGTGGCAACAGTAACAATTGGCAATGTGATTAACTAAATAGCAGCAGAAGGAGGATAAAAAAAATAGAGCTAGCGTTTCCTCAGTGATTTTACTTTTAACAGGTACACATGGACACTTTTATGAATTCATTCGGGACATTAACAAACTAATCAACTAATGAATTATTACCTCCTTAACAACCAGTCCACAATTATCAATTTGAATATGAATTTATCATGAACTTTGATCAACAGCTTCGAATAATCAAATTTAATATGAACTATGAACTAATGAATGCTATTAATATTGATAAACTTTGATATATATTTATGTGTGAAATTCATGCACTTTATAAATTCATTAATATATATGTTTTTTTGCATACGTGTAAATAAAAGGTGAACAATTTGTACTAACATATGTGTTACTAATTAATCGAATCAGGTGGCTGTGAGAAAAATGCAACATAATAAACTATAGACTAAATACCGAGTTCAGATTTTGAGATAATTTGTAATAATAATCATTTCTAAATTGTTTTATCTCCTGCACCACCATTTTATAGGGTTGAGTACGTCTGTTTAATATATTGGAGAGTGCTGTTCCATCTATAAAAACTCAAATATAAAGTCATGTACCTGGGACTGTGCTAGGCAAATCCATAATAGAAAAGGACCTTGTAGATAATAAACATGGCTGTAGCAAGCAATGCCAGATAGTGGCATTTAGGGAAAGTAAGATTTTGAGCTGGGATTCACGGGAGGAGGGGATCAATCTTCCACTGTATAGAGCACTGGTAAGGCCCCATCTAGAATATGCTGTTGTTTTGGTCTCCATCACTCAATCAGGACATTATTGTATTAGAGAGGGTACAGGAAAGGGCAACTAAGCTGGTAAAATGTATAGAGAATCTAGGCTATGAGGAAAGCTGTGCCAATGCCCAAATGGGGTTTGTTTATGCTGGAGAAGAGGTGCTTAAGGGGTGATATGATAACTATGTATAAATATATAAGGGATCATATAATAATCTCTCTATGCTTTATTTACCAGTAGGTCTTTCCAGCTGACACAAGGTCACCCGTTCCTATTAGAAGAAAGGAGGTTCCTTCTATATATGGAAGGGTTTGTTTTGTTTGTTTTTTGGAAAACGGGGGGAAAACGGGATTATGAAAGATAGCTCTTTCAAGTCGATCAAGGGACTAGTCCGATATTGGAGTCAGGCGGGAATTTAGCCCCTCTGAGGCAAAGTGGAGAGGCTCCAAATGGGGTTTTTGCCTTCCTCTGGATCAACTAGCAGTTGGGCTGGTTATATATAGACTTAAAAGGTTGAACTTGATGGACGTGCATCTTTTTCTCAACCTAACTTGGCATGTTACTATATGCCATTAGATTCAGACTCTCTAAATCGGCTTCAGTATAGGCCATATGTAAATTATGGCACAGTGACTGGCAGTAAACTCTACAAAACTTCTTATGTAAGAACACTGAAACAGCTACAGGTAAGGGACCAGTTATCCAGAATGCTCAGGACCTGAGGTTTTCCAGATAATGGATCTTTCCATAATTCAGATTTCCATACCTTAAGGCTAAATAAATATTACATAAGCCCCGTAGGCTGGTTCTGCATCCAATAAGGATTAATTATATCTTATACCGTTTTAGAATTACAGCGAAAAAGGAAATAATTTTTTAAAATCCTGGATTATTTGGATAAAATAGAGTCTATGGGAGAGGGCATTTCAGTAATTCAGAGCTTTCTGGATAATGGGTTTGCAGATAAGGGAAACCATACCTGTATTTTTAAAAGCAACGGTAACTCGTGAAATATTTTACACCTCTACAAATATGACTCCAAATCATGCTCATGGACCAAGGGGATAACAAGCAGAATGTAATGTTTACCTGATTTTATTTTATAATATTCATACTCATTTTTCATTTACAGTCACTTCCAACTAAAGCAAATGGCCAAATTAATCTGAGGTAATGGAGAGTAACAGCAAGTATATGGTAGCAATTAAAAGTTTATTATAGGAACATTAATCACTGTGTATAATTTTTACAAAGAAAATACAGCTCAATATCGAACTCAGCCATATTCGGGTTAATATATAGTCTGGCAATTATGGAAATGATGTAATTCATGACTGAAACGCTGAGAATACCTTTACTACGACTCAACAAATACCAATGGGAAAAACCACAGTGGGGAACAAACACAGTCACTGCATAGTGACCTCAAAACAAAATGTTTAAGCACATTTGCCAGTGTGTATGTTACTTTTACAGTGGCTTTGACCCATCAATAACAGGGTTTGGTATTAGATTATCAAAAAATAATTATGTATTAAAAGGTGAAAAGATTTATTTACAACATAAATTCAAACTGGGCAATTCTTACGGATTTCTAGCAGTTCATGTTTTTGCACATTCCGGAAAGCTGTCTAGATCATTCAGCATTTTCAGGAATCAATGTATGTATGCAAAGTTTTAGCTTCTAAAACTACCATGTTTGTGAAGACTGATTCAAAAGTTTTAAGCTGCCAAATCAGTTCAATCCTAAGGAATGTTAAGAGTTCAGGGCAGGTTGATAAGTAAGTACCAGAAAAAGATGATTTAAAAATGCATTAATATGAATTAGGGATGCACTGAATCCAGGATTCGGTTTGGGATTCGGCCTTTTTTCAGCAGAATGCAGATTCGCTGAATCCTTCTTCCTGGCCGAACCAAATCCTAATTTGAATATGCAAATTAGGGGCAGGGAGGGAAATCGTGTGAGTTTTTGTCACAAAACAAGGAAGTAAAAAATGTTTTCACCTTGGGATTTGGTTCGGTATTCGGCAAAATCTTTTGTGAAGGATTCGGGGGTTCGGCCGAATCTAAAATAGTGCATTCGGTGCATCCCTAATATGAATCTGAAAAAACATTGCCAACAGCAGCTCATAGTGGCTAGAGTTGAGAGAAGTGGGATGTCTTGTGATGTTGCTCTGCTTAGAACTGATCAGAGAAACATCAGATGATTCTTCTCTGCTCTCTAACATCATTTTATAAGCAAAGCAACATCACCAGACACTTGGGGGTTATTTACTAAACTCTGAGTTTTGGAGGATAAAAAAAACAAATTTTTCATGATTTAGTAAACCCTGAGGATTCTAAAAGTCTGAATAAAAAAGTACTCCATTTAAAACCTGCCGAGGTCATGTAGAAGTCAATGGCATGTGTCCCTTTTCAAGATATCACGATCTCGGCTGGGTTTCGTTCAATAATCTGATTTGTGGTTTTGTACATGATTCTTTAGAGTAAATGTATTAATAAACACTGTAAAAATATGCACAGAAGTTTTTTTAAGAAAAAAGTGAGACATGTTCGGATTTTATTAAATAATCCCTAATTTCTCCATTAATATTTTGCTAATATATCTTAAATACTAGAAAAAAATAATTCCTGTAAATCTCAAATGTATTTAGAAGAGCTTAGAAAAGTGCAACATTGATTCATTTTGAGTTTACCTTTTCTTTTGTTGCTGTTTATCATAAAACAAACATGGACAAATGTAAGTAACCTTGCATTGCAAATCAAGAAAAGCCCACCATATCTGGGAATCATCTTTCACACAAAATTATAACACACTATTAGAAATATTACATCATATAATTTAAAATGGGTTATATATAATTGTTACCGAAAGATGGTTCATTCCAGTTTTCTTTTGACATATTACAATGGTAGAATATCAAATGAGTTTTCAAAGGAATCTATTCAGGTCATACCTTCTGCCATGGATTTGATGAGAATGCCTAAAATCAAACAGAAAAAAAAAAAAATTAGATTTAATGTAAGGAACTATACATGAACAATTTGTTTTACAAAATAAATATTCCTAATTAATTATGCCCATGTTAATTAAAAAAAAAAAAAATCCTTTTTCTCTGTAATAATAAAACAGTACCTTGTACTTGAGCCCAACTAGGATAATTAATCCTTATTTGAGACACAACAATCCTATTGGGTTTATTTATTGTTTAGAGAGGTTTTTTTAAAGATCCCTCATCAGGTTAACCCCAACATTTCGGCCCCACTTGTGAGCCTTCATCACCCTAGTTCTTGTTGGACATATACTGTACTTTTTGCCTATAGTTTTAATCATAAACAAACAGAGATTGAAGTTACTCAACATTTGGTCATTATTAGTATACAGCTCACTGTTTTGTTAGCAGGAGTTTTGCAGGGGAATTTATCTGTGCGCTGGTAACCTAATTTTCAACCTTGCAAGGAGCTGAAGAAATAACATAAAACACATTTTTTAAATAGGCAAAAAGTATGTTCTGCAAAAGTACTATTCATTGAATTCATGTTGAACAAGAAGGTATAACATGAAGCTAAAACATTAAAAAGTCATGTTTAAAAATTTGATTAATAGCAAATGGCTATATTCAACAAGATTACAAAAAATGATAATAACCACAGCAAATTGATAGAAATCTTATAAAGTGCCAGGCCTGATTACAGCCGGCTGCTATCAAGTTAAAATACCAATGAGAAGAGAATAATAGCCAATGCAGTTATCACGCCTGGATAACTCTTTCAATAATGAATACATTTTTTCAATATTCATTTTCCAGCGTGGAATAAAACAGATCTGTATTCAAGGCTACTGTTACTTCATAATAGAAAATGATTCACAACCCCATTGTCAAGCAAGAGCTATGGAGCAATATTTGGTTTCAGGGACAAGTTTTAGGCACAAATATCAAAAATTATGGGCTAACAGTCTTACTTAATAAACTACAAACTACAGCTAAATTGTTAGCGAAGTCATACAAGAAAACACTTCTATAAACCTACATAATCTACAGTCCAACTAATGACTCAGTATTAGTGCATTAGTTATAATGCCCAATTTTCTTTTGCTAACATTCAGCAATGATCATTGAATTAAAGGGAATGCAGGACAAAAATCAGCCCATTCTTCCCTATAGAAAGGAGAATGGATAGCATAGGTATAATGTACAAGTTGCAGAGGGGAAACAGACAGGATGAGGAAAGGGCAAGAATTTTAAAACCTTTTAATCTATATAGATTACAGTAGGAGGTACATTAGCCACTATACATATACCCCAAAATAAGAGCCCAAAATAAATGCTCAGTCCATCATACAGTTCAACGACATCCTCCACATATATTGATAATGGGTTGAATGCAGAGGTTGTATTTGTCTATATGTATTTTGTGGTCACAGCCTCATTGCACCCCCACCTATTGGTTTTGGAAATTAGTGGTGAGCACAACTTTCCCTTGTTTGTTATCAGGCCAGTACCGAGTTCACTTGCTACTATGCATCACCAGTCTTTTCCTTATTCACTTGCAGATTCACTCGCATGCTAGTAATTATATTGGTAGCCAACATGATTAAAGCTATGCAGATGGCTGAAGTACAGGGGGTAAACAGTACCTCTTGATATTCACACGGCCCTTACTCGTCTTGATGTCATAGCTTCTAAGCAGTGAAATGTCACAGAATGAACGGATTGCTGAAGCACTTATTTTAAAAGTACCCTTAATATAAATATTCATACACTTGCAACTTCATTGAAGGCAAATGTCCCATTGTCATTAAAGCTATCTTACAAACAGAATAAAAGGTACAATTTAAACAGGGAAAATTCTGGAATTAGCAGTTAATTGGTCTGGGAATTAAAAAAACAGATTTTTAGAAAATAACCCACTCCCATTTCCTAATGGATTTTAGGATTACAACTTTAACTCTATACTGAGCCTAAACTGTGGTTATTTTGTAATTAAAAAAAAAGCAAAGAGACAAAGCACATCAAAGACAACACTATTTTTTACTGCATTGTGTTCATAAAATGTTGTGGTGGTTGATAAAGAGCCCATAATCAGACACAACAAAAATATTTCTACTAGACAACAATAACCACAGTGACTTCTAAATGTGCCTAAATTGGCTCAGTTAGCAGGAGACTTGGGGGTGAATATGTATTTCCAATTTTCTAGTTTTTAGACAAACTATGGATGAATGGCCAATATTTTCCCTATGTCTGTACCCATTTCTTGAGCTAGGGTGTTTTTTAGTAATACTGTACTTTCTAATACACAAGAGCAATGAATACACTGTGAATTATATATTCATTATAAATTATATCATCTTTATTAAAGGTGCTTAAGGATATTATCAGTCATAATTAGTGTTTAGTGATGTAACCTGTAACATAACTGAAATTCTTCAGTGATTAGATTTATGCCTCATTCACGTTAGCTCATGCCCCAGCTCACAATCGAAGGTCACTATTGCATTCACTCATGCTTTTAACAGGAACCAACTGCCTGTAGGTTTCTAGAGCACCGAGAGGAAACCCACCCAAGTTCAGCAAGGACACACAAACTTCTTGTGTATTATGTCCAAGCTGAATTCAAACAAATGAGCGCAAAGAGCAATGGAAACCATTTCTTTGCAGCAGGGACACCGTTACAGGTTTAGATTATAATTTATTTACAACTATGCTATTACAATCAATTTAGAATATGGCTTGCCAACATGGAATGTGTTAGAAGTAGTGTGGCATTGCTGTTGTATTGTCAAATTAGAGGTTATATAAATGTTAAACAGGCTTAGAAACTGTACAGACCAGTACATTCTATTCTGGCAGCACTATCGTGGGAGATGCTGAATTTGTTCTAATATGACTGACACATAAGAAGAAAAAAAAGTCTAAATCTAGCAGCACATTTGTCATTCACATCTACTATCATTCATAGCCAGGCCAGCGCCAATGGTTTTTACTAGCTCTGAAATGTAGTATAACATGCAAAATAACTTATATAAGAAGACATTCTCAAGTGCTCTGTCTGATGTACGGGGCAGGTTGGCATTTACATGGCTAGCCTAACAGGGCCAGAAATGGCCTAGTCCATAGCAAAGAAAGCAGGATTTTCTCATTACCTGTACAGTAATGCCACTGATATGGTATTTCACTTTAATGAAGTCACTTTTCTTATCAATTAAAACAGCTTATTTGTAATATTGTTAAAAACAAGTACAGGAGCAGTAAACATTAAAAAAGTCCTATAGAAACAAGACAATCTTGAAATATGCACAACATTATTATTATTATCTTTATTTATATACAGGTATGGGACCGGGCATTCAGAATGCTCTGGACCTGGGGCTTTCCGGATAACGGATCTTTCCGTTATTTGTATCTTCATACGTTAAGTCACTAGAAAATCATGTAAAGATTAAAAAAACTCAATAGGCTGGTTTTGCTTTTGAAAAGAATTACGTATACCTTAGTACTGTTTTATTATTACAGAAAAAAAGGAAATACTTTACAAAAACTTGGATAATTTGAATAAAATGGAGTCGATGGGAGATGTCCTTTTCGTAATTCGGAGTTTTATGGATAACGGATCCCATACCTGTATAGCATCATCGTGTTTACAGAGCCCTTTACGGAGACTGTTCATCACTCACATTGGTTCTGCCTGAATGAAGCAAGTTTCCTCTATTACATTTACACTGGGTCAGTGAACTATAAGAATTACAGCTATTATTACTATATATATATATATATACACACACACACACACACACACACACATGTTCCTATTCTACATACCCAAATAGTGGTGAACTACATCCATACACATCAGATATTTTTCCAATGAGAGGAAGTTTAATTACATATATATATATATATAACATCTCTGCTATCAAGGATCAAACAGTGAAAATGTTAGACTTTTAGGTGGAATTGTTTTAGTACGAAACAAAGAGAAAGAAATGCTGTTGTAGCAAAACTCTTCACCGATATTTATATATGAATATTATTCAGCCATCTCACTTCACAGCTAAAAGCTGCATATGAATGATTTGGCTAAAGGATGGAACTCATGGGAGTATTTTACAATCTGTATGATAGGAATTGCTATACTAATTCCATTCTCATTATGGCTGAGAAATACCGAAAGAAGGGCTGGTTAGCGTAATAAATTAATTAACCCATCCACTACCAGAGAAGCTAGAATCAGAAACCAGGGAAACATAACTATATCTATTAAAAAAAAACATATTAAACCTGTAGCATTGTTTATTATTCTTTATTACAGAATTAGGGCAAAAGAGTGCAGTTTAGGGATATCTTGAGAATAAAATGGAGCAGCATGGGATTCCATATATTCTGAAAATGTAGAAACGTGGCAGCCGTATAGCAAAGCTGCTTGTAGAAATCATTATTGAGCCTACGTTTTAAATAACTATAGCTTATAAATAGGTAATGCCACAGTAGGTTTACAAATGAAATTATCTTGTTTTAAACCAAATCATACATTGCAATGTTACAAAGTAAAAATTCTATTAACCACTTAACAACTGGATCTAGCAAGCCACATAGAATACGGCAAGAACTGTACAAGCCTGGACTATGGCATCGGGTGAAAAACATATATAAGTAAGTTGTACAAACACTCAGCTAAGTGTTATTTTTTTGTGTACACAAACCGAGTCTAAAAACAGTAAAAAACAAAGATAGCCCATCAGTCAGAACTACAGCAAAGGCAAAAATGCACACGAGTAAAATATCATTAGATACAACAGAAGAAATAAAAGGAACCTGCATTTCATACCTTTCTTTTCAGAACGTTTCTTGCGCCTTCTCTTAAAACGCCGCCTCACAAGGCAGAAAAGGTTCCCTATGTAGCAAGGAGCAGCCAGCAGAGATGCCATGGCAGAAATCTCCAGACTGGGTGCAGTCAAGGTCGTCAGAGTACTAAAACTCAGTGTGGAGAAGTCAGTATAAATGTAACTGGCTCATTAGAAGGAGCACACGAGCACTACTAGCAGTCACCCTCGCTCCAACAAACACATATGCCAACCCCAACATGAGGTGATGCTCCTCCTTTTATCACCTGCATACAAAATGCTTTGACAACAGATACTGCTCTCATCATTAGCCATGAGGCAAGTCATAATTAACCCTTTTTTTTCTTTAAAATAGGGAAAAAAGCTGCATTTTATATTATACATTTCTGATTCAGCTGGGGCACTTATTATTTAAGAAAATGGGGAAAATGGTTTAGCAAGGCACATTTTTGCCCCTTTTGTATGACAAACAGATAATATTTTAAGTTATACAGGTATGGGACCTGTTATCTAGAATGCTCGGTACCTGGGGCTTTCCGGATAATGGATCTTTCCGTAAATTTGGATCTTCGTGCATTAAGTCTACTAGAAAATCAATTTAACAAGCCCAACAGGCTGGTTAGTTTGGATCAAGTACAAAGTACTGTTTTATGATTACAGAAAAAAATGAAAATATTTTGAAAAATTTGGATTATTTGTATAAAATGGAGTCTATGGGAGACGGCCAAAGTCCAATGACTGCAGCACGTCATTCCATAATTCAGAGCTTTCTGGATAACGGGTTTCTGGATAACAGATCCCATACCTATAACTTACTGCAGTCATGAGGGTATTTTATTTTCTGCCCCATGTGTCTCTTGTCCTGCCCATCATGAGCCATTTATACAAATAGATGGTACATGTTGGACATATCAAAAGATACATTCTGCGTGTGTCTTAACTGCCTTGTCCATAAGATGCAAACCTCACATTTACTTTTCCAAAGCAGAACCTATATCATCAACCATGACAAATATGCAGCATTCTATAGAAATCCATTTCTTAGTCACTGTCCTGAAATCAGTTACCCTTGCTCAAACGAGAACATTGAATGAATCTTGCTTAGAAGAAGACACAAGGACCCCTTTGTTTAAATAACCATACAGAAAGAACTGCTTGTTTATTTAAATCACCAAATAAGCTTATCTTTGCCCAATTTGGCAAAAAATAAACTTTCTTTATATCCATCATAACATTGTCTTTGAATGTGGTTCATAAGTTTGCCATAAAAGTATTTGCCAGATGCTTTTACTTTACATTTCTTACCCCCATGTTCCTCTATGCAGCAGTAGTCTGTTAGCATTAGAAACTCTGAAGGGACAGTCAGGTTAGCAAACAGTCAGGTTTAGGAACTTCAAGTAAACAATTACTTACAAAAGCAGAAAAAGAATCAAAATGATCTGTAGGTAGATTTTAATGTAGAAAGTGCAACTTGTCTTGGAATATCACTCTCTATATCATACTAAAAGGTAACTCAAAGGTCAACAACCCCTTTAAATGAGAAGGAAAGGCATTCTGCACTTGGATGTGCCAAATGTTAGGCACCCCCAAGTGATAGTATTGACTTACCTGAAAACCCCGGGTGGTGCTCCTATCAGCAGAAAACTGCACCGGCCCAGGGTTATACCAGTGAGCACCATGGAGCGCTTCTCTTCTGGCTTCTTCTTTCTTCAAATTTCCTGGGGCAAACGCATGCGCAGTTGAACAAAATAGCAGACTTTTTAGTTAAAGTTCGGCTTTACGTTCTACTGTGCTTGCGCAGCCGCGCAAAGAAAGAGGAAGACGGAAGAGAATCGCTCCGTGGTGCTCACTGAACCAGTTTTCTGCTGATAGGAGCACTGGCCCAGGGTTTCAGGTAAGTCAATATAATCACTTGGGGGTGCCTAACATTTGGCACCCAAAGAGCAGAATGCCTTTCCTTCTCCTTTAAGAGAAAACGGATAAACTGAAAATTTATTTGCTTTACTCCCAATGTTTATGTTCAATCCAAATACAATTGAGCTGATTTGATAACCTTTCTTAAATGTCTATTAGAAATGAGTTTATAAAGGGATTTCAATTTTTAGTTAACTATAGTGGAAGATGTCTGTAGATATTGTCATTGTGTGGGGTTTAACGAAATAATGTAATTGATACTAAATAACATCCAACTGCAGTGATTTCTATAAGGCCCCATGGTGGTACTGAACGTCAAAATTTTAGGCTTAGCCATCAGTACCTGTATCCACCAGTTGCTGGTGGGTGCAGGGGACTCTGAATACACGTGTGGCGGTACACTGAACTGCATAAACCTGATGTGTGTGCAAGTTGTATAACAATAAAGCACATGCCTTCTCTTCATCTGGTGCAGACATCATTGATTCTGAGCAAGCACTTCAGAGAGGCCACAGCACTTCGAGGGGCAACAGCACAGCTTGAAAAGAAAAATGCTTATAAAATGCCAAGTTCTATCTTAATTGTATGCAATGGACCACCTTGTTTTCCACAATATGTCCTCTGCTTGTGTATATTTAGCCGTCAATGTAAGAGCTGTGCATTGATTTACACTGAGGAGGTTATTAACAAAAATCTGATTTTTTGAGTTTTTAAGGGGAAAAACACCAGGTTTAGTAGAAATAGAATTTTTCATGATTTATTAAATCCCAATCCACTTAAAAGTCCAAATAAAAAAGTACTCCATCTCAAACTTGCCAAGGTCACGTAATAGGTCAATGGCATATGTCCCGTTTACAACTTCAAGATATCATGATCTTTGCTGGGTTTCGGACAATAATCCAAATAATTTGTGGTTTTTCGGGCGATAATCTGAGTTTTCAGGTGTCAAATCGTACTATTTGGATTTTTTCACGATTTCATGAAGTCTTTTGCTGCACCAGATTTGAGTAAATTTATTGATAAATACAATAAAAAAATTCACAGGAGTTTGGTCAAAGTGGTAATTAATTGTATTTCAGTAAATAACCCCCTGAGTGTATCAAAAGATGTGCACTAGTTACAGAGACAGTGAATTTCTGTGTGTATGCCAATTAGAGCTGTAAAGTAAAAAAGTAAGTAAAATATCTTAAGAAATTCTGCCCTGCCGCATGGCAGCTACTCATATTTCAGGAAGGTTTCCTTAAAACATGCTATTGTATTATAAGCAACTTTGTAAGGAATACAGTTATAAATCTGTCCACAAGCCAGCTGGGACAACGCAGCACATAACATACATCACAGTATAAAATATACATATGTGCAAAGACAAAGTTAAATAAACAGGTTTTTTTCATCTTGGCATTTATCATGGCATAAATATAAACAAAGTTTACCCATAGAGGTAAGGAGCAGTAATGCCATAAAGCAAAAACTATTTTATTTACATTTTAAGGTTATTACTGTTGTCCCAGTGCCTGGAAATGAAATGTATTTATTTTTTTAGCAGCTACAGTGTTATTTTATGTGGGAATGCTTTTCATCTTTTAGGTGTGTAGGGATCCATGAATGACATTTAACCCATTGATCCCTAAAGACAATGGAGTTCCTCCACTAGTGGAAGCCAGGAACTACATGTATGCTTATGAAAGTTCTAGTTTAATCAAAACTGCCTGTACCTGCAGTGACATGCAGTTTCCAAAATACGCAATGAAAAGTGAAATGGTCTTTTTATGCAAATTTCAGCTGTGGGTGAACCTGTTTGACATTGCCCTTTTTTCTTGATCTGTTATTTGCAAATGTGGGTCCTAAAAATTAGTTGGAACTGAATGCAGCCCCCATAGTTGTACAATATTTTATCTATTTTAAAGGGATGCTGTCATGGGAAAAAAAAATGTTTTCAAAATGAATCAGTTAATAGTGCTGCTCTAGCAGAATTCTGCACTGAAATCTATTTCTCAAAAGAGCAAACAGATGTTTTTATATTGAATTTTGAAATCTGACATGGGGCTAGACATATTGTCAATTTCCCAGCTGTCCCGTCATGTGACTTATGCTCTGATAAACTTCAATCACTCTTTACTGCCGTACTGCAAGTTGGAGAGATATCACCGCCTCCCTTTCCCCCCACAGCAGCCAAACAAAAGAACAATGGGAAGGTAACCAGATAGCAGCTCCCTAACACAAGATAACAGCTGCCTGGTAGATCTAAGAACAACACTCAAAAGTAAAAACCCATGTCCCACTGAGACACATTCAGTTACATTGAGAAGGAAAAACAGCAGCCTGCCAGAAAGCATGTCTCTCCTAAAGTGCAGGCACAAGTCACATGACTGGGGGCAGCTGGGAAATTGACAAAATGTCTAGCCCCATGTCAGATTTCAAAATTGAGTATAAAAAAATCTGTTTGCTCTTTTGAGAAATGGATTTCAGTGCAGAAGTCTGCTGGAGTAGCACTATTAACTGATGCATTTTGAAAAAAACATCTTTTCCGATGACAGGATCCCTTTAAGTATATTAGCGTTCCCAAAGCATACACACTTCTTTTCAGTGCAGGGTATCAGTGCAGTCTATCTAAAATTGCTCTGAAATTCTTTCATTTGTTTGTTTGTTTGTTCTCCCATGCAGAGGGATACTCTGGCTACTCTTCCCACAGTCTAAAACACTTTAATAGATTTACTAACTTCTGATAAAATGAATCACAGCATGTATAAGAGACACCTAGACTAAAACTTAATAGATAAAATTGAAGAATAGTAGTACCTCTTTTGGTAAGGGTAATTTAAATCTAGTCACTTCTATTACTAAGGTTTTATTTCCAGCAGATTTTCATTTTCCTAAAGTATAAGCTAAAACAAATATCATACTATAGATCACCTTCTTACACCTTATTTATATTCACACACAAGTTATTTATAATTAAGTCTGCATTAAAGTTCCATCGTTCTTTAAAACTGAAAAATATAATCTTTATAAGTAGACAGAATGCACTACTTTATTTTCAGCAGACGTAGACCAAAAGTCATGAAATCAGGAATGAACAAGAGTTTTTTTTACTTGACAGTAGCAGTCTGACAACTTGGTAACCAAACTGAAACAACACCACCCCCTACTGTTTAAAAACAATACCGAATACATTTATTGCAGACTGTATTAATTCATATAAGTTTAGACACCTGGATGAACTGAAAATGTATTATTTTCAACTATGGGTCTGCTGAACTGAGCAATGAATGTTGCTATGTCCAAGTTCACAAGCCTAGGTAGAGAGTAATATAACTGCTTTTGGCTGAACCTGACCGTTGCTGCATTTAAAGAAACCTCCTTCTATTATAGTACTACTATTTTCATGCATTTATAAAATACCAACACATTCTGCAGTATTGTACAATAAAAGGGTGAACACATTAAACATACATGAAAAATAAACAATAGCCAATACAAGAGGTAAAGAGGGCCCTGCCCAAAAGTTTAAATTCCCTATAAAAACACAAAGATTTCTAAACACCTTTTTTGGTTCCACTGTTTTTATTGCACAGCACAGATATTGATTTTTAATATGCTTTCTATTTTTAATTATTGCCCATTTTTCTTAATTAAAAAAAATATTTTCACCTTCTCGTTTCCTAGGAGTCGCTCAGTAAGAAAGGGTGCACACTCTATAAACAAGAGCATATGCCCAGAGGTTTCCTATGGTCAACCGTTACAACTGATACATCACAATGATACATAACAATTGCAATTAATATATTAGTTGCTCTGATGCTGCTAAATGTATCAAATAATGTGGAAAACTAATAGTTTAAAGTTTGCTGAATTACTGAACTGCTACTGGGCAAATCCAAAGGGAGGAAAATTTAAGATTAAACTAAAGTATTAGAAAAACATCACAAATCATTTCAAGGAAGCAGTAAAATGTCTTTATTGCTATTTAAAAACATCTGAACTTTCTTTTTCTTTTTATCTATACAACAAGATCAATCAGCTATACTATTTCCGAAACTAAGAGCACTGGATGCCACACGGTGGCAGTATATCTCTAATTAATGCTCCATTGGAAACGGATTGTGGATGAAAACGGCATATGCCTCATGAGAGGCAAAACCCAGTAAAATGCAGAATATAATTAGTACAGCAACTACAGACTGTAAAGAGACATTAGACTAAGGCTAATAAAGGCTATGGAGAGTACACTGTATTTGGGATTCTTTAAGATGCCCAAATCAATATGTTTCTTAAAGACCTTGTTGGCTGATAAATATCAGCATTTGTTTCACTTTGTTTGTTTCTTTTCTCAGGAAAGAAAACAAATGTTTCAAAGTTCTGAAACAAAAAAAGTATCTAAAAGTGTCTAAAGTATCAATATTAATTCCACTGTCTATGACAGTATTGATCTACCAGTCTACAGGAGCATTGAACAACATTAATTCACCAGTCTACAGCAGGGCTGATTTTAACAGTAGTGATTCACCAGTCTACAGTAGGTAAATATCATGTATATAACTATATTTATTATGATACTGACATTTTCCCATGAATGACAGGAATTATAACCAAGTGCAACCAAGTAGTACTGGCATGATTCATGTGAAGGATCAGATATGGATCAGTATCACATTAACATTAGTTTACCAGATGCTAAAACATACATTTGGGGACAGAATACTTATTTTTGCAGGCCATGTCCACTTTTGACACTCCCTATTAAACCACACTATTTAACAACATATCCAGTAACAAACACACATTCCAAAAACAAACAAGAAATATGTATTTATGACGGGTAAAAAAAAAATTATTTGAACAAATATAGCTATAAATAGCATACAGCTATTTTTTTCATGTAACTGCACAAACCATGTGCCAATGGTGATTTCAACTGCTATTCACTGTACCCTCCAAACATCACAGACACAAAAATAATGAAAGCAGAACCTGTAGAACTACTGTGGGGCTCAGTGAAACACTGCCTGATAAGAAGTTTCATAAAAATATGTTATTCCTAGCAAAAATTCCCCAGCGTGACGTCATTTTGCCACTTCGCCGATTTACTAATGGGCGCTGGCGTAAATCCGCTAGCGAAGTGGACCTACTCTAGCGCTACTTTGCACCCTTACGCCATGAGAAGTTGTGCTCTGGCGAAGGGACATAACTACGCTAATTCACTAAGTTGCGGATTTTCGTGAACAATACCTCTTGCGGCAGACTTCGCCACCTCAGACCAGGCGAAGTGCAATAGAGGAAATAGGACTTGCTTCAAAAAAAGTTTAAATTAAGTCCCAAAAAACTCTGGCGTCTTACTTTTTTAAGGGTGATAGGCTGAAAAAGATTGTAAATTTTTTTGGGGGTACCCTCCTTCCCTCCTACATTTCCTAACATATGGCACATAAACTATACAGTGGGCACATGTATAGGGCAAAATAACAACTCTATTTTATGAAGCTTTCCCAGGCTTGTGAAGTGTAAGGTACTTGCTGCTACATATACGTCCATTGTACTTTAACTTGGCGCCGTATGCAAATTAGGCATCGCTAGCGTAACTTCGTACCGCTGATTTAACATCGCTAGCGCAACTTCTCAAACGATCGGTAACTTGTGCGCAACTTCGGATCTTCGTGAATTTGAACAGCCCTGGCGAATCTACTGCTGGCGAAGTGCGGCAAAGCCAACGCTGGCGCAACTTCGGAGGTAAGTAAATTTGCCCCTAGGGGTGTCATAAAATTATTTTTTCCATGGGGCCCACTAATTTCTATTTATACCACTTCAGGATACATTAGTTTTGTATAGAAGGGAAATTTTTGTGGTTCCCTAAACATGGCCTGTCCTTAGAAAGGGTGAAAGATATTTATGACACATAATTTGTGAAGATGCCTACATTAAGTGTGAGCTCATTTATGATTATCCGAATTATCTATTCAAACCATTTCAGTATAAAATTATCCTGAAATGTAATTTTCCCTTAGAAATGAAAAGGAAGATGCAGTGACAAAGTGGAGGAAACAAGTATTTTATTCCTTGGCAATACAGTAACAAACTGTTGTGAAAGGGCGGGTCCCAAAAATCCCAGCAAAAAAAAAAAAAATCATACATGTCCATTCTGTTTGGCTGAAATCTACATAACCAACATGCTTACCAGAACCAAATTATACACAGACATATTTTAACAAACAAAACAAGCTGCAGATACCACTGCACATCTGCCTTTACTTATAGAGACACCAAGCATTTTTATTTGGTTTGAAAAACAGACTGCGTGAGCAACTATATATTATGTTTTAATGCCTATAAAAAAAAACACATATTAAGTCATAAGTAAGCCAAAAAGCCCCAGCTATGCAACACAGATATATAAATGCATACCTTTTGTGACTACAGACATAAAATCTAAACTTTGAATTAAATCTTTACACAAACACAGTTTGCTGAGAATGTCCACAAATAACATGTTTTACCAAACTTAAGCTTGCACTATCTTATTGCAGACAACATTTAAATGCTAGCTATAGCCGTTATATTATCTTAGCAGGAATTTGCATACTACTTACATATATTTAGATAAAAACAAAAACAAGCCAAATGATTTCATTTATTAATTTCCCCTCTATAAAATTCTGCCCATCAAACAAGGAATTCTTCACGTGCCAGGATGTTTCATACATTCCATATTGCCAATTTCAGGCAAAAAAGAATAAGTAAGACTGCAGACTCCACCCAGACCAATCCTGGCACCCTTCTTCTCTGGGCCCTTCCTGCAGTCATAGGGTCTGTGAGATTGTAGTTATTCAACTGGAAATTAGTGTTAGAAATTAGTAAATAGTCAGTAAAGTAATATAAAGTATATTTTAGGTGCAAAGGCATCCCTGACCCCTCTGACTTACGGTACATGTGAATCACCTGGAAGCACCTCTTCAATGGTTTGGCAGATTTATGTTCAGTTGTAGGCTGGCACAAACCAGACTTCACTTCGATATTTGATGCAGATGAAAAGTAGTTTTATTTAACAAAAAGAGCCATCTCAAAGGATAGCCTTACGTTTTTAGTGCCTTGTAGGTACTTAGTCATAGGCTTTGGCAGGTTCTATGTGGCACACCCTACTTATTTATTAGGCCCTGAAAAAAAAGCATTTGCTAATTTTAAGCCTGTGGGGTACTTAACGAATATTGGCAACAACAACAAACAAACTATTATACTAAAGATACCTGTATTATAAGGATATTTATTCAGCAAAGAATATGAACTTTGGCTGTAATGCTTAAGGACTATTAATCCCCTTTACTAAAATGTGGTGCTGTTAGAAACCCTAACACAGGCTTTTTCATCTCACCTGGCTGCAAATATTTTCAAGGGAGAACAGAATAATAATTTATAATTTTAATAGTAATAGCACTTACAAATGATTTTAAACATTAAGAAATTTGGTATGCATTTTGGAAAATTGCTTAGAATGTATGTTTTTTTTTTTCATTGCGCAAAAAATGTAAACCCTTTAAAAGATCTTTAATATTATGAGGCAAAACCTTAAGTTGTTGGTCTACAGTTGCTTAAAGTTAGATGCATTCATCCTGTTCTAATAAAATGGAATGTACTGTTTGTGATAGAAAGTAAAAAGCAATACAGGTATGGGACTTGTTATCTAGAATGCTC
The DNA here is from genome assembly GCF_017654675.1 of Xenopus laevis. Lineage (NCBI taxonomy): Eukaryota > Metazoa > Chordata > Amphibia > Anura > Pipidae > Xenopus > Xenopus laevis. The sequence continues at coordinate 76,433,025 of NC_054388.1, forward strand.
GGGACCTGGGTTTTATGGATTAGGGATCTTTCCACAATTTGGATCTTGAATACACTAGAAAATCATGTAAACATTATATAAACCCAATAGGCTGGTTTTGCTTCCAATAAGGATTCATTGTTTCTTAAGTTTGGATCAAGTACAATGTACTGTTTTATTAAAGAGAAAAAGGAAATAGTTTTTAATAATTTTAATACTATATTTTAAAAATTGTGCATACTATACTTGTACCTATATTCAAATTTCCAGATTGCCTTCACAAGGTATAGATGTTTTCATTTAAAAAAGTGGTTTCATGTTCAATTTGCAAACGAGTGTTATTTTACAGTTTTTTATGTGTGGATAACTGATCCCTTTAATCCAGCTGCAATATTTGATGCCAGAATAGAACTAGATTTAATTTAATTTCAATCAACAATTTAAATCAACACACAAAAACGCTGATAGGTGAACTCACTAACCCCATCAACACAAAACAGTTTAACTGTGTTCATTGTTACTTGCCAGTTGGATGACTAGTGAAACGTCTTCAAGGGAAAAAAAACATACAGTAGCAGTCCAGTTGATTTGACTTATTTTTATAGATGTGCATTGTTACTATTATTCTTGTTTTTTGTTTCTCATTTTTGTTGAGTCCTTCTCTTAATTACACGTCATTTTGACTTGCAAAACCCCAGTAAACCTATAGCAGTTTAAGTTCTGAGCCTGACACAGAACAAATACTTCATACTTCAACTATACAAAAATCATAAATTGCAAATTATCTTAGAATACTGTTTGTGGCAGCCTAAAAGTTAATTTCAAGGTGAACTACCTCTTTAGAATTTGTACAATATCAATCAAAAAGGAAAAGTACCACTATCGCTTAGAGAAATATTTTGCTCTGACATTACTCATGGTCTTAGAAAGTCTATTTAAAAATATCAGAAGTCATCTGAATGAATCCAATCAAGCCTAACAGCAAAAAGCAGGCATGTAATTCTAGCATCAGCAAGGGAATTCCATGTTCTGATTACAACACTGATAAAATACACAGCACAGAACTACAAGAACATGGTGTGAGCTAAATAACAAATCAGGCCCTAATTCTGCCTATTAATTATAGGATACTGGTGATGTATATACAGTAGATGTCAAGGTGGAAGATTTAATTATCTCCTATAACTCACAATTAAGACCAAAGACAAACTGAGAAAGAATCTAAGTTATAAACATAGCAGGATCTTAACCGGCTATCAACCACCTACTATATTTCATAACTCATCTGAAACAAGAATTAAGATGGGAAATATGATAGGTACTAGCAATCGCATTCATTTTACACAAGGACTATACATCAAAAACGACACATCAAAAACGACACATCAAAAACTCCCTAGTTCTGTGCAACAGAAAGGTTGAGTTATTGGTTTGAATTATTAAAGACAGCTCACAAATTCACCTTTTTCACAAATGGGTTCAGATCAAAAGCCAGAAGTCCAACCCAGTCTATTGTTAGGGGCAGATTTATCAAGGGTCGAATTTCGAAGTGCAAAAAGCTTCAAAATTCGACCATCGAATAGGCTAGTTCGACATTCGAAGTCGAATTCGTTGGATTTTTAACATCGTACGATCGTACTTCGAATCGAACGATTTAATTGTACAATCTTACTTCGACTTCTAAAAACTTAGCTAAATGTTGGCTATATGTTCTAGGAGGTCCCCATAGGCTAACATAGCAATTTGGCAGGTTTAAGGTGGCGAAGTGTCGAAGTTTTTTAAAGAGACAGTACTTTGATTATTGAATGGTCGAATAGTCGAAGCATTTTCACTTCGAATCGAAGTCGAATTTGGCCTATTCGATGGTCGAAGTACCCAAAAAATACTTCGAAATTCAAAGTTTTTCAATTCGAATATTTACTTCGAATTCACTTCGACCCTTAGTAAATGTGCCCCTAAGTCAATGTAGACAGAAATGTATAAATGATTTGAAGTGTAAGGCACACCCATAGTGATTAGCTATTTCCTTGCCATTCCTTCTCCTTTAAAGAAAAAATTCTTTGTGGTGGAATCTGTCCTTCCTAACCTTAAGCTTCAATATGGTTAGGAGAGGGGGAAATAAATGAAAGCTAAGAGGGCACATACGTTGCGTGAAAGGGGTTAAAGTGAGTTAAAACAGTACAGTCAATACCCGATTTTACATTTATATTTTTTACAGTCCCTTCATGTTCTAATGCATTTCAATGGAAACATTTTCCAGGATTTTCCAGTTGTTTTTCCTGCATTTTATGTAATAATTTGGCCCATTTATTTTAAAAAGCCCTGTATATTACACCAGTTATTTGAGTGAGCTCCAATACATCTGCTAGGAAAGTAGCCCCCCTATAAGAAATATTGGATCTAACTGTCAATGATTATCTGATATCTAACTGCTGCATGAAGACAGAATAAAGAGAAACAGATGATGAGAGAGGAATAGTGAAGATAAACTTGATTATATCAGAAACTATGCAGGATATTTAATTGATTGTATATAGAAAGATTATGTTGTGGACAATACAGTGCCACATAAACAAAGGTTCATTGGTCTGGTTGATACTGTTTGTACATAGATAGGACTAACTGCCTAAAATATGGTGGTTGTCAACATTACATTAGTAGAGTTTTTAGTGGGTGTCACAAAGTTCTGTGTTGGGTACATATTTAGCTCATTAATGTGTTTGCTCATCAAACCCACAAATTCTGAGTGGGATGAAGGTCAAATACATTGTACAGGTATGGGACCTGTTATCCATAATGCTTGGGAGCTGGGGGGGTTTGGATAACAAGATGTGTTCTCACTTGTTTTCTCACTTACAGTCGATACATATAATGGTTACCCTTTTAATACAAAAGTTAAGTCAAGGCAAGATTAGCTTTTAGCTAATTCAAGTGTAAAAACACCTCCTTTATATATACAGTTTATGCCGTCCGCAACATCTGTAAAACATTCTAAACATTAATAAGTTTACACAAATAACTATGTTCATTTTTGCAAAACAAAAAACCCCTACCCTTAACTATGTAAGGAAATGTTCATAGATCAAAGTAGCAGATGGCAGAGCTGTGACCAAAGAAATGGCACACATTACAACTAAGCAAGAACAAAGCATGCAATCTGTCACTCACAAAGCATTAGTTATTTTCTTTGTTGCGCACACCAACCCTATAGAATATACAAGGCCACTATACATCCTCTATAGATATCTTACAAAATTAAACATAATCTTATTCATCTGACCGTACGTAGCATTTCTCAAAGAAACAAAATTAACAAGTGGATGATTTTTTTTTTTTTTTACCAGGTTCACAAGTAATTGCAGAAATAAATGACAGAAAAAATACGATATACATTTAGGGCAGTGTCTGCTGGCAGCAGGGTCACCATCAGTAACCATAGGGCCCCATTCTATTAAGTCAAACACTTTTTTCAGTTGGTTTCAGATAGTTCACCAAATACTTTCTATTTGTGAACATTTTTCTAATATTTAAGTGTAAAGTTTCATTTTTGCCTTCTTAGGTCTCTCTAAATCAGCTCGAGGGGGGTTCGCCAACTCTATAAACTGTTCTAAATTGATAGATTTAGTTCATACATTTCTTTCTTTGCCCTGCTGAGCAGTTTCATTAAAGGCAGTTATTAGAATTGATACAATAGTTGCTAATATTTTAAAGATATTTCAGAGAAATGTATCAACTAATGTAGCCACTAAATCTGGCAAATTGTAACAGTTGAGAATATGTGCCTGAATTCTTGAGCTGTCCGACTGAGATCCCAGAGACAGGAACATTAACATTAACCTTAAATTTGGTGGAAACTGTAAAAAAATAAAAGATAGAAAGCAATTGAAAAAAGTTTTTTTTTTATTTCTGATGAACAATCTTAAAACAATTCAACTGGAAAAAGTGTTTGGAAGGTGAACAACCCCCTTAAAAAAAAGCAGGTTGCCTTCTGGACTGCAAAGGGTAATATCAGGGATCCCCAACCTTTCGAACCCATGAGCAACATTCAGAAGAAAAAGGAGTTGGGGAGCAACACTAGCATGAAGATTTTCTTGGGGTGCCAAATAAGTGCTGTGATTGGCCACTTGGTAGCCCTTATGTGGATTGTCAACCTAGATTGAGGTTCTGTTTGGCAGTACACCTGGTTTTTATGCAACTTAAACTTGCTTGCAAGCCAGGAATTCAAAAATAATCTCATGCTTTGAGGCCACTGGGAGCAACATCCAATGGGTTGGAGAGCAACATGTTGCTCACGAGCTACTGGTTGGGGATCACTGGGTAATATGGTTAGCATATTGCTTGAGCTCATCACTATATTCTACAATCCAATCTCCTGCTTTATGCGACATGCAGTCCATATACATGCAGACCTTTGCAGTTTTTCATATATTTGAAACGTTTGATGCGTAGGTGTGAGTGCACCTAAACATATGAGTTAATTGATTCCTATTGCCCGGTTATGTCCACAAGCCTAAATAGATGTATGGCCACCTTTACACTAATGCATACAATAGTTGATGTTAAAAATGACACTGGCAAAAACAGGGTTTAAAGAACAGCATAAGTACACAATGGGGATTTTTGGGTGGGTTTATCTGTTATTTATGTTCTCCAAAAATAAAGAGCTTGTGTATCATAAATTACAATACACCCCAACTAATATTTAGAAGGGAGATACTAAGAATGTTTAGTACTTGGTAGATTCCAATATTTAATTTGCAGAGCAGAAATTTCAAAACTTTACATTTGTTGGACTTGGATTCGACTCCAACATGTTAATTCTAATGTACTGATCTTTGTAGTTGGATTGGATTGACAATAGTCAGTCCAAAAGCAGTTGTACTTTCAACATTACTCTATTTTAAGACCTTAATCATACAAATGTATTAATTTTCCAATAATAGGGAACAACTGACATTTACCCTCAACTTTTACTGGCTGTTTTATGCCCTATATAGTCACCTAACGTATCTTTGAGAAAGGTTCCGTGTTGTACTTAACCCAATCTAATATGATGCACACAAAACAAAATTAAAGCATGCTCACAAGTCACCCAAGATTGTAGAGGAAGAAAAGGGCAAAGGGAAACTAGAACTTAGAGCTATGCATTTATTTTTAAAAATCTATTGTGTATTATGAGCATTTAACCTATTGGAATTAACTAGGTCTGTCATCCAGGGTAAATGTTGCACCCCATTCTTGGGAAGGGGTGGGAAGAAGGAAAACTGTGCTCTGCATTGCAATATGAATATCACTCACTCCCCTTCTCAATAATCCAACTCATACTCAAAGATGTATAAATCATTGAACAGCTGCATCTTTAATCGACATTGAAGCAGGTCATCATCCGACCCTGTCAAGGCACTTACATACACCAGTTTCATTCAGAGCAACTAAAATAATGACTATGGACATTTCTTTAGCTGTCTGTGAAAAAAGAGCCAAATAAAGCCAAAATATCAGTTAAAGGAATATAATTAATATACACCGGCCCGAGGTTATACCATTGAGCACCACGGAGCGATCCTCTACTGTCTTCCTTTTTCCTTCGCTCGGCTGCGTAAGTGCAGTAGAACGAAAAGCCAAACTTTAACTAAAAAGTCGGCTATTTCTTTCAACTGTGCATGCGTTTGTCTCAGGAAATTTGAAGAAAGAGGACACCGGAACAGGATTGATCTGTGGCGCTCACTGGTATAACCCCCGGCTGGTGCAGTTGTCTGCTGATAGGAACACCGGCCCAGGGTTTCAGGTAAGTCAATACAATTACTTGGGGGTGCCTAACATTTGGAACCCCCAAGTGTGGAAGCCTTTCCTTCTCCTTTAAGGATTTCCTCTCTTGAAAAAGAAACAAAACTGCTGTGTGTAGTACATGTCATATGTGGACAAGCATGCTAGTATGGAGCTTAAGGATGCTGTGATCAGCTTTATAATGACAGGTCTGTGGGTGGGGGATGGTTTAAGAATGCTGCTGCAGGCTTTCTGTATGCAGAGCAATCGCAATGTAAATTACATGAATGCTGTGCCCTTTATAGGCCATACTAATGCTGCTTTAATGAATGCATTTTCATAACATGACAGGTGGCTCTTGCAATTGCCACCAACAATAATAAAACAGTTTGCATTGACAGCCCTCTAAGCCACTAAAGACAATTAGATGAAAAGCATAAAAAGATGTCCAAATGTCAGGTCTGATTGTTTCAGATATGCAAACTGAAGAGTTCATGGAGATCACAAAGAACAATTACACAAAATCTGCATTATTCATTGGTAATTCACTGTTGTCATAATGCCAACAAAAAATGATTCATTTGAATCCTTATTATGCTCTTTAGATTTTAGTAGTTTCTTTTAAACAAAGCTACTTCCTCACCAAGTCTCACCCTGGCTTTAGAAAGGCATCTCTTTGACCCAGAACTGTCGAATAGCAGAGGCCAGTGTCCAAAAGGATGCTTCTTACAGGTGAACCAGAGAATTATAGGTATATATGAAAGGAAACGATTCTACACTCAGGTATAAATGCCCCTGAGCAGACAGACCCACTACCATGTAAGCAGAAAAACTGCAGCATACTAGAACACCTTTTACAAATTACAGAGTAGCTCTAAAGGTCACACAACACACAAGTAAGGTACTTGTTTTAGGCTGACAAATAAGAAGTCATTCTAAATTTCAGTATTCTGATCTTGGAGAATATCCTTAATAAACAATGCAATTAACTGGTTAGAATTAGGATAATGCCCATTTTACAAAACATTAAGCTAAAAAAAAACAGACATATCAGTAGTACCTTCCCTTTAAAGCCTGATTAAGCATTCATTCAAAAGAACAGCAATTCTGCAGTTTATGCATACAGTGGCTCAGCTGTGAGGTCCCTGAAAATGAAGTTCAAGCACATGAACAGTTCAGCATGTATTTTACTTCAATAAATGTCTGTATACATTTCAGTGCAATCCGGCCAATCCGTCAAATTATCGTGAGGTTAGTGGGAATCGAATGATCGTGCATTTTACGGTTTTTCTTTCAGAAAATTGATCGGCCAGGTTAAAAAAAATTTATCGGCCCCAGCATCTGTGTTTGCAGGGCCAAGCAGGCAGCTACCCTCAGTTTTACTGGCAATATCGCTTGAAATTGTCTTTTTAGTTGATGGACAAATCGCACATTTAAACGATCATTTCGAGATAATCGTGGTCTCACGATAACAAAAAGATCTTTTAGAAATCTTTACATCTATGGCCAGCTTTATATGTGTTTTAAACCGTCTTTTCTCCTGGCCCCTATTATGAACACACACTTAAGGTGGCCATATACTGGCAGATTAAAGGTGCCAATGTGGGTACTTTAGACCGATTCAGATTATCTTCCAGTGTATGGGGGCTTCCAATGGGTTTCCCCAATCAATATCTGGCCAAATATTGATCAGGGAGGTTTGATTTTTTTGGTGATCAAGGACCACATTGGCTAGTTGATGCGGCACTCATCCCGTCTGTGCCCATTCTCTCCCATTTCTCATTCGTTCGGATTAACTCGATATAGTCCTGCCGTTGGTGGGCATATTGGGGAAAGATCCGCTCGTTTGGCAAGCTCGCCAAACGAGTGGATCTTATTGTGTATGGTCACCTTTACTACGGAAAGTAACACAAAGCAACAGTACTGGGAAACGCTGTATGAAATCACAGCGAATAATATGACTGATAAATACAGTGGTGTAACTTAAAAGTCATTGGGTCCACCAATAAAAAATATTTCTTTCTATCCATCCTAACTTATGCATCTTCACTGACCCAAGAACCCTCTTATACCACAGCACAAAAAATATTTTTCAACTATACCCAACTTTGAGCGACCTCATTGACCTGTGAACCCTTTTTTCTCATGGGAGGTGGTTAATAGATGTGCTTTCAGTTTCCATACTAGGGCCCATTTTCTCTTGGGTCCTGTGCAGCCAAGAGGTGTGTTCCCCTCTACACAGGTAATTGCACAATTTTAGGTGGTCCCTCACTCCAATGTGTATTAGGGTTCTTCTCAATGGCACCGTCCAGGCCACAGCACTTCCAAGATCAGCATAAATTAAACTCCGGAGAACCACAGCGAATTCAGTGTGTTTATTTCATAACAACATGTTTCGGATAAACAAATCCTTCATCAGGTGCTAGCTTCAACTAAAGGATATGTTTATCCGAAACATGTTGTGATGAAATAAACACACTGAATTCACTGTGGTTCTCCAGAGTTTATTTTATGGTGTTCCTTCTATAGTTACACCCCATATTAAACATATCAATATGATCACCTTGCTAAGGACTAGTTGAGCCTGTGCTGGGCATCCAATAAAAGGTCATTAACTCTGTAGAGTTCAAATATTGTAGGTACCTTAAAAGTTGATATCTTAAATAGAGTGCTAGCTCCTTAGTGCAAAACATGTGGCACTTGGCTCAGATGTGCTGGTGCATTGGTGCAACTGTCACTGCTATGTGCGCTTCAGGCAGTGCCCTTCCCATAGGTTACTATAGGAAATGGTGACAGGTGAATAGGAGCATTTTGATTACCAATTCCACCTAATGACAGTTGCAGTCAGAGTGAGTCCAGAATGTCATTTAATCCTGTTTGTGCCTGTACTAAAACCACAGCATTCTATACAGGTTCTTTGCTATGTCCTATAGAATTTCCTGCTGGATTTGCACAGACACCTTGGGCAGAGAGGCTTATTTACATTCAGTGTTTTAAGACTTCACAAGTGTGGGGTAACAGTCTACTAAATTCAAATGTATGCAAAGCCCCGGCCATGTTCCTCGTCCTTAAATAGAGTGCTAGCTCCTAAGGCGAGAAGACTGAATAGTGATTGTGCCAATGGGTTAGATCACTGGGTAGTGGTTAACCGAGACCTTAGGGGCGTGAAGAGAAAGCAGTGAATATAGAACGTGTGGCCTTTTAGTTATAGCTAAGATACAACACTCAGTTTCCACTCATGCGACTGACCTGGAATGCTGGGAATTGTAGTTCGGCCAATGCTGCTGATCAGCAGGTTGAGGCAATAAGAAATCTTACCTTCTAATGCTGAGCAGGGCACGGGTCTGACGGGATTAGAAGAGGAAAGATGTGCAGGGTCTTGCCGGTTCCCTTGGATGAAACGTGCTTGCCCTCGGGCAGAGAGTGGCAGGTCTTCTGGAGCAGTCCTTTGTGCCCCGCTAAATCCTTTCCACTGAATGACAACTCGACCTTTTCCGCTTGTCTGTGCTGGTGCCCAAGAGTCCCAGTCCTTCTCCCGTTCGGCGGAGCACAGTGTCTATGCCTCCCGGTGCTGCGTACACTCAATCAGCTCACAGGCAGCCACACCAAGCAACAGCTCCCGCCACAGCGCGTGCATGACAACAACCAATCAGACAAAGCCGCCTACAAGGCCGACCCCCGCCTATTGCGCGTGCACCGTTCAGCTGACAATGGACGAAGAGTCAAGGGGCGTGGCCGACTGAAACACAGGCTGCTAATGCTAGGCTACCGCTCAGCTAGTGACTGATGTTAGAACCAGAGGGCTGCCATCTTGAACGTTTGGTCCAGGCTGCCGCAAATTCAAAGCAACCCTGTACCATATAATTACTTTTGGGAAAGCTCCCATTCCTATAAAAGATTCCAAGCAAAGACATTTCTATGTAGAGTTTAAATCCAGTGACAAAAGAATCACATGTGATGTGAATGATGTATGAGGTTTATTCCTTCTGCTGAATGATTGCAGCCCCAAGCACTATATATATATATACAGGTATATATATATACACACACACACACACACACATATTTGGAATGTGCTACTGGTGATATCACAGGTCTCCTTGACCACAACCTGCCGCTTAAATCAGCATATTTAAATATTCATTTATGGTATAACGGTCACCGCTCCTGGTCTCTGGCCCGGGTGCAATGCCCCGAACCAGCAGTTTTGGGAGACTTTCACAATCGACACGATACCCTTGCGGCGTGCACTCATCAGATCAGCAGACGTCGGTGAAGTAAAACAGATTTATTTTCCAAACATTTTCCCTAACGCGTTTCGTGCGATCCCACCCCTATGAGTACACAAAACGCGTTAGGGAAAACGTTTGGAAAATAAATCTGTTTTACTTCACCGCCGTCTGCTGATCTGATGAGTGCACGCCGCAAGGGTATCGTGTCGATTGTAAGCTCCACTGGGGCAGGGACTGATGTATAATCACTGTAAAGCTCTGCCAAATCATACAACCACTATATAAATAAGTGTAAAGAACAAGAACAGCTGACTGAGCTGAGAGACGTACTCGCAAAATAATATATGAAGGTGACTTTGGAAGTGCACAGCAGTTGATGTCTGCAATGTTTCTGAAGAAGTCTGCAAAGTCCTGAAAAGAGTGTAGAAAGATGAGTAGTTCTGTTAGTGAGGGGTGATGAGAGGGGTGTTGAGAGATAAGTGTCATAGATTTGTATGTTGTTTATGGGTAAACTATCTTGTTTGTCCTGGCGGAGAACAGGAAGGTTTCGCACACATCATTTCACATATCCAGATTAACTCATGTAGATCAATCGTGTTAACTTTTTTATTTTTTGGTGGGCTAATTTATACATATTGAGTGCACTGTTAAAGTATTATACAGTGTATTATACAGTAGGGATTCACCAAAACCACTATTTTGGATTCAGCCGAACCCCTGAATACTTTGCAAAAGATTTGGCCGAATACCGAATCCGAAGGGGAAAACTATTTTTACTTCCTTGTTTTGTGACAAAAAGTCACACAATTTCCCTCCCCCACCCCTAATTTGCATATGCAAATTAGGGTTCGGATTCGGGTTCGGCCAGGCAGAAGGATTTGGCCGAATCCTGCTGAAAAAGGCCAAATCCTGTCCGAATTCCAAACCGAATCCTAGATTCGGTTTATCCCTATTATACAGTGCATGTACCGCTGTCTGAGAACGAGTAGCTTTTTGAATTTGAGCATTTCTACCTTCCTCCATGCTGTGGGCTGCTAATCTGTTTTATTCACTTGTCTATCCATGAATCAGGTTCAGCTACTTGGTTGGGTTGCATAAATTCTTTGGAGTTCAGCAGCAGGCTGAAAGACCAAAAAGAAAAATAATCCATGAGGGTTATCTATCAAGCAATTAATTAAACAGCTCTCACTGGATACTTAGAAAAAATAACTTCGCCAAAATCCCCCACAATCCATAATATTTGTTTGGACAGTAGATCCTTATCCTCATCTGAAAAAGATAAATCACCATTGCTACAATAATTACACACCAAATATGCAATGTATTGTATGGTGCTTTACAAATGAGCTATAATAATACCATTATTCTGAGTGAGGCTTGGTATTTGTCAGAGAGAAATCAGGTCACCAGATGGTAACCTTTTAATCATCAAACACTAACCAGGTCACCTTTACCAATCAAACCTCTCTTAAAGAAACAGACAAATTATCTTTGTAAAAAGATACAGACTGTAGTTTTCAAGTATATACAGAATGCAGATGTTTTCAATCTCTTGAAAATACAATATTTTATTTCACTTGTGCTGCTTTTTAGAATTTTCTCTTGATAATAATAAAAACCTACTTTTGTTCCAGAGGACAGCTGAACCTATTTAGAAAAAACTCATGAAATCACCCTTCAAAGCAAGTTCACATGCAACTTACCTGCATTTCCTTACACAGAAAATGTCACCACTGAATTTTTTTTTACCAAGCTCAGGACATGGCGCAAAGTGAAAAAAAGGTGCATCAGTAGTGTAACTACCCTTGATCCCCCCCATGACTTGGGTTCTGCTTCCTCTATATTTACAGCAGTGGCCATCATGTTTTACTGTATATAGTACTGCATCCAGCCAAGCAAATATAATTTTAGAAATCTGTGAACTCAGACTGTGTTCAATAATGCCATCTTCATGAGGTGGGCCTGGAGGACTCACATGGACATATCCTATGCTATGTCCTAACTTGCATGTAATTTACATGTGCAAGTTAGTTCGTTTTACCAGGCATAAGGTGCACCAGAGCCCAGTGTTCTCACCTTCCCATGACAGGCATTAGGTATGGGGCTACCTTGCCCCCAACAGCATTGGGCTCTGCACCCAGTACCAGATTTTTATTCTGAGAAGGGAAACAGTGGCAGACCTTGCAGATAACTGGAAGCTTGGGGCTAGAGGGGGTGCAATGAAAAGGGCTGTGTACCCCCCCCAAAGAAGTTAGGGGCATTTGCCCCGGGTACCACCTAGGCTGGGGGGGAGGAAGTTGGGTCTACAAAGGGTAGGGGGCTAGGGTTTTTTTATGTTATGGATTTGTTTCTCCTTTAAGGGTGTGAACAATAGAGGTGTTACAGGTAGTGAACAAAACAAGGGGATTACAGGTGTGAACACTGAACAATACAGAAGAAAGGAACTGCTAAAGAGCGTTATTATTTTACAGAATAAACCGTTTGTCATCAACATACAATGCATATGTCTGTCAGCCAGTGTATATGGTGCTGTGGCACCCAAGGCAAGGATTGCTATTGTGGGCCCCCAATTGCCCTTTAGCAGTCCCATATTTAACCATGATCTCTTAGATATTAAAAAATATAATATATCGTTAAATACAAATCAGTCAAAATGGAAACATTTGCAGAACACTGGCCTATATGGGTTAATAATAAGGTTTTTGATTGTTGCTGTAGCGGCCTGGTTTGCTGTCTAGACAGGAGTTTGATCCGCTGATTGCACACGGCCAATGTACTGTCAGTTCCTTCAGTCCCAATTAATGAGAAAAGTCTACAGTGATCATTGGCAGCACAGCCTACAGTCTATGAATTCTTCCTTCAGGGATCATTGCTGCTGTCAGTGGCAGTTCATATGAAAATTTTGAGGAATGTACACACCATTAGATATCTTTTCACTGAAACGAAATGTATTTAATCTTCCTCACATCTGCAAAAGAAGAAGTAAAGTTTTACTGGCAAAAACCCAGCATCATCGAGAGTCATTAGTGAAATGTCCATTTTATGTGAAGTGCCAAAGTCATGCAGAAGTACATAAGAAAGTGGTGCATAAATATGTGTGTTGTTTTTCTGTTTGTTGATCTTTCCTCTACAGAACTAGGTCATTCATTAACTGCATAACTGTATTTTCCCACCCCAGAAGTCAGATGAGTTTCCTCCTCACATTGAAGTTACATAGGAGTTAAAACAGTTCTTATATTCCATGCATATTCCTTGTAGGTTGACATCTGGGACAAAACAGTGTTTTTGTATCTATATTACTACTCAGTGCATGGTACCTTCTAAGTCAAGGGTCCCCAACCTTTTTGTTACTTATGAGCCACATTCAAATGTAAAAAGAATTGGGGAGCAACATCTGTTTACACTGGAGTTATTTTTGGTGCCTTTACTCCCATATACTAGAGTCCTGCACAGGTCCAATTGGAAGGACCTGTGCCTGACCCATACCTGCTAACCCTAAACCTGAACCCCACCCGCAACCCAACACATCCCTCTACCCAGAGCCACTACCCAACCCCGACTCTATAAGTTAAACTTACCTTCCGACCCGGGACCCGCGGAACCGGAAGTGACATCATCATAGAGTGGAAATAACATCACCCTGCCACAAATTCATCCGGAAAGCTAAAAAAATTGCAAGAACATGAAAATGGCATAGCAGAAAATTCTCCTGTGCTATAGAATCCTAACATTTTCAAATAGCTTTTGCTGTTTTTTTTTTATTAAAAAATAATGAATGATTTGTTTTAAATTTTAACCTTGCATTTTCTAGTATTGCTCTATAGAAATAATAATTCTATAATTCTGTAAAAGTACAGAGACAATGTCAACTGTCTGCAATAATAGATGTTTCTCAAAACAATTCAGTCATTTATCTCTGATTCTATCAAGGTTCTGAATATTTTACATTTATTCCTGTTACAACATGTCCTTTCATCTCAGCATCTATTATCCTCCTATGCCCAAAACCACTTCTCTAATCCACAAGACTGTTCAATGCTACTGTACAGGCCCAGATGGGCTACAGACCTATCACATTAGTGTCTCTCTAATGCTAGTTTGATAACTCAACTAACTGTGCTGCAATGTAAAAAGGGCACTGAACACTTCCTTTTCTTTTTACCATCTAAAGAGCCCAATGTACACTGCTTCCAGCAACACTGTGTTTATGGAACTTTCTTTCTGATTTGATCAGAGCATATACCATTGCTTCTCATCAATCCCTAGCTTAGTTTCCCATGCTATTACAATGTAATAACTGCCCAAATGTGGGGGTTGAGATTTGGGTGTCCAAAATAAAGATTCTACTTTATATGATTCTGTAAATATGTTTTCAAATGAACCCAAGCTGTGGATCCTGTAGAAGAGGAATGGTTGGCAATCAGACCTCCAGACAGAAAGTGTGGAAGTGTGGGAATTCCAAGCTTCATGTGTCTCTGGATATATAAAAATTGGACAGATGACCCTATGGCAAAGCCCTTCCCAAATAAAGGAACACCCTTTTCCATCTCAAACTAAGAGTGCTAAGGTGAAAACCCTTAAACAGGCAAATATATAGCTAGATTATAAGTGAAATGTTGGCTCCCAACCCATCATCCTTCTCATTGAAGTGCCCCCGTGTGTCAAAATATGTTGAGGAAGCACAGGATTGTGCTCCCCCTGTTTGGAAAGCCTTCATTCCTGTGTTAGTGCCTTATAAATTCTGTCTTTTCTTTAGGCTAGTGTAAAGTCCCAATGGGCATGTGAGTGTGATTCACAACTTTTTAAGAAAAGGGGAAGTAGGGAGCAAAGGTCATGGAACACAGACACAAAGTTAGGCTTGGGGAATTATATATTTAGTTCTGAAGTAATGCTATACCTTTGGTATGTGAGGTCACAGAGCATCACAGTATTTACCTCCATGTTTTATAGGAAGCTTCATTTCTTCCGACAATGCAAACAGAAGGAGTGAGTTGCATTGTTCCATGTGACATGTACAGTAGCAAGTGTTTAAGCCAAAGAAATTTGTCTTGATGGGAATGATAAACCAAAAACCTCTTCTGTCATATTTATATTGCAATATCTATGAGTAAAATTAAAAACATGTGCTGAGAAGGATTTTTATTTTGTGTAATAGGGCACTGATATATACAGCAGCGCAATAACCAATAATGTATGCACAGCAGCTCAACCATCACAAGTATCAACTGTTTATATGTGCATACCGAGTGGCATAACTTTGGAGCCAGACCCAGTGTGTGCCAGCCCCCCCTTGCAAAAAAATTATTTGGAGGGGCCTGGCACACAGCAATCCTTATCTGTCCCTGCCTGCCTCACTCCCCTCAGCTCACACTCTCGCCTACCTGCTTCCTCCCTTATTTGCTCACTGGGAGAATTCTTTTCTAAGCTAATAAATCCCCCCTGCACATTTTTATGGGGTCAACTGCAAGCGAGAAAATAATTGCAGGTCACCCCTGATTGCAGGGAGGGGTTGATTATATCACCCATAACCTTTACTTGAAAACCCTCCCTTTTATGTGGGGTTTTTGTAGAAATCCAGATTATTGTCTCTTGCTTCCAGAAATTTGCATAATTTATAAATTATACGCAAAGAATTTTGCATTTATGCAGAGTTATATGTTTATTCTGATTTTAAAGTGTCTTTTTATGGGGTTATTTGTGAACCTCACTTAGTATGTCAGTATTTCACCTGAGAATGTGTTCAGAACAGAACTAGCAGCAGCAGTAGTGGAATTTACAAAACAAATACAAGAACTATGCAAGCGCACAAGTGCCTTAGAAGACCACACAGAGGAACTAGTAGTAGCCCTGCAAGCTGATAACTAAACCCTCGAGGGGTTCTGAGGGGAGTATATAGAGACTCATGGGGGGGTCATTTATCAACATTGGGCAAATTTGCCCATGGGCTGTAAACCATGGCAACCAATAAAATTTCTTCATTCATTGTTCTACGTGCAGCTGGGTTCAAGAAATTAATCACTGATTGGTTGCTATAGGTAACTGCCCATGGGCAAATTTGCCCAGTGTTGATAAATGAGCCCCATGGTCTTCAAGGCAGATGCTGTTCCAGGGCCCTTACCTGCAGGGCTCTTTTGTCAATAACAA
This sequence comes from Xenopus laevis, assembly GCF_017654675.1. Classification (NCBI taxonomy): domain Eukaryota; kingdom Metazoa; phylum Chordata; class Amphibia; order Anura; family Pipidae; genus Xenopus; species Xenopus laevis. The sequence goes on from NC_054388.1 coordinate 76,449,146, forward strand.
AAGGATCAATAATGTAGGTACCTGCTAGACATACAGATGCGCCCTTGAACTCAGTACTGCTGCTTTTTACTTGTCAAAAATCAGGGAATTACTTCTTATCAATCACTGGACTTTCAAATCCGAATAGTGTCCATGGGCAAAGAGAATACACCAACCTGACTGCAGCTGGGCACCGGAATTCTGCTTACTATGTATGTTTTGTAATCAGAGGATTTCCCTGCATGTGGCAGAAACACATTGCCACAGAACATCACAGTAAAACCCTATTTTCTCTCTTTTTTGCACCTATCAAAATTCCTGCTATCTCACATTTCTCACAAGTTCCTATTTTGTTATTAACCCCTCTCACTCCTTTCATTTACCCTCACTCTCCTGCTTTTACGTTTACACTGTGTAAGCCAGAAGAACTACTCAACTATCAGTTAGGCAGGTTTTATATAGACTTAAAAGGTTGAACTTGATTGACGTGTGTCTTTTTTCAACCTTACTTACTGGGTCTCATTTATAAACACAAGGAAAATTTGGACCTGGGCAGTAACCCATAGCAACCAATCAAAGGTTTGCTTTCATTGTTCAATTTGCAGCTGGCTGAAAAAAGTAAGACACTGATTGGTTGCTATGGGTAACTGCCCAGGTGCAAATTCGCCCAGTGTCTAGAAATGAGTCTCAGTTACTCTGTTGTACAGACAAGTCTAACTGTAACAGAAATGTCTGTTTTTCTTGTGAATGATGCAAAACGTCTGTAAGAAGTGGCTGAATATGTCGGAGCTAAAGAGTAATAATGATAACAAGCACCCAGAATAGCAAGGTGCTGGTTGGAAGTAAATTTAAAAGACATATTCTCGGGTGAAATACTGACATACTATAAGCACAGTTAGGTCCCATCAATATAACTGGAAAAAAGTTTCTCAAACAGCTTTCTGTGAATTTGCTTGCAGACAACAAAAATGCAAGTATTTACCAACATAAAGAATCTATGAGGCTTCAGTCAGCTGAATAGCATTATGTGCTGATGTGAGGCTTCAGATGACTGTGGGATCTCTCCATGGTGCTGACTGCTGACATGCGGCTCAATCACAGCTATTAACTCTTCTTTGTAGTGTAAATCTTGTGTATGACTTGGGGAATGTTTTATTAAAGCTGTGGCAAACATTATGCTTGGTGCTTTTATTGTTAGTATTGAAAAAAAGTGCCCATACTTTACTAATGCGAGGTCTTCTTTTAGTGATGTTGTCCCGTTATGATCTACAGCCATAAAAGCATTGTTAGCATTCTGTTTCATTGAAAATATTACCTTAATGTTGATTTATGAGAACATTTTATATTTAATAAACAAATACATTTCCTATGTAACCTTAACATAATAAATATCTGAATGAAAAGCATGAAACAAGAGGGTGATATAGACAAGCTGTTAGCAGGACTTAGAGGTGACGCATTCACAGCAAAACCCACCCAGTTCATCACCAGAGGTACTGGAATTACTATACTCTATACAAACTATGTTCAGAACAGTTCCGAACAGAACTAGCAGCAGCAGTAGCAGAATTTACAAAACAAATACAAGAACTAGGTAAGCGAACAAGTGCCTTAGAGGACCAAACGGAACTAGTAGCAGCCGTGCAAGCTGATAACTAAACCCTCGAGCTCCATAAGGAACACAGTTTGGAGGAAAAACTCAAACATAGGCAAGCCTTCCACTGGTACAATCACTTGCATCCAGACAGAGCGGATTTACATAGCAGGTGCCCATACGCACCCTGCTGTTTATCCCCGTCCCTTCCTTTGTGCACATGCGAACATTTTCAGCATCTGGTCCAGAGTGTCAGACTCTGCAGGGGTTCAAGCCAGGGACCTTTTGGTTTCTAGCTCTGCGCCTTAACCACTGGGCCAGGTGTGTTTACTAAATGTTACTTGGCCTTTGTAGCCCTAGCCCAGCAGCAGCCTGATTAGTTTGCAGTCAGCCAAACAGGGCTGACTCTGCCCTATTTAAGGCCAGCCCTCCAAACACTCCTTGCCTGAGTATTGGTACCCATCCTAGCAGTGTGGCATTGTCCTTAGCTATGGGTTCCTGTTCTAGCCTCCTTCCTATTCTGCCTTGCCTTGTCTTGTCTGAACCCTTCCCTGTCTTGTCCTGCCTGGCTCTGAACCTTGTCCTGTCTTGATCTGCCTTATCTTCCCCTTCCAGTTCTGCTCCGGCCCTGCTTTAAACCTTGATCTTTCCTTGCTTTAACCTTGCCTTGACCTTGCCTTGACCTTGCCCTGCTCAGCGTTCCTTGTTATTCTGAATCTTGCTTTGCTCCTCACTCCAAACCTGATCTTGCCTTAACCTTATCCTGCCTTGACCTTGACCTGAACTTGCCTTTCTGGTTTCTGCTTCCTGTTTTGTTCTGACCTGTACCCTGTCTATATCTTCTCTCGTCTTATCCTGCCTTTTCCAGTCCTCTCCTGCTATCTGCTCCAGTTCTCTCACTATCCAGTCCTTTCCTGCTATCTGCTCCAGTCTCCTCCCGCTATCCAGTCCTCCAGTTCCCAATCTCAAGTCTGCTCCCAAGCTACACCCGCACTGTCCTTCCTATACTTCTAGTCTGCTCCTGTCTCCTGATCTGAGCTACGCCGGCGTGCAACTCAACAAAATCCGATGGCACACAGGACTAAAGGAATTCTTCCAAATTTTTTTTCAAAGAGGAATGCAAATGTAACGTTTTGGGGAATAAAACCCCTTTGTCAAGCATCCGAATTCAGAAAAAAAGTGCACACATATAGACAGATAAATTATTCGATTAGTGTGTCATAATTAATTGTCCAATCAAATCAAGTGGAAACCACAACATGCAAAACCCACTTTTTTAAAAAAACGGTTTCTTTAAAAAAATTAAATACATTACTTAAAAAATCCAGAGTGTAAGATGTTAATACAATAAATATCAATGCTGTGTAAGATGATGCAATAAATTACATTAAATACACAAATTTATACAAATACAAGAAACATATGTATATTCCCATACCCCAACTCCTAAAAATGTTTAAATTCAGTGAAAAATCTATAACCTAATTAACATGAACAGTAAAGGGTAGTTATATAAATTTACTCTTACCCTATAGAGGGAGAACAGGAGCAAGGAGAAGCTGACCCTAATATATAAATAAACCCGACACGGTAAACATGTAGTGATCATCTGTAAAAGAGAAAAATAGAAATATTTTTAATAAAAACATCCTATCAAAACATTTTTTACAAAAAGCAAGACATATTAAAGACATATTAAGACCCTTCGGATCGCGGGTCTGAAGAAGCCAGATCCAATAACACTCTCTTTGGAGGGCACCTTTCCCTGTAGACAATGCGGACATTGCAATGGCATTATTGCTGGAGATGTGGTGGTGCATCCATCACAAGGGACCAAACATTCGATTAACTGTTTTTCCACTTGTGACAGTCAGAATGTTATATATTGTATCAAATACCCGTGTGGTAAATCCTATGTCGTTCAAACCACAAGACCGATCAAAATTAGTCTAAATGAACATAAATCGGTGATACGTAATTTTAAACCAGAGAAAGTGGTTGAGGCTAAGGAAAAGGGCAAAACAAAAAAAGAGACATTGTTGGCGAAACATTTTTTTATTCAAGGACATCAGGTGTCACAAGTCAGATGGCAGATATTAGAGAAAGTAACTGCTTGGCAAGGACAGGACATTAAAAGGCTGCTACTCCAAAGAGAGTGTTATTGGATCTGGCTTCTTCAGATCCGAAGGGTCTTAATGAAGATTTTAATATGTCTTGCTTTTTGTAAAAAATTTTTTGATAGGATGTTTTTATCAAAAATATTTCTATTTTTCAGCTTCTCCTTGCTCCTGTTCTCCCTCTATAGGGTAAGAGTAAATTTATATAACTACCCTTTACTGTTCATGTTAATTAGGTTTTAGATTTTTCACTGAATTTAAAATTTTTTAGGAGTTGGGGTATGGGAATATACATATGTTTCTTGTATTTGTATAAATTTATGTATTTAATGTAATTTATTGCACCATCTTACACAGCATTGATATTTATTGTATTAACATCTTACACTCTGGATTTTTTAAGTAATGTATTTAATTTTTTTAAAGAAACTGTTTTTTTAAAAAAGTGGGTTTTCCATGTTGTGGTTTCACTTAATTTGATTGGACAATTAATTATGACACACTATTAGACAATTAATTATGACACACTAATTGAATAATTAATCTGTCTATATGTATGCACTTTTTTTCTGAATTCGTATGCTTGACAAAGGGGTTTTATTCCCCGAAACGTTGCATTTGCATTCCACTTTGAAATAAAATTTGGAAGAATTCCTTTAGTCTTGTGTGCCATCAGATTTTGTTGAGTTGTACCCTGTCGTGAGGTGGCCGAGCCTCTACCCTTGTGCACCAGGCGTCTCTGTCGTTCTACAGGGTGTGCGAGGTCCTGCACTGCTTTGAACTCTGATCTACGCCTGCACCGTCCTGTTTTATCCAGTCTGTTCCTGTCGCTACTTCACCCTCTTCATCCTGTCTAGTCCAGTCCTGACCTTCGCCCTCTTCATCCTGTCTAGTCCAGTCCTGATATTAGCCTTCTCCGTCCTGTTCTGCTCTGCACCTGTTCCAGTCTGACTCAACGCCCTCTTCAACCTGTTCCTGCCTTACCTTTACATGTTCCCTAGGCACATACAGCTCCTGCCTCAAGGACTCACCCATCCCTTATCAGTCTCCACATAATCCTTGACACAAAGTACTGGGGATTGGTGCACAATTTTTAAAAATGATTATATCTCCTGTGAATCCCTAGTGCTTCCAAATCAATGCGGGTGTGGTTGGACGGCATGCCATTCCTCCTAAAAATCTGCCGCCCACAAATCCGGGCGTGCATCAAGATGTTATTTCCAATACAGGAAACCAATTGTAGTAAAGAATCCCACCTCCATTTTTTTCACAGACAATACTTTAGATCAGTGCTGTCCAACTTCTGTGGTACCGAGGGCCGAAATTTTTCTGGCCTACATAGTGGAGGGCCAATAATGGAAGCCAGTGTTGGCCACTCCCCATTTTTTAACCACACCCACTTTAAACCACACCATGTTACCACAAGATCATGTCCACATTTATTGTGGTAACACACCAAAAAGCCAAATGGTTGGTGCTTACTGCAGGGATATCACTTATCACTCATATGTGAAAAAAGTTGTCATATTAAGGCATACCCTTAAATCCACATTCCTCCTCTTCCCCTTGGATAACACAGCACCCCAACACCTTAGGGTCCCCTAACAATAATTGATTTTCAAATGCTAACAAACCCCCAGAACAAATACCAGGCTTATGTTCCACAGGCAGAGCAGGGCACACACAGGCAGAACAAGGCACAGGCAGAGTAGGGCACACACAGGCAGAGCAGGACTGCCCAGATACCCAAACTCTATGGAAAAAAACATTCCTTTAAAACTTTTCTACATGCAAATCAATCCTTGCCCAAAGGTTATACTCCTGGGATACAAATTAAAAGGCCTAAATAATTCGGCACAGTGGCACAACACACATATGTACTGTATGGCAGCCTGGATCCACATAGCTGCCCAATGGAAATCTAACTGGCTCTCCATCACAAAAGTTTTGGATAAAATAGAATATATACAGTATATGCTATCAAATTACTTAAATATCATCTGGATAAACAGATGGAGCTATACACCACAATATGGGACACTCACACAATATTTTATTCTCTTTCCATTCTTCCTTGCAGTCAGACTGTCCTGTGGCAGCACATTTTCAAGAAAAGAAGGCACAAAAAGCAGGATGAAAATAATTAAAACTTGAAATAATAATAGTCAAAACAAGAATTTCTTGATTTTTGTCATTCTATGGTAACAGAAAAAGTCATGAAAAATTAATGCAAATAATTTCCAGATTTACAATTGGCTTCTATTATGTTTATTTATCAAGTGATGAAACAACGTTTCCAATCAACCAAGTAATGTAGCACAAGTTTACAAGTTTTTAGCCCATAGGATACAATGCATAATGAGTTAACCTATCAAAAATGTTACTCTTTAAAACCAAAAGATCCTGGATGATGGGGCTGTTTCCTCAGACTTTTTGATTACTATATAACGATTCTAAAAATGCCAGAATATGAGTTAATGTTGATTAATGTTAGTGAGAGTAAGGACACTGACCATGCCTTATTTTCTGCTAAATAAACAGCTAGAAAACTAGGTCTATAAGGATGTAAAATGAAATTAGCTGCCTCTTACAACTAGAGAATTTACCAATATTATGGTACCATTTTGTTTTCAATAATGATCTAATTAACTTAACATTTTATATATTATTTACAGTTGTATTTTTTGTTTTTAGATGATACAAGAAGCTAACAATGATGTCCACAGATTGTTTTGTGTGCAGACAAAGTGAGTTTTGAACTGTATTGTACTTGATGATTAAACAGTGTATAATTACATGGCCACTCATTACCATTGCAACTATGACAATAACCTGCTTGTGGAACACATGTTAATTATATGAATTAGATGTTGATTGTTGGCTTCAAAGTTAGCGGCATGGTTTAGTTCCATGTGTTTTGTACAAAGTGAACCATTTGCAAGAAAAATGTGGTCTTTCAGCTTTAATAGCAAATTTTAATAGCAAATAGCAAAGACATGTGAATGAGCCTTGCTACCATTTTACTCAGCTTCCATTTTATTAGGCTTTCCTACATTCCCCAAACATATCCTGTAATGGTGTGGGATCCATTATCTGGAAACCAATTAACCAGAAAGCTCTGAATTACTGAAAGGCCATCTCCCACAGGCTCCATTTTATCCAAAGAAACCAGATTTTTAAAAATGATTTCCTTTTCTTCTATAGCAATAAAACAGCTATTCCTGAAATCAAAACCAGCCTATTGGGTTTAATTAATACTTACATGATTTTCTAGTAGACTTTCAGGGAAGATTTAAATTACGGAAAGTACCATTATCTGGAAAACCCGAGGTTCTGAGCATTCTGGATAACAGGTGCCAAAACTGTAAATTGACAAATTTGAAGCAAATAATTTATTAGGTTCCATCACTTACCATTGAGAACTTAACTAAATAAATAATTTATCTTAAACATACCATTGGGTTTTTAATTTATAGGGCTTCCAAGCTGTAATAGGAAATAAGCTGACCCTGTCAAAGTAAAGTTTAGTAGTATTAGCAGTTATTCCCATATATAGTTATACCTGTATCTGTATTAGTTTTACCACTAAATTGATGTTACCAAAAACTGAAGGCATACACACCTTAGAATGCTTAGTTATTTATGCCGTGGGGATGAATTGAACCTCTGCAGGTATATAATTTGTTATCCAGAATGCTTGGGACCTGAAATTTTCCAGATATGGGATTGTTCTGTAATTTGGATCACCATATTTAAAGTCTGCAAAAAAATCATGTAAACATGAAATAAACCCAATAGAATTGTTTTGCCACCAATATGGATTCATTCAGCTCATTTAGGATTATATTATTACAGAGAAAAAGGAAATCATTTTTTAAAAATTAGAATTATTTGCTTAAAATGGTCTCTATGGGATATGGCCTTCCTGTATTTTGGAACAAAATACGGGATAACAGATTTCAGATAAGGGATCCCAAACCATTGAAACACATAGCCATACCCATGTGCACCCAATGAAAAAGGGATGAGCTGCATTTCAGTGTTAATTCTATTCTGGCTTAGGAAAAGCTGGATAGTGGGTCCCTGGAGTGAATGGAAGAGAGCAGGGTGGGCTTCCATTCCTTGCTTCATGTAAGGGTTTTCAGCTGCCAAGCTAGAGGCAGTTAAGTAATTAGCTACAGGTTTGATGTAAAAAGTTAAAAGGAGGTGTGGAGCAACAACTCAGGGCTTCTTCCCCTGGATATCTCCTGGCCTGGAGGAGGGTGAGGGGCCACGTGAGGACCTTCTTGAGTGAAGGAAGGTGCATGTGTGTAGCTGGGAAGGAGAGTGAATCCTAAATAAACCCAATAAAGGATTTTGCTTCTAATAAGGATTAATTACACCTTAGTTAGAATCAAGTACGATATTCCTAAGCTTTTGCAGTTCTTATGAAAGCTTAAATTTATATCTTTAAATATATATATATATATATATCTATATATATATATATATATATATATATATATATATATAAGCCCAAGTTTGAAAGCACTCACAGCAGATTTCATCAGTGTATAAAAAGGTTTATTCACCGCTCACATCTACGCGTTTCAACCCTCAATGGGTCGTCATCAGGATAGTGTATCCAAGTGAGTAACACACATTTAAAAATTCTCACACCAATCAGTGTAGTGTTTCAATAGTGACATCATCATCCAATTACCCTTAATAATTACCTACACAGCCACTATGTAGATACATCTCAATTTAACCCTCTAACTCAGACACATTCCCAAAGAGGAGGAACCTGTATATCTAGATCGAATATATAATATATTCGATCTAGATATACAGGTTCCTCCTCTTTGGGAATGTGTCTGAGTTAGAGGGTTAAATTGAGATGTATCTACATAGTGGCTGTGTAGGTAATTATTAAGGGTAATTGGATGATGATGTCACTATTGAAACACTACACTGATTGGTGTGAGAATTTTTAAATGTGTGTTACTCACTTGGATACACTATCCTGATGACGACCCATTGAGGGTTGAAACGCGTAGATGTGAGCGGTGAATAAACCTTTTTATACACTGATGAAATCTGCTGTGAGTGCTTTCAAACTTGGGCTTATGTGAATTATGGTTAGCACCCAGCTGTGATACGTTATTTGGTGAGTGCCGTTATATGTGGAATTATATATATATATATATATATATATATATATATATATATATATATATATATATATATATATATATTTCGTATCCTGTATTTTCTTTAGCACACATCCTTTCAAATGCATTACTGTCCCTGGTAGGTTTTTGCTGACAAATCTCTTGCTTATAAACATGCGACTTTCATTAACAAACTTTGGCCTTAGGAAGGAATGACTAATAAACCAAATAACTCAAATAAATAAATTGGTTTCTTTGAGTAAACAGTATTCCTAGATGAGGCTGACAACAAAACAGAATTTGAATGATCACAGGAAAAATGCTCTAAATGAGATGTTAATTGCTTTTTTACCATTTCTGGTATAACCTGTGTGACACTTGCATTTACACAGTATAAGGCATTTAGGCACTGACCATAGATAATTGGAACATTACTACAAAATGTGCAGTTTGTATCCGCAAAATATATAAAATTTCTGTCCTGACCTTCAAATAGCTGTGTGATAATGTATTATAATTTGCATTTAAATACTGCTACATGGACCCTGTGCCTCCAGGGAAAACTTTTTTCCACTAAGGGGCCGATTCACTAACTTCGAGTGAAGGATTCGAAGTAAAAAAACTTCTAATTTTTGTGCTCCTCGACTATCGAATTGGCGTAAATTCACCTGAGTAGAATGATTCGAATAGATCGAGCGCAAAAACGCTGCGACTATTCGCCCATTCGATAGTCGAAGTACTGTCTCTTTTAAAAATACTTTGACTGCCTACTTCGCCACCTAAAACCTACCGAATTGCTTTAAAAGCCTATGGGAAAGTCCCATAGGCTTGTTTTCCAAGTTTTTGATCGAATAAAAAGGCATTCAATCGAATGAAAATCCTTCGAGCGAATATTCGATCGAGCGCCTATTCGCCTGGTGAATATTCGCCAATTCGACTATTCGCCAGCGCGTAAATTTGCCCGAATTGCCTATTCGATTCTATTCGATTCTATTCCCCAGTCAAATTTCGAGGGATTTAACCCCTCGAAATTCGACCCTTGATGAATTTGCCCCTAAATGTTACCTTTAAGTTGTGCAAAAATACGTTTTCACTAGGGGGCTATATATGAGTGCTGGGGAGGTGTACAGTATGTATATCAAGCCATAACCATGTGCACCCAACAAAAATATATGCTGAATTTCAGTGTGTTTTTTTTTTAATAAATAAATAAATTGTACATAGATAGCCACCCCAATTAATCAGCCCATACTATAAAATAAAAAACAGTGGTGTCAACTAAACCCTTTGCAATAAGCAATAGCAAGTGTGTGGGGGGGTTACAACTGTTTGAAACCAAACTTCAATTCCAAAAATATTGAATGTATCCTATGCTGATTGGGAAGTTGACGGACTACTCTGGAAAACTTTTTTTGTCCTCTCTGCAAGGTGGTATGAAAGTCGTTGGCTTGTCTCTCCATACTAGATTACCAGGACCTGTCTTTGTTTGGGAACAGGGGACTTGAAATGTACAAGCATCTTTAGTTGCGTTGCTTTGTATCTTTTAAAAGTGGATTATTGAGTAAACAGTCAGGTAATATGACAAAACCATATATACAATTAGTAGCAATTAGTCAGCACAACAATTAGCTTGCATGTCTTGGCAGTTCACGTAATGCCCTAAGTATGCAAAGAAGGCATTTTAATTGAAAAATATTTGTGGTGCTGAAAGTACAGATATAGCACAAGAACTACAGCTGACAATGTATCATCATGGGCAGAATAAGCATGCAAAATGTTGTCAGCAACAACTATGGGGGCCAAAAAACACCTTCTTGCTACATCTTAGAAATTTGTCAACTGCTCACTGTTAGTGTGTGCCGGTAGGTTGTTGAAGGCACTTGTTACTGTAAAAGTGCATATCCAGATACGTATTTGTCAGTGATTTTAACCCACTCCTATATAAAAAATGTCAAAGCCTTGGAGGTACAGGGGCACCTTTTTTTAGGAATTGGCATATTTTATGTTTTTTTCTACACAGAAGTATCATAAACCGATGTTTCCTGTAGGGAATTCATTGTTGCTTTGGCTGTTGTACATATCCTGAATTGAAGTATGAAACTGACAGTGAATTTTTGTTTGTTCTTTGAGCCATGCATTTGGTTATGTCAGCTTGTTCAACTTCTAGCACTTCTAGAGGGTGGCAATATCGTAGATAGTCAGAGGTAGAACGTTTGGTAGGCTATTTGAGATTAGTATATGAATGACTATCTAGAAAGAGACTGCTGGCTAAATGGTAAACAATATTAGAATTTATTTCTAAATCTTTTAAGAATATTTTGAAGACTTTCCTATAACCCTACTCTTCCCAAAATATTAACACATGTTTAGACCATGTCTGCAATTATATCAGACCAATACTATTTGTTAGCTCAGGGGCCCAGTTCATTATCAAACAAGGCTAAGGCTTCTATGACATGTATGTTGTTGTTGCAATGATTGCATTTTCAAGAGAATGGTCAGAGCATTACATCCATTATTGGCACAAATGTCAAAACTAAATAAATACCTTTTAACTTGCTTGTGCAATGCCTAAAACATTCAAACTGTCTCTGTGGGGAGACCAGATCATGAGGTGTATAGGACAGAAACACAATATATGTCTATAGGGCAAAAGGAAATCTGTAAGCAGAATTTATAAAGAACTGTATAGATGCAAGTGAAGAACTTTTCAATGGCATATAGTATTTACTTCATATTTTATTAGACAAATACAAAAAAATAAGTCAACATGACTTTATTGTGCTACTTTGACTTTATTGTGCTACTTTCATTGTGATTTAATAAAATATCCAGGCTGCAGTTGCTTTTAATTGGGCTTCATTATTTTAACTCAATACATTTGTTATAATTAATGCTTTATCCTACAGCCTAACCATTTTTTTTCCTGCTATGGACAAATCACTTATGCTTTGAGTCTGTGGCTAATCGCTGAATCAAGGCAGGATAACATTCTTTAATTTTTTGCAGCAGGAAAAGTGCTTTACTGAGACATTAATTGAACTTATTGACTTTTTAAATGATCTATTAATCATTCTTTATAGTTGGGGTACATTTTATAGCTATTACATTTCCTCTTTAGCTACAGTATACCTGCACAGGACAGGACTAACATTAAAAGGACCGTATTGTCCTTAGACTCATTTACTGTAGCAAAATAAGTGGCCAAGAATCATCCAATACACCTCCCTTTTGCAGGCTGTTGTTGATCTTCTATTACACGGAATGTCTCTCTGATGCTGCCCAGGCTTTCTTTTGTACAGACTTATTGCTCTCTTATTTATATCACATTTCTTCTTCCACAAGCCTGAGCTTTGCTTCATCTCACAAGTGAAACATTTCTTGGATATTTATAAATTTCAACCAGACAGTATTTGGTTGTTGGCCCAGCTGGGCAGTAGGAAGTACGCAATATTCTCTGATTTATGTTATTTGAAAATAAGAAAGCAGCCAAAGTAAGCCAAGAAAAATCCTGCATAATTAATGGCAAAGAGCAATGCATCATTAAGCCTAATTACACAGATTTATGGGGTTGGCAAAAGGATTGTCACTATAGCACTGAAAGATAGTCTTCATCTGTGGATAAAGAGGTCAGCCCCATATCATTCTGGGTAAATCAGTTTGTTAAAACTTGCACATTGACACTCTAATCCTGCATAAGAAAGTCAAGTGGAGCCTCACTCTTTGTTGTACAGCCCTCTGGAATGTCTGGGAACATATAGATAATCTAGACCATGAGCCACAACAGTCTGAAAGAATAATACAGAGAACAAAACTTGAGTTGACAGGCAGCCAAAGTATGGGAGATCCAGCTCTTAGGCAAAAGGATGATGGGGAGGGGGATACAGAGTCTATTTACCAGAATAGTCTGGGCTGATATGAACATTCAAACTAAAAACAGGTTCTATGGCATATAGCAAACTGTGGTTGCTTATTTTCCAGTTACATGGAAAATGTTTATGTTTGTGATTATAAATGGTGCATTGCATGCTATCTGCTCTGAAATAAATAAGAGTCTGCCATTTACTCACCTGCTCTCATAACTTCTCCGTGTAAATATAGACACATACAGCCTCATTTAAGAATGGAAGCAGAATACTGCAACTTTTTACCCACAACACAGTGCTTGGTTGCTAGGGTAATTTGGACCCTAGCAACCATATTGCTGAAATTGCGAACTGGAGAGCTGCTGAATAAAAAGCTAAATAACTCAAACCACAAAACAAAATTAAAGCCAATTGCAAATTGTCTCTGAATATCGATCTCTACGTCATACTAAATGTTAATTTAAAGGTGAACAACCCCTTTAAGGCAAACAGTTGCATTTGTAGAAGCAACATACCATGGGAGCCCTGAAAGTAAAACCTCTTTGAGGTTTCTACATGGCACATTGTCTACATAGCACTCAACACAAATACAGCCCAAATACTCACTAGTTACTCCTTCTGCAAGTGTATATCTGGTGCTATGAGCTATGGGCATGGGTGACAAGGGATGGTAAAGACAGACCCCTTTTGCTTGGGATTCCCCAGTATCTACACCCCCCCCCCTCTGCAGTATCTACTTCCCTAAGTGGTACGCTAGTGTCTTAAAAGCTATAATAAAGCTCTAATCCAACCCCTTGACTTTTTTTTCCTGGCGGTATAAGTAAAGCACAGTCTAGCAAACCAGCAGTCAGCATGATGGTTGTCACTTCTTTGTAAGGGTAGTGCACATTCTTCAGTGGCCACTTTCCACTGACATCACAAATGGGAACAGCACCACAAAGTATTCTTCTTATTTAAAAAGCCTTTATTAGTGCTTTAGGGCATCACAGCAACGTTTCAGGCTATGCAGCCTTTTATCAAGCTGTACGGCCTGGGTCATTTAAAGGCAAAAGTTCAGGGTGCAAAAGTATGGCCTTAGTGCCCCTTTGTGCGCCTTATAATGCTCTCATACATCTGGGGTCTGACTGCACTCTACACCTAATGCTGGATAAAAAAATCCAGCATTAGGTGTAGAGGCAGTCCTGTCCTTACCACAGGCCATATGCACCCCACCCTTAATAACTACTGTATGTGCCCATGATAACTCGTTGATTAATCGAGTCCATGCACATTGGTGTGGCTGTAGTGTTTAATAAAAGATTAAGACGATGGCAGAATTCATTAAAAGCCCTTTGTTCTAAATCAGAGATATTTAAACATTTTTTTTTCCCAATATCCCACACGCTACTCATACACTCAACATACACCCATACTACTCAACACCCAGGACATCACGCTTTTGCAACACTAATACAGAATGTAAAGTTAGGGTTACAGGTGTCTGCAAGTATTGCTAATAGATTCATGTTTCCATGCATCCAGTAAACCCACCTAACCACAGTAAACATGTTTAACTTTTATCAACACAAAATAAAATGCTCGGAATCCTTAGTTAGTGATGGGCAAATCGGACTGGTTTTCCGTCTGCAAAAATTTGTGAAACAGCAAAAAATTCACTAAAAGCATTGAAGTCAGTGGGTGTTTTTCATGCAACATTTTGCTACTATTTACTATGAACCATATTGCGGTTTATATGGGCATTTTTTCTTGGCGAAATGTAGCTAAATATGTCACTCATCCCTTTCTTATATAACATCAGTGCAGAAGAAACTTAAAAACTCAATGCCTAAGGGCCTCAGTAGAACTGTAGCAGCTTGGTCACATTTATGACCTCTATTAACACTTTTACTCCAACACTAATAAATCCATTTCAGTTCTATGTTTTACGTGTAATTTTGCACTGGATTAAAAGCTGTTTGGTTTGTTCTTGTCATTATTCATTGTCCATTTTTTCAGACAACTGGAATACACTGCAAAACATGTCTCAGCTTTATAAATTAGCAAAGAAATAATATTTTGCATCTATGGCTTTATTTCATTGCACCCAATTCTTCATTGTGGAGCAATCAGATGTTAAACATCTTTATGGGTTTCTCTATACTAATGTGTAGCCCTAGACATTTTCAAGTGGTTTTATTAGATTCTTCTAATCCACGTTACAGTAAACATTCCAAAGTATAAAGTAGTTCCATTAAACCTGGGTCATTTTAAGCAAATCTCTTAGGATTAACTGGCATAACAATGGCTTTCAGGTACAATCATTTTTTAGGATTTATGATGTAAGAGAAGAGGTAATTTCAGGTTATAGCATGCCCCTCAGTGAACACTCTTAGAAGATAAACAAAGGTGACAAAATGAAAAGCTGCATATTAAGCATTTTCTTACTGGCCAGATATTTTATTTGGGGCACATATATATCACGGAAACAAGGTCAAGTGATGCTGAGGGCTTTAAAGGTATAACAAACAAGTGCTCACCACTAATTTTTAAACCATTAAGCCGGGGTGCAATGAGGCTGTGACCACAAAATTCTTACAGACAAATACAAGAAATCCGCTGCACTTAACCCTTTATCAATATATTTAGGACATTGAGACATTTTGTTCATTCAGCTACTAAAAAATGCCTTACCCTTTAGACAAAACAGGGATTGTTTGTCCATATATTGCAATATATTTAAGCTGGCCAACTACGTCAAAGTCATCCCATATCTGGCCAGTCCTGCACTCAATTGCATCTAATTCATTAAGAATTATATTGCTTCATTATATATTTTACAAAGGGACTAAGTTTTACCTGCAACTTACTTGCTGCTTTCAAAGTAAAACTCTCAAACTTGGCTGCCCTTTTATTAGACACCAGTGGGATCACCTGACTATAGCTGGGAGGGGTGGGAGCTACAACATGGAGCTGGTCACTGCTCCTGTATAAACTATAGCAAACAAGGGAAAGTTGTGCTCACCACAAATTTTTTAACCATTAAGTGGGGGTGCAAAAAGGCTGTGACCACAAAATACATATAGACAAATACAAGAAATCCTCTGCCCTCAACCCATTATCAATATATTTAAGACACTGATACATTTTGTGCATACAGATTAAAGTCGAGTGTATGACTTTGACATAGTTGGCCAGCTTAAATATATTTTAATATAAGGACAAACAATCCCTGTTTTGTTTAAAGGGTAAGGCATTTTTAGTAGCTGTATGTCTCAATGTCTTAAATATATTGATAATGGGTTGAGTGAAGAAGACCTCTTGTATTTGTCTGAGGGCTTTAAAGGGGCACTGCTTCCGGGCCAGGCCACCTGAGCACCCCTGGTAACCCAGCCAGCCATTTTGCCTCTGATGCGGTTTGCATAACCGGGGACGTGCACCTGGTTGTGCACAACTGGTAAATCGTGCAACTGTGGGCGCGCAGGAGTTACAGCGGGTGCACATTCGATACGGTGCGCATTGACAACTGAGCTCAACCAACTAGGCCCTTTTCACTGGTCCTCCATATGAGGTACGTGCCTGTTGCCCCCCAAGCTTTGCGCCCTAGGCACGTACAACTTCTGCCTACCCCTAGTTCCGGCCCTGCTGACATGCTTTTCGAAAGTCCCCATAGTTGCTTGCTGGTGCTTTACTTCTCTCACATGTGCAAGGAGCCCTGCTTTCAGGGGAGAAGAAGTGTATTATCTTTCTGTGTGCAGGAAGAAGGAAAGTGTGCCATGGTTGGACAGTTTGTGGTCTTTACCTTCTCTCATACTTCTCATTTTCATTCTTCTTGTGCTATAAATTTCATGTCCATGGGGTGGGGATTAATTTGCCTCCCCTGGAGTTTTCGCCTAACGCTGATGCCACACAGGCCCCTTACCTTCCCCCAGATCCATTGCATAGTTCTGGGTGCAGACACACACAGTCGATTTTGCTAAGTCTTGCATTTCAGCTTTGAAATCCACCATGTGTCCTGGCTGACACTATGAATCCAAATGCAGGAAAGATAAGGGACCAATTGCAGCTAACTGCCATGCTTCTGTTCACCTCTTCGTAGAAGGCAAATAAACTTGCCAAAAAAGAATCTGTTACACATATAACCATACTGGCATATATTGTGATTCACAATATATCTTATCCTATACCTTATTACCCCCCGCCCCCCCAAAAAAAGAAGCTTCCCTACCACTAATGTCAACTAATAATGTCAGCCTGAGAATAAAGGCAACACATTGGCAATTTGCACCATGCCAGATTTCAAAGAATTCTGACAAAAGTAAGTGATGAGGTTTAGCAATCATAGAGCAGTGGAAGTAATCTAGTTTTGTAAAGCATTTGATACAAATACCACATATAATGTTATTGACGAAATTAAGGAATATTAGCCTGGAACATAATACAGTATAAAATACAATATAAATTAAAAAAAGTAGTGGTACATTGATCATTTTCTAACTGGATCACCGTTGTTGGCTTACCACAGGGCTCTGTACTTTGCTCTTTGCTTTTTAATTTATTTATTAATAACTAGAGAAGATTAGCATTGTAAATACTGTTTATATTTCATTGTAAGTACTATTATTGGGCATTGTGAGTACTATTTTATTTCAAGCTTATGATACTTAAAGGAATTGTTCAGTGTAAAAATAAAAACTGGGTAAATAGATAGGCTGTGCAAAATAAAAATGTTTCTAATATAGTTAGTTAGCCAAAAATGTAATGTGTAAAGGCTGGAGTGATTTGATGTATAACATGTCAGTCAGATCACTACTTCCTGCTTTTCAGCTCTCTTGGTTTACACTGACTGGTTACCCTGACTACCAGGCAGTAACCAATAAGAGACTTGAGGGGGGGCCACTTGGATCATATCTGTTGCTTTTGAATGTGAGCTGAATGCTGAGGATCAATTACAAACTCACTGAACAGAAATGTACCATGTGGCCCCCCTTCAAGTCGCTGACTAGCTCAGAGTTATAGGGGCAAATTCACTAAGATTCGTAGTTGTGCCAGCGTCCGATTCGCCGCACTTCGCCAGGCGAATTTTCGCCAGCGCTTCGCAAATTCACTAAAATCCAAAGTTGCGCTCAGTGGAAACGAAAGGTTGCGAAGTTGCACTAGCGTTAATTCGCCAGGCAAAGCGAAGTTACGCTAGCGATGCTTAATTTGCATACGGCGCCAAATTGAATTTACAATTGAAGTATACGTAGCAGTACTACACAAGCCTGGGAAACTTTCAAAACATCAAATAAAATTTTTATTTTGCCCTCCACATGTGCCCACTTGTATATTTAAGGTGCCATGAGTTAGGAAATGTAGGGGGGAAGGAGGGTAGCCCCAAAAAAAAATTCGATCTTTTTCAGCGTTTTTTGGGACTTTGAAAAAAATTTCAACTTTTTTTGAAGCAATCCCTATCTACTCCATTGCACTTCACCTGGTCTGAGGTGGCGAAGGAGGTCTAGCGTAAAAGGTAGCGTTCAGAAAAATGCACGCATCAGTGAATTTGCGTAGTTACGTCCATTGCGCAAATTCGCCAGGCGTAAGGGTGCGAAGTAACACTAGCGAATTTATGCCAGTGTCTGTTAGTGAATCGGCGAATTAACTAAAATGCGCTACGCTAGACGAATAAACGCTAGCGTTAGGCGCTTCGTCCTTTAGTGAATTTGCCCCATAGAGCTGAAAAGCAGGAAGCTGGATTCTGACTGTTTTATTAGACATCTGTTCACTCCAGCCTTTATACATTACATTTTTGGCTAACTAACTATATTAGAAACATTTTTTATTTTACACAGCCTATCTATTTACACAGTTTTTATTTTCACACTGAACTGTTCCTTTAAGTGTGCAAAACTTTTATGCAATATGCTGCTGATTTGATGCAATTGCAGAACCGGGTCGCACATTGGTAGATGAGTCAGTTCAATGTTGATTAATGCAAGGTTATGCACTTGGGATGAAATAACATACATTTATACTAGTAATACACTAGTCGTGTGTTGGAAACCTCATTAACTGAAAAGGATTTGAGGATTTTTTGTGTATAATATGTTGTGTAAAGGTGGCTATTACCAAAGGTGGAAAACACCATGGATGGCACTAGGGTGGTTGTTGAATTCTACTGGGTAGAGATTTCAGCAGGGCTAAAAACCACCACATATGCTACAAACCTCCATATATAAGTGATTAAAATGAAGCCCAAATAGAGGAGGCTTCAAAACTAGGCCAAGTTGTTATTATGGGTGACTTCAATTAAACAGACCTTGACAGGAGCAGTGTCGAGACTGCACCCCTCCCCTCTGACGCAACCCAGTACCTTCTGCTCCAATGATACACAAACACCTGGTTTGGAAAAAGATGATCACAGTTGTTTATTTACCAAAGTAATAATCATAAATTAACATGTGTAACATTTACAATTGTATAACAAAACTTTTTAACCCACCTTATATATTATT
The DNA here is from genome assembly GCF_017654675.1 of Xenopus laevis. NCBI lineage: Eukaryota > Metazoa > Chordata > Amphibia > Anura > Pipidae > Xenopus > Xenopus laevis. The sequence goes on from NC_054388.1 coordinate 76,468,325, forward strand.
TCACCCCTCAGGGGGCTGACTCTGCCCCAACTGCCAAGATTTGGTCCTGCTCCATTTTACCCGAGCCCTAAACCAGACTGCCTACCTTCCCATGAGGACCCCGGCCTACCAGGCTACTTCCACTCGCTGTGAAATACCCCATTTTAACTTCCCCTGGGACTCCTTGTAAAGGTACCCTCCGCAAACTGTGACAACAAACACACCCCATCTAACAGAGAAGGAGGGTGGGATGCTGCGAGCTGCTACTTCCACGCGGCACTTCGTATTCCGAAGTCGCCCAAAGTTGTCTCACGAGGAAAGGGTACAGAGAAGGGCAACTAAGCTGGTAAAAGGTATAGAAAATCTTAGCTATGAGGAAAGACTGGACAAATTGGGGATGTTCACGCTGGAGAATAGGAGCTTAAGGGGTGATATGATGACTATGTATAAATATATAAGGGGATCATATAATAATCTCTCTAATGCTTTATTTATCAGTAAGTCTTTCCAGCTGACACAAGGTCACCCATTCCGATTAGCAGAGAAGAGCTTCCGCCTAAATATTCGGAAGGGTTTTTTTACAGTGAGAGCTGTGAATTCTCTCCCTGAATCAGTTGTACAGGCTGATACATTAGATAGCTTTAGGAAAGGGTTGGATGGCTTTTTAGCAAGTGAGGGAATACAGGGTTATGGGAGATACTCATAGTACAAGTTGATCCAGGGACTAGTCGGATTGCCATTTTGGAGTCAGGAAGGATTTTTTCCCCTGAGGCAAATTGGAGAGGCTTCAGATGTGTTTTTTTTTTTGCCTTCCTCTGGATCAACTGGCAGTTAGGCAGGTTAAAAAAAGTATAAAGGTTGAACTTGATGGACGTGTGTCATTTTTCAACTTAACTTACTATGTAACTATGTTACTGTGTTACTATAACAGGAATGCAGTGCCCGCATGCAGGAAGAACAAAGAAGCTGAAGTCATTGCTTCCCTATGACACTGCTATACCTCTAGTGCAGAGTCCTTGTCCTGTCAGCATAAATAGTAGGAAACAATCACTTTCTATTGTAAAATATATAAGATTACTGGCTGATAAATGTGATATTACATCTGTAAAATAAAATATATATATATATTTTTGTAAATCACTCTGCAGAAACTTTGCTGCTGAGGTGTGCTTCAGGTTTTCTGGCATAATCAAGTTTATTTAGTTGTGTAATGTTGAAGTCTCCCACAGCACTGTACAGAATAAAGAGTGTAAAAAAGGAATCACAATTTTAACAATAACAAGTCACAGATAACTAATGTAATTAGGGCCCTGCAGCAGCTTATATAAACTTGAATGTTGTTGCAGGCCAAAAGCAAATAAATATCCACTGTGTGACGTAAAGGAACTTGACGATTAGGTTAATTGCTTGGTGTCTGCATTTGAACAAATTATTTTCTAAAAATGTCCCATACAATAAGTAGCAGTTCCCGATAGACTGTCTATGGGCTCTGTAGAGTAATGTGCTAGAAGAATTGAAATAAGCTCTATTCAGTTCCTGAAAGGATGCTAGTCATTAGTTTGTTTTTCTGGACTTTCTATGAATAGAGTATAACACTGCTATTTTTAGGCAATGTATCCTGTTTAAGGTATAGTTAGAAATTCCATAAATATCCCATTTGTTAAATATTCCATAAAACATTTTCCACATTTTTGTTTCATCTGTGAGCCACTGGCCTGCAGTTCAGCTTTACTGGCAAGTTTACATGTAAATATTGCTCGGACTCCGGGTTAGTTTAAAGCATAAGTGTAAACAGTGAAACACCCTTGTTACAGTGACACTTTAGGATTCATTTACCAATACTGCAAATTCAATGCATGCCAATGGATGTTCCTTTTTCAATGATGTGCAAGGAAGGGGTGCTCAAAGATGGCATTGTATCACATTTGGTTTAAGATGCACTGAGGGAAGCTGGGATTAATGTTTCCTCTGACAGAGATTTCACTTGATGCTTCCATGATATGCACTTTAGTATTTGGGCAAAATTATATTTTATTTATAAACTGGAAGTTGATGCCTGTAACTGTAAATGTGCAGGTAAAAGTCATTGATGTTGAAAAATAGATACATATGCATCAAGCTCAACCTTTTTTCCAAAATAAAAGCTGATGAACTGCTAACTGACTCAAAGGATGGCCAAAAAAAAACATCTGAAGCCTCTCCAATTTGCCTCAGAGGGAAAAAAAATTCCTGAATCCCTGAGGAACACTGAACCGTTCCCTGGATCAACTGTACTTTCTCACATGCTAAAAATGCTTTCTTGAAGATAATATATCTGTCAGTACTTCCCCGTCAGAGAGGGAATTCCCCAACTTCATTGTAACAAACAACTTTTTTTTTTACCAAAGATAAAACCTCTATAATCTAATTTGAATAGGTGCTTTTGTGTCCATTGCAAGGATCTCATGAAGGTAAACAAGGCCTGTTTGGTGTATACAGAAATATAATGTTTGCTGGCAGATTAGTAGCAGAGGTTGAAAGCCCAGATATCAAGCCATCAATAGCAATTTCACTTTTTCTGTGAGTTTTGACAATGATGGTGTCCAGACAGCTCAGCGTGTCTGGACACCTTACATGTTGCAAAAAGCTCCTGGGCAAGAGAGTTGTCTGCGGCCTGTCTAAAGCTGGCCATAGATTTAAAGATTATGTCACAGTCTGGCTATACCAAAAGTGCGGCTAATGAGTGTAAATCTACTATAGAGACATAGATTTAAAGATCTCATGGTACGAATCGAGGATTTGTACGATTTTCGGAACGTGTGTGGAGAGTCCAGACATTTTTTCGTCCGACGGAGATCGGTCGTTTTGTCGATCGGACAGGTTAGAAAATTTCTGTCGGCTGCCGATAATATCTCTGCGTGTATTGCCGATCGTACAATTTTCAGTGGGAGACTGTCACTAGCTTTGGTTGGACATAGATATCGTACGATTGCTGTCAGGGGCAGAACATCAGCTGATCTGTTCTTTAACTACTTGATGGTGGCAGGTCGGGAGATCGTACGATCGTACGTACATTGATTCGTACGATCGGATTTTGCGTCTGTGGCCAGCTTAACATTCCAAATAATTGGATGCAAATGAGTGAATTAGAGCAGTTGAATTCCCCAGATGCTTTCTTCTACTCGGTGTCAAAATACCCTTATACTTTAACTGGTATAAAAAGAAAGCCAAGACTTACAGCTTGCCTCAAAGGAAATCTAAGTTTCGGAAACAGGATTTTCCTAATCTACGAATTTAATTCTTTACATAGCTGATTTACTATCTGACAGAGCAATCTCTATAACTGGATTCCGGCTGAAGTTTTACACCAACACAAATACATGAACAATTAATTTTAGCACCCATGGCACATATAGCACAGTTACTATAATATATTGTATATAATACCAAAAATAGATGCATTCAATCTTATGAAGAGAATTTAGCACTTTATATTAGGTAGTATTAATACATGACAGCCCAAGGCAATAAAGCCTTAGAGGACAACTTTTACAACATAGATCTTCCCTGTCAGAGAACTCGTACAATTTGGAAAAAACAGTGATGCTCTGCATTCTGAATCACAGGAAAAAAGTCATGCTTGTCCATTTCAGAGGCTCCTACCTATTTTAAGCAAAACACAGACAAGCTTGTGCCTTGGAACTCAGTGTGCCCCCAATTATTCCAAAGTCCTGCAGCCATGAGAGAGGAGAGGGGAGAAGAAGCTACCTGGTATTAGAAAGGATCATTATTTTAATTCAAGCATTAATTCATGAAAAGACGGTGCTGATGTGATTTGCACCCACAGCAGTGCAGAGCAGACTGAGATTTCAGTTATTTGATCCTCATTATCATAGGGCTGCTGTCTGATGAAGTAAGCTCTAAGCAAAAGCTATATAGGAGTCAGATGAATATACGGTTTAAGAAGCTGAGATACATCAAGGTTTGGCTGATAAAATTGTCACTTTTAATTTGGAGATTTCCAAGTGCATTTAAACAAGTATGTTTGTATGTCAAACTCATCAAAACATATATGTTGTATTTATATGGGAGATTTCTGCACTTCACCTACCTTTCTATAAAAATATTCTGAGTATGCATCATGTACATACATGTAAAAGATGTGGGGACAACGATGGGTCCTTCTGGCACATGGCATGGCTATTGTTTACCGATACTGGACAGCAGTGGTTGACCTTCTACTCACAAATAAAGCATGGACATCTCATTTATTATGGAAGAAAAATAATAATCATGCAATTAATGGCCCCCCTCCCTCCAAAGAAAGCTGCTTGCATAAAAAATATCAAAAGGATGCTCCCATTGATAAATTAATAGATAACACTCGAGGTCATTCCAACAAATTTGATAACATGTGTTGCCCCTGGCTAGATATGCACTTACTGGTATTACCCTGATACTGCAAAACATCTTTATTGTTCTATAACAACGTGTATGAATCTAATGTTTATTGGATACTGCTGTAAACCGCTACCCCTTTTTCTTCTGTAACCCTGTTTGCTTTGGAAAATTAAAAGAGTAAAGTATAAAGAAAACAACTACATATAGCATGGTACAATCAGCCAGAATAAAAGGGGAACAACATTTCATACATTTCAAGTAGTTCATCTCTCACAACAAAACACCAACGTTTAATATGTATGGGTCCCTGGCCCAGCGGCTACGGAGAGGCAGGCAGAATGGTCCTGGGTTCAAGTACACAAAAAACAGGTATCCACACACGTGTTAATCATTCATTCGTTATAAATAACCATTTTAGATGGTTGTTTATACAGGTGTTTCTTTTACCAGTGAATGTAAATGACGAGTGTTACTCGGTTACTTTAGGCTTAACTTACTCCCAGCAGGAAAGGAGAGTAGAAACAAGTGATGTCTTATGCCTGCAGCTGTCTTTTCTGAGCTTAGGCCTACATTCATAGTCACTGTTGGAATGCTACTATCCACAATAACAAGAAATTAGAACAGTCGACACTGCTAACATTTCATTATGATGACTAACAATAGGGCCTATCCATTGTAAAGGGAGAAGATAGATTTTCTTGGCAGGCACCCTACCTTGAAAATTAGATTCGTAACTGATATGTCCCTATGGCTAAACCATTGTATTGGGAGTAGGGTGATAGCAGGCTGATAAACCAGCGTGCAAAGAAATAAAAGATATGAGATAGGCTTCATAATATCAGTGGTCTGCGGGGAATATAAAGTGGAAAGAACATGTAAGACAATATGATGTAAGAGATTAAAAACAAGCATCTGTCATAGCCTGCCTGTTATTAAAAGCCTCTTATTTTTCAGTCATTTTTCATCAAAGGTTCAATGGCAATTGACTCTCCATCATTCCATCTGTCATTGTGCATGTATGTACATATGTGTGTGTAAAATGGGTCAGAATATAATTCTACCCCTGACTGAGTACAGCACTTGTGTTATCGCCACATCTGGAAGCAATGCCTGACTTGTATTCTCTGTTATATGTATACAGTATATATACAAAGGAGCTCTGTAACTACCAGCTACCCTGTGACAGGCAGAAAGGGCAGGGCTGTCTTGTGCCCATCGGTGCTGAGTTCTGCACCAAGTGCCAGTTTTCCAGTTCAGCTCTAGATGCAGAGCACAGCCAGACCCAAGACACATGCTTTTTAAATGAGCACTAAGGGAATGTGTTTTTGTGACCTTTAGTGCTCTTGCACTTGTGTCCAAGGTCATGGTTCATGTAAATGACCCCTACATTCATAAAAGGCCAATGACACACATGCCATTTTTAATCCCACTGTTTTTAATAGGTGCCAAAGTGTGGTGCCAAAGCACATGAGCATGGTATCAATTGTAGGAATTTCATTACTTCCTCACATCCTAATTTGTTGTGTATATACTGTGAGTGTGCCACGAGAACTACAAAAGGAAGATATCTAATATGTAAAATCTACTGAGAGACCCTGCTATAAATGGTCTGCAAATATAAGTTGCAATTGATATCGTATTTATTACTCATTTCCAAACAAACAGTGTGACAGCAACACATCTAAACAGGGATATGACCCAGGAGAATAATCCTGCTGTAGTTTAGAATAAAGATGTTTTATCTCTTTAAGGGATTTTTATCTGTTTAAGCTTCATGTTTAAGTGGTTTGTCTTTTATTGGATCAGTGAGAGAAGACCAGGCAACTGACTGGCTTCAACGGAAATAGGCCTTGTACATATTCAATAAATGTGTAACCAGTTCTGCCGTTATGAACTCATTCTGCAGCTTCTTTTGCCAAATTTCCTTCAGGATGTGTGTGTGAGTATAATATTCTGAAGTATGTGTTCAAATTAAGTTTAATGAAATTCTTTTCAAATGGACTATGAGTTTTATTAGTATTATTAGGTTTTTTTTCAGCCTTTATTTAGAAAGCAAGCATTTACATTGATTGTCAGGGACATTTTTTGAGATATTTGATAGCAGATATTGTACTTGTCCATTCCCTCATCTAATCTCCACCAAACACGACTTTTTCCTTTTTTAAAGATATTAATACTCACTGCTTAGTTGGAAAAAATTTTGCTGTACAAATATGTATGTCCTACTATTGCACAAACACTATGTAATCTGTTTTGCAAGGTTTACTAGAGTGACTTAATTGTTACCAACTTCTGTTGCCACCCTGAGAGTGGTGTTATGTAATACAATTCCAAAAATCTTTCTAGTGAGGGAAACATGACAGGTGTCTAGCTGGATTTCGGGTCAAGCAGGGTCAATATAACCCAAAAGAGTCTTACACAGACACTAAGCTCTCCGAGGTTGGAACAGAAAACCAGTGTAGTGGAGAGAAAGGTCGTTGAGAATAAATAGACATTTGAGGTGCCCAGTTTTAGGCAGGTTTAAGATGTAGTCAGGCAGATCTGAAATAAGGGCAGGCAGTTCACATTTCTACAAGAAAAAAACAGGCCAGTGGTCAGGACAAATCACAGTGGAATGCCAGGTCCTCAAGCAAAAAGTATTTGATAAGCAAACACTGTACAAGGAAGCTGATCCCTAAATAGGACTGGGAACAGAACAAAAATGTGTAATGTGTACGGAGTCAACATACTTAACCCTAATACAGAAGCATACCACCGGGGTTGCCTTCTTTCTTATCATTCTTCTGTATTAATAACATAAAGCACAATATTTACTGGTCAGGTGGCAAATATCTAAAATAATGTCCCTGAAAATCAATGTAAAGTTGTGCTTTCTTAACAAAGGCTGCAAAGTTCAGAGCAAAACTGATAAAACTCATGAGGGGGAATGTAATTAAAAATTGCTAGTGTAATTTAAAATGTTTAGCACTGATCACAATGTAAAATCATTCATGGCGAATATTATATCGCTAAGCAAAGGTTAGCGTTAACACCTGCCCTGGATTTTTGTTAAATTATTTAGTCTCAAAATACACTTTGTGATTGCCAAGTTTTATTACATACACTGTGAATGTTCACAAAAGCCATTTTAGCATTGAGGTCGGTCAAAAAGGACCCCATTAGTCCACTGACGCAGGCAAAACTCTAAAGCTACTGCCACCTCCTGACAAGGCAGTAGCTCTAGGGTTCCCTTTACGCCCACCATTAATAAGAGCAGCGTTCTGTAGCATGTAGTTCAGCAATTCCCTGTACAGAGGCTCAGCACCCACATAACTGCAGTAATATCAGGGGCTTCCATTTAACAAGCATTCTGTTGATGTTATACGTTTTCAATCTATAAGCTTTTGGAAGATAATAAAGAACATACACACCTTATGTAGACAAAGATTAAAGGCGAAGAAAACAGGGTGATCCCTCCCAAACACTTTATTGATATAAGTACACGCAGAGTTTGTTTTGCACTTTACTAATTTGTATTATGTATTAGTGCATACAAACAGGCACACATGATTTCCCGGTATGTGAGCTGCACCTACAGTATCCCAGTTATGTCTGACTAGATACTATCCTAATGCCAACACTTTGATGCATTCTTTAATAAAGATTTGATTCTGAATAAAAGTAAAATAAATGAACGAATGCGTGTTCTCTGACTTCATTATTTGACTTGAGGTATGTTCATTTTGTACATTATATTATACTTTAGTTGGAGACTTTTCTTTAGCACATGCAAATATAATAACCCCTTGCAATGAACTTGACCTTTAATACGAAGCAGTATCTGTCCTGGTGGTTTAATTCACCCCTACTCTGCTGCTCCTCCACATTGTTCTACACCAAAAGTATCTCAGGATCTAGTTGTGTGTGACTGCCTGTATTGTGTGCTTTTTGTTCTCAATCTCTTTCACTGCATGGGAAACTTTAGCTGTTCTCTCTTGAACCTAGTCAATGAACAGCACTGGTGACTTTGAATCCTGCTTTTGTTCTCTGCTACCTGGCTATTGTCTGGGTGATGAACATAATGGAAGCAGCTCAGTTTCAGGGTATAAAAGGGAAACCTTTCACATTTTCCATAGTTCACCAGAGAATGTATCATAGATGATTGGAAATTGGCATTAACACTTAAGAGAAGGAAAATAAAACATGGTAATCATGTATTTATAATGTCCCCAGTCCAGCTGTTGAAGAATTGTTACTAACATTCCAAACAAACTTCCATTTCTATTTGTTTCTGTCACTGTTTTTATATGAAACCTACACTACATGGAAAACAAGCTTACGATATTTTGTACATTATGGCAGTACAGTTTTGTTGCAGTGAGATTTCTGAAGGAAAAAATAAATTGTTTCATCTCAGTTTTAAGTGTAAAACTTAAGAATGCAAAAAGAGGTTTATCGATATGTCCCTTTGATTTAGGGGCAGATTTACAAAATTCGAGTGAAGAATTCGAATGTAAAAAAATTCGAATTTCGAAGTATTTTTTGGGTACTTCGACCATCGAATTGGTTAAATTCGTTCGAATTCGATCGAATTCGAACGATTCGAACGATTCGAAGTAAAAATCGTTCGACTATTCGACCATTCGATGATCGAAGTACTGTCTCTTTAAAAAATACTTCAACCACCTACTTCGGTAGATAAAACCTACCGAAGTCAATGTTAGCCTATGGGGAAGGTCCCCATAGGCTTGCCTGTGATTTTTTGATCGAAGGATTTTCCTTCGATCGTTGGAGAAAAATCCTTCGATCGATCGATCGCAGGATTTGCGCAAAATCGTTCGACTTCGATATTCGAAGTCGAACGATTTTAGTTCCCAGTCGAATATCGAGGGTTAATTAACCCTCGATATTCGACTATTGATGAATCGGCCCCTAAATGTACATGTTGTCATTGTCACTTTAACACTTGTGCATGCTTTGCTTTCCCTTTCAGACTTCCCACTGGAGCAGCATTGACCCATGCCTGTCTGAGTGTTACAGTGAACTTTAGAAACGGATAGTTAGGGGCAGATTTACAAAATTCGAGTGAAGAATTCGAATGTAAAAAACTTCGAATTTCGAAGTATTGTTTGGGTACTTCGACCATCGAATTGGTTAAATTCGTTCGAATTCGAACGATTCGAACGATTCGAACGATTCGAACGATTCGAAGTAAAAATCGTTCGACTATTCGACCATTCGATAATCGAAGTACTGTCTCTTTAAAAAATACTTCGACCACCTACTTCGGTAGATAAAACCTACCGAAGTCAATGCTAGCCTATGGGGAAGGTCCCCATAGGCTTGCCTGTGATTTTTTGATCGAAGGATTTTCCTTCGATCGTTGGATTCAAATCCTTCGAATCGTTCGATTCGAAGGATTTAATCATTCGATCGAATGAAAAATCCTTCGATCGATCGATCGCAGGATTTGCGCAAAATCGTTCGACTTCGATATTCGAAGTCGAACGATTTTAGTTCCCAGTCGAATATCGAGGGTTAATTAACCCTCGATATTCGACTATTGATGAATCGGCCCCTTAATGAGATATAGTTCTTCACCATGATTATTAGAATCTAAAGCCCTGTCAGCATGCTTTCCAGAGCTGTGTGTTAGTCCCTTTAGGGGCATATTTATCAAAGAGTGAGTTAGAGATCACCACATTCCTCTAGATTTAAATTCCGCCACTCTCCATTCATTTCTATTGGATTTTTACAGGCATATTTATCAAAGGGTGAACTTTCACTTTCACCCATTGATAAATACTGTTTTAAAAATCCCATAGAAATGAATGGAGAGTGGCGGAATTTCAGTCTAGAGGACTGTGGTGATCTCTAACTTCAATCTTTGATAAATACGCCCCTTACTGTGAGGCATTCTGTTTCTCCCAGATATTTGTCAAAGAGTGAAGTTAAAGGTCATCCTTTGATAAAAACGCCTTTCAAAATCCCATAAAGCGCAATATGTTGGCGCTATATAAATACATGTTAATAATAATAATAATAGAAATGAATGGAGATTGGGAGAATTTTACTCTAGCAGACTATGATGATCTTTAACTTCACTCTTTGATAAATATACCCCATGGAATCTTAAACTGGAACTGGTACTTGTTGTGTTTTCTCTTTTACTGAACATACTAGGGCTCATTTACGAATGCTAGCACAGTGAGGTTGTGCTATTTTCCCCACAATCATTTGTTTGGAAAATCCCATTCATTATAGGGTCTTGCATCAAAAGGAGCTCCTTGCACTTCCAAATAGATGCACTTAGCGGCACTTAGTCCTTTATGCCCCCTGTTGTTCGAGCACAGTAGACTCGGGGAGGCTCTGAAGATGCTTCCAATTTGAACTGTGCAGCAACTCCAGGGTCCCCACGGTCAGTGTCGGACTGGCCCACAGGGATACCAGGAAAACTCCCGATGGGCCCAGGTGTCAGTGGGCCCTTTTGCTTCTAACTATGTGGCCAGTTTCATGGTCATTCCTTATTTGGGAAAAAATGCTTAATAATGGAAGAACAGACTAAAAATTAAAAAAAAAATATAAAAGACTAGGAGAATAAAGAGGTTGAGCGAAGAGAGGAGGAATAATAGTTTGGAAAGTGGGCCCACGGTGTAATGTATTCTGGGCGTCCCCTGGCAGCCCAGTCCGACACTGCCCACGGTGCCCTGTGTCACTTGCATGCTGAATTCTACAAATCCGCCGTGGTCCCAGGCATCTTCCACTGGGGATGTCTATGCTGGGATTCGGGGGGGGGGGCATTACAATTGTGCTCAAAATGCACTTGGTCAATGCATTTGGTTGTAAATGACCCCTAATAAAGGATTCAGTGTCTGCAATAAAACAAGAGAAGAAGGTCTGACTAGAACCAAAAACTTATAAACACATGATTAGAGGTGTAACATTCTGGGTTGAGAACAAAAATAATAGAACAATGATTTCAAATAATAAATCAAAAAGCAACTGTATGGGTGAAACAGAACAGAAGAATTTTACCTTCCATTACTCCATACTGCTGAGAATGTCACCTTGTGTAACAACATTCTATAAAGCCATCTCTCCGTGACGAGGACTGGTAACCAGTTCACTGCCAGGCCCTGGAATGCATGCCTGGATAGACTTAATCAGAGTGACTTGTCATACAAACTAAATTAAAAACCGTCAGCACAGCCTACTCAATAAGAAACAGATGTGTTGGCTGTTGGCCTGTCTGTATTTGTGCTGCTCAGTATTCAGGCTGTGGGTGTCACAAATGCAGAATGTGATAAATGGATTACTGCGAGTACAGCTCAATAAATAGACTTCCTGTGGGGTACAGAGAATAATTATTGCATCTTAAGGTGCAAGGAGAAAAATGTGCATGTAATACAGGTATGGGATCTGTTATCCAGAGAGTTCCAAATTACGCAAAGGCCGCCTGCCATAGACTCCGTTTTATCCAAAAAATCCAGATTTTTAAAAATGATTTCCTTTTTCTCTTTAATAAAACAGTAGCTTGCACTTGTTCTAAATTAAGATATAATTAATCCATATTGAAAGCAGAACAAGCCCACTGGGTTTAATTAGTATTTACATGATTTTCTAGTAGACTTAAGGTATGAAGATCCAAATTACGGAAAGATCCATTATCCGGAAAACTCCAGGTCCAAAGCATTCTGTATAATAGTCCCATACCTGTACTAAAATCTTATAAAAAAGTCAATAAGAATTTCCAATCTTGATGGAGAAGCAAACAGAAATACATTATGTTCTTTTCATGCTCTTCACTTCAAACATAATCAAGAACAGCTTTTTTTGGACGCAAGCATCTGTATCTACAGTAAATTTAGCAAGGCTCTGTCCATAGTTAATTGTCTCATAAATAAAATATTTTATGATATTTATATTTATATAGCAGACCCTGCCCTTAATGTTCCTATTAATGTATAAATTATATATATTTGTAATATTTGCAACCTACTCAAATAATTAACATGCTATTCTTGTTTGCCTACATTTTTAAATCTTCCAACAGCAAGTGAGACTTTTCTTATAACTGCAATTTGGTTTTGTGAAAATAGGGTTAAATAAAAAATATGAATCATGGGGCATAGTGGCACAGTTAGTATGCAGAAATGCATGTCCAGTATCTGCCATAAGCACCATGAGGAATAAACACCCTGATCTGCCATTGTCCTTCTATAGTAGAAGATTGATTTTTTTCCAGTGGAAGCATGAAACTAATACTAATTAGCGGTGCAGCTTTGAAAGATCGGGCTTGTCTGACCTCCCTTGTTATTTAGCAGCCACATGGGAATGGTGCAATAAAATACATTTTAAAGGACATTCACTTGTTCCTTTTGCAATACTTATTAAATATATCAATTCCATGTGCCTTTAACTCTGTGATGGGTGTGATATATGAACTGCTGTGTCAAGCCCTGGTCAGAAACTGATTTTAACTTTGTTTGATGACCTTTTTATGTTGCTTGTTTTATGTATTTAGTTTTGGGCTAGGTTAGAGCAATAGTATTTTTATTCTGTTATTTTTGGCCTAATGATAAGTGTAATCAGGATTTTTAACCAGTTATATATTTAGAAAGTAAATATTTTCCATGAGACAAAGCTCATATAAATCAGTAAGGGCTCTTAAACACGGGCATTGTTTGCTGCGCTCCCCTGCGTTCCATTTCTTCCATTCAGCCGCAGGGGAGCGCAGGCGTAAACACACTAAATTATTGTCAAGGGGGCTGTATTCACACAGACGTATGTAAGCACCGGACGCAGGTAGAATGCAACATGCTGTGTCCCACCTGCGTTTGGTGCTTACATGCAGCCTTGACAATAATTGAGTGCATTTACTCCTGTGCTTCTCTGCAGTTGAACTAAAGAAAACAGAACGCAGGGGAGCGCAGCAAAAAACGCCCGTGTGTAACAGCCCTAAGACAGTAGCGTCACTAGAGGGGGGCAGCCGGGCCCTGCCCCCTCCGTACGGCCGCATTTTCAGTGGCGCACGGGCTGCCGGGGGGGGCCTGAGGGGGTGCGGGCCCTGGCCCGCTCGCACCCCCTGCTCCCCCGGTAGTTCCGCCACTGCCCTAAGAGATGAATTGCAAAGGAAAGAATAAACACAGGCATAAACTGAGAATGACACAGTACTTCAAACCTACCAAATTCCAAAGTGTTATCAGACAATTTCATCTACATACATAGCCCATAGCAGTACATGGTATACAAACATTGTTTACTTTGTTATGGAAGCAGTGTCACCTATATCAGATACAGGTTGCTTTACAAACAAAAGGCATCGACATCATGACTGTTCCCACTGCAGAATACCTATGAATCCATGTATTCCTTAAAAAAACCTTCTTGCCATGAGCATCTTACTCACTTGGCATATTAATTTAGACAACAGAATTGAGCTTGTTATTTCTGCTTGAATCTGATTTTCTTTAAAGAACAAAGCTTAGGGGTATTAAATATTCTGAAGTTCCTAATTTGGCAATGAAGCAATGTCTTTGGCAACTATGTGGTTTGCAACAATTTGGCCTGTGATTTTAAAACCTTTTGGCATGTGAATTGTTAAATAGGTACAAACAGATCCAAACACAGTCATATTCAACTGGATTGTGATGAAGAAGGGGAAGTTAGAAGCTTTATGGTTTATAAATAGTTATCTAGTAAATATACTTATACTGGGAAGAGGCAGTGAATACCTGGGGTTAGGTTTTCTGTAAATCTGTAACAGACCTTCATTTTATCCTGGAATTTCAACCTTAAAGGGGAAATAAGGCCAGCATTTGTGTTCTTTTGTAAATAAATCGTATAGGCGTATTGATATACATTTCCCTTTATGATTCAGTGAGAACTGTGCACAGAAGCTGAGTCAATATTGACATTGGCAAGCCCAAATAGAACTGAAAAACCTTAAAAGGAAAGCCTTTATTATTCTCCTAGAACATACATGAATTATTGTAGCAGTTCAATAATAGATAAATAAGTGACAGCACTGAATATGGTGTAACTTATAAGTCCAGTTTTATTGCAATCAGCAGAGCCAAGGGGCAGTACAAGGGTTTGACACAATTGGCCTCTCTCAGAATCTCATTTTTTTCCATGCAGTCAGCAGTAATGAGGCTCACAACAAAATGTCAGGAGGAAGGAAATAAATGTCTAATAACCCATATCAACAAAGGAGCTATTTGCTTTCAAACAGGTGACGAGTAAATATTCTCTGCTGGGGGCTTGTTGTTCTGGGTTACCAGATCTGGTCTTCCAACTATTATTACATGAAGAACCGTAAGGGCTAATATGAATAATAAGTAAATGTATAAACAATGATATAAAAAAAGAAATAGACAAGCAAGGGCTAAGCAGGCAAGGTACATAACTTGGGCTTAGATGGAGGGGGGGGGCAGTTAGTGACCAGACAGGGTCTGAGATGTGTGTGTGTATGGGGGGTGTAATGAGCAGTGGTGGTAGAATTGGTAAGTGGGTGGCACAGCAGGCATGACACTGGGCCAAGTAGTACTGACTTTGATGCCAATAATATTGCCCTGGCTTTGAGAAGACCAGATGTACTAATTTCTTTTAAACAGCAACATTTTAAAAAAATCAAATAACTGAATAAAAGCTAAATTAAAAGATTATACTTATCTGAAAGTCTCAATGTGTATGTATTGGATACTGCAGGAATTGGGCGTGTAACATTTTTTCTTCCATAACCTGGCAGCAAACTGCATGTTCTCTTGCACAATTGAGGGAAAACATTGCTTTTGAAGGTTCAGGGCGCATGCACAAATATGCATTTCCTGCCAGCAAGCAATATTTTAATCCAACTTAATATTGTGCCAGAATCAATATTTTTCTGTTGCTGGGCTGCTGGGTGAACCTTTCTGACGTGTCTGAGCTTTTCACCTCCTAAAGACCTTCATTTGGATAACAGGGTGCTGGTCATAAAATTCACTTGGGAGTTCATCCTCATGCAGCTGCAAATATACAGGCCTTTGTCCTTTTTCTATTCCCCCTTTGTAAGCCTTATTAATTGTCCATCTGGTGCCCCGCATCTGCAGTCTGCAGTCCCTATCTGCTTTGTTACAGGATACGCTTGCAATGGCATTTAGATTTATGGAAGGTATTGTTTATATTATACTGTATCCTTTCTATCACATTATAATATGAGCCACAGCTAAAGGCTCCATTCTTTCTCTTGATTTATGTGCTTGTTGGGGACAAGTTCTGGTACCAAGTTGCTAGAAAAAGAAATACAGCGTGATGAACCTTGTGGCTGTGTCTATTATTGTACATACAGGCACAAATGGAGACCTACAGCACATACTGGGGCTCATTTATCAACACTGGGCTAATTTGCCCATGGGCAGTAACCCATAGCAACCAATCAGTGCTTGGCTTTTTTTCAGGCAGCTGCAGGTAGATCAATGAATGTAACAATCTGATTGGTTGCTATGGGTAACTGCTCACGGGCAAATTTGCTCAGTGTTGATAAATGACCTCCATTGTATGTACATTTTTATATTAAAGGAAACTACTGAATAATTACCTATAGTTCTGATTCACATTTATAGCATAACTAGATTTGGTCCTGTGCCCCCACCAGAAAAACACAAATACCCACAATCAACACTAATTTGTTAACTTCACCCCCTCCAAGCAGCCATATCACCCACCCCACCGTTTTTCCAATGTGGGGCTTCCCTTTGGTTCCCTAACTCTGCAGTTTTTTTATGCTGCAGTTTTTTCTCTTGATTAGTCCCAGAGTCTGGTAGCTAGTAAAATCTCTGCACCCCTGTAGTTATGCCCCTTGTTATATTATAGGGATTCTACAACCAGAAAACTATTTGTTTTAGCTATACCAGAAAGAAAAGCTGAAAATAAAAATGCCAGTCATGTATAGCTTACTTCACACTGATTAATAGTAATTCATAATAGAAATGATGTGGAACTAGGAGTAGGCAGCAGAGGCACCTGTTTAGGGTGCAACTTTTTTGAGAAAAGGAAGGTTGGGGGGGGCACTGTTCATAAAGTAAGTTTATTGCAGCTTTATTGTGATATTCCATCAATCAATAAGATTGTTGACATCTTCATAAAATGCCTAGTACTGCACTAATGCATGGGAAAATGGCTCTCCTCGCTCTCACCTACGCCTGGACCTCCATCAAAAATAGGATTGTAGTCTACAACCCCAAATAGCACTCCTACAACTTTACCCAATTGGCCTACCACATCCTATCAAAAAGCTCCTATTTCATGTCTTCAACATGGCTGCCATCCTGATAGCAAGAGCCTGGAAAAAACCTAAAACCCCCAGTATCCAGCAACTAATTCTGCAAATAGTACTGCAGCCACTAAAGCAAAATATGCCAAATTTTGGGATTCCTGGCACCTACAGTAACTGAAAACTTACCCATTGCTTTCCTCTTCCTCTTATATATAGAAATCAATACCACTGGCTTATGAAATGATATTCATTGGACAACATTCATACTATGTGCCTTCTAACCATCTATAACCAACCCTCTTTCCTCTTCTATTTTCGGTGTCTTGACTGTGTAAATCTAATGCTATATTTGAAACAATAGTTTGGTTATTTTAATAAAACTTTAAGTTACAAAAAAAAATAGAATTGCAGTTCCATTATATGTCCTCTTATATAAAATACCTCTTCTGCCACACAGTTATCAATGGGTGCAAAGAGCATAGTGATGCAAGGGAACCCTGGAATAATTAACTGCCTTGAGAAGATGTTAATTCCACAGCACACTTTACATGTTACCCCTCTACATACGACTGACTTGCACCAAGAGAATTACTTGCACATCAGTGCATCAAAATAGATGTCATTCACCAACACAATTACAAGATAAACCAGCACCAAGACAAGCATTCTAATTTGTGGCTGCACTCAGGGGCGCTGCACCAATTAGGCGAGTTGAAAAACTCACCTCAGGTGGCAGTACCAATTAGATTACCAGGAGAGGTTTCACAATTTTTTTTGGTGAAACAGGACAGATTCTCTCATCACTATTGTTGAGGATTAGTCACAACTCTCGTCTGATGTCTGTAATTATCAGCAGTTTGCAGCAATGCCACATCTCATGACACTTAGGGGCACATTTACTAAGCTCGAGTGAAGGATTAGAATGAAAAATATCGAATTGGCTACTTCGACCTTCGACTACGACTTCGAATCGAACGATTCGAACTAAAAATCGTTCGACTATTCGACCATTCGATAGTCGAAGTACTGTCTCTTTAAAAAAAACTTAGATTACCTACTTCGCCACCTAAAACCTACCGAGCACCAATGTTAGCCTATGGGGAAGGTCCACATAAGCTTTCCTAGCTTTTTTTGATCTAAGGAAAACCGTTCGATCGATGGATTAAAATCCTTCAAATCGTTTGATTCGAAGGATTTAATTGTTCGATCAAACGTTTTTTCCTTCGATCGTTCGAACAAACGAAATGTGGTAAATCCTTCTACATCAATATTCAAAGTCGAAGGATTTTACTTCGAGGGTCGAATATCGAGGGTTCATTAACCCTCGATATTCAACCAATAGTAAATGTGCCCCTTAGGGCACATTTACTAACCTTGAGTGAAGGATTAGAATGAAAAATACTTCAAATATTGACGTTTTTTTTTGGCTACTTCGACCATCGAATTGGCTACTTCGAATACGACTTTGAATCGAACGATTCGAACTAAAAATCGTTCGACTATTCGACCATTCGATAGTCGAAGTACTGTCTCTTTAAAAAAAACTTAGACTACCTACTTCGCCACCTAAAACCTACCGAGCACCAATGTTAGCCTATGGGGAAGGTCCACATAAGCTTTCCTAGCTTTTTTTGATCTAAGGAAAACCGTTCGATCGATGGATTAAAATCCTTCAAATCGTTTGATTCGAAGGATTTAATTGTTCGATCAAAGTTTTTTCCTTCGATCGTTCGAACAAACGAAATGTGGTAAATCCTTCTACATCAATATTCAAAGTCGAAGGATTTTACTTCGAGGGTCGAATATCGAGGGTTCATTAACCCTCGATATTCAACCAATAGTAAATGTGCCCCTTAGGGCACATTTACTAACCTTGAGTGAAGGATTAGAATGAAAAATACTTCAAATATTGACGTTTTTTTTTTGGCTACTTCGACCATCGAATTGGCTACTTCGAATACGACTTTGAATCGAACAATTCGAACTAAAAAACATTAGACTATTCGACCATTCAATAGTCGAAGTACTGTCTCTTTAAAAAAAATGTCGACTACCTACTTCGCCACCTAAAACCTACCGAGCACCAATGTTAGCCTATGGGGAAGGTCCCCATAAGGTTTCCTAGCTTTTTTTGATCGAAGGAAAATCGTTCGATCGATGGATTAAAATCCTTCGAATCGTTTGATCGTTCGATCGAACGAAATGCGGTAAATCCTTCGACTTCGATATTCGAAGTCGAAGGATTTTACTTCAAGGTTCGAATTTAGAGAGTTAATTAACCCTCGATATTCAACCAATAGTAAATGTGCCCCTTACAGGGAGATCAGATACAAGTACACAATGCAACCGGAATTGTGCAGAACCCATGAGCCAGCAATACACGTGAATTCCACAACTTATTGTTTTTACTATTTTATTTTTGGTCCTTTGGTTCAGCAGTGAGATAGACAGGGAAACCAAATATGATCTTCCTGAAACCATGAGAAGGTTCTGATAGGAAATGGCAGCACCCTATTTGCAAACTTCAGGTACTGAATCAATTTTGACATTGTATATTATATATTATGGCGAGGAAGAGGCTCGACGTACCCCGCGGATTTGCATTGTGCTTAGTGCTTTCTGAAATCTGGATAGTGTCTAATAATAACCTGCTGTATAACAGAATTCATATGCCCAAATCATTTCTATGTCACAAAAGATTCACGGTAATGAGAGAATTAATTTTGTGGCCCATGAGAATTCATTGAATTCAGCTACATACTGTAAATCAAATTCAGTATTGGCACATTGATAAAGGTTAACTCAATAACAATAACACTGTCAAGGCTATCAGAAGATGTTCCTGACAGGTAAGTCCACGAGGATTTCCCAGTTTGTATATTCATAAATCTTTGCCTACACTAAATCTCCAGCCTTGGCTAAGAAGTGACTTGCTGCTATTCAGGAGGATGCCTCTAGTGGAATAAGGTGCTGGAAACATCTTCATTCCTTTTAACAATGTGTTAGTATTCTTAAATATGTTTTTTTGTTGGAGGCTAAAGCAATTCCCTGAGACTTTTGTTCAGCTTTATTTAAAACATGCTAGAAAGGAGAAGAAAATATATATTTGTTCGTGCTAGTTTTGTCTGTTATGGTTAGAATAGCAGCTGCCCTCAGTTTTGATATAAAACCTGCCTATTCAATGGTCATAAGTAGACACAATCGAGGTCATGATGTCACATGAAGAACAACACAACAACTACAAAACTCGGTGAATAAAAATATTTCCACTCTGTTTTCCCCAAACTTCCCAAAGTATACTTATAAAGCCAATCCAAAATAAATTAGGTTAGCAGTTTTCCATGAATAAAGCGCGCATAATCTTAAACATAAAAACATACATGTGAATAATTGAGCTTTATTTAATGTTAAAACACTAACCTAATTTATTTTGCACTACACAACTCAGACAAGATGAATGAGACTGGAAAGGCATTATTGCTAAGTAAATGCTCCTGAGTTTCTTGACATAAAGGGGCCGATTCACTAAATTCGAGTGAAGGATTCGAAGTAAAAAAACAAAGTTTTTTTTTCGATTCGAAGGATTTAATCGTTCGATCGAAGGAATAATCCTTTGATCGTACGATCGCAGTATTTGTGCTAAATCCTTCGACTTCGATATTCGAAGTCGAAGGATTTCAATTCCTAGTCGAATATCGAGGGTTAATTAACCCTCGATATTCGACCCTTAATGAATCAGCCCCTTTAATGTTTGCATAAATAAGCTTAGGTTGACATTTTATTCATTAGGTGTCCCACATTTCGGCATTTCTGGAGCGATGGTGGAACACTCAATTATTCACTTTGTCAAAACATTGCTAGAAAATATTGATATATATTGATATATTTGATTGGTTGAACGGCACTCATTCTGTAGTTTGGTTGGATCATAATTCAAAAGTACACAGGCAAACAGGTCCGGCTTGGCTTGTTTTACCTTGCAAATCAGCTAGTCTGTCGGTTCTGTAAAGCATTGTTTTGTTTTTGCATTCCTTTGCAACAAGTTTTAGAGGGTTCGACATGGTTGAACTTTATGAACAAATATCTTACCCCAGCCTGACATATGTCCTTTTATATGTTTTAAGAGCTCATGGCACCAACTATGTTAGGATAAGCAGTACTACACCTGTACCTATAGACTACTCCCACACTCAAACCAGTATGGACAGGGTCCACTTGAGATTAAACATTAAACAGTCATAGGGTAGCCCAGCCCTAATTAAAGGAGAACGAAAGCCTAAAACAGAATATGGCTATAAGTGCATTATTTTATTTACTGACCCATAAAATAAACCAGTGTACCAGCCCAGAGGTTCAGCAGCCCTATAATATGGAATTGATCCATGCCTTTAAAGAGCTTTCCAACTTCAAGCCATCTTTTGACTGTCAGTGGCACTGCACATGCTCAGTGTGCTCTGTGCAACTGATGAAAATCAATTGGAAAATTAGGTTCATCGATCATAGAAGCTGATGCTACCTTAGAACTGGGGGCATCTTTAGATGCACATATTTTCAATGATAAAGGGATGTGGTCATCTTGGGCTAATAAAGAAGTCCAAATCTTAACATGTGTAGGGACCTATAGGATATCCTATCCCTATAGAGTTAATCCCCTACCTTTCCTATGTAGTTCTCTTATCTTTTGATATTGGGCAAAGCCCTTGCAACAGTTTAAGTGTAACCACCTCCCCTATTGGACAAAGAGTGTAATGACACTCCCCTGCCACACTGCTATATAGTGTTGTGCAGGGAGTGGCCTCTTCCTCTTTGGCTCCTGGTATTGCTGCTAGGTGATCTCCATTGAGCCTGGGATCACCATAGGCCCCAGGAAGTCATTTATCCCAAAGGAACCTGACACCTTTGGTGCTTAAGTCGGGGACCAGGTAACCCCGTGAACGAGGAACAGCTAGCATAGTAAGTTCCTGTAATAGACTCTCTAGGAGAGTAAGACAGAGAGGTGTAGCAGAAAGAGCAGTTGTCACTCCAACAAGGATTGTAGAAGGAAGTAGCTTTCCCACAAGGCCTGTTTGCCTTTAGAGCAGGGAACTCAGGGAATCTAGGTTAGCAAAGGACTACCTGTACCCTACCTGATCGATCCCGATCCCCTCACTGGCAACGTTGGTTAACTGGGAGTTGATGTACACCTATCTGCAAATACCTAAAGGAGTCGCTTCTGTCTGACTGTGATCCTTACTATGTCCACTGTGATTTCCATCTGCTGTATCCAACAACTCCTGCGTGAGTAAACCTGATGTCATTTGCCTCTGGCATAATAAACCATCTCTCTTGTTTGCATAAAGAACCTCCTGGCGTCCAGTTCATCTATTTTTACACTAATTAGCCTGTGGGTTGTAGTTTTACAACATCTTAAAGGGGAAGCTTCCATGCTCTGCCTTGAGTGTAGATTCGCAGTGTAACCCATGCTCATACACTAGCTGGACACAGTTAACTATCTATGTGCTGAATAGCCCAAGAAAGCGTTACACGTGTACTATTTCTAGGCTGCTTCTTAAGCTTCAGTTCGGATGTGGTCTAACTAGGGAAATCACTAAAGTAACTGGAATCCAAGATGACCAAGAGGGTCATACAGCATGGATTCTACATAAAGGACACCTATGGATAATACATATTTCCTCAGGAAAAACTGATATAAAGCATACATTTATAAAGCAAGCAGAAAGGGAAAGGTATTGCTTGCAAGGCTAAAAACATGAAGTCAACCCCTGCCACAGTTCCGTGCAGAGAAGTGGGAACACTTAGCGGCACAGAAGCAAATCTTAATTGGTGTGGTCTATATGCATACTAAATAAAATAGGGACCACAGGAACATGGAAGCATAACAGAGTAACACTGCTTTACACACTAGGCAAAAAAAATAAATTAAATGCAAGTGCCAACTTAAAGCACAGATGATTTCTCTTTTAATACTGGCCATGAGCACTTGTCTCGATGGTAGTGATTAATGCCAGAGAAAAACAGAGCAAATTAAAATGTGTTTTAATTTTACATACTGTATAGAGTAGAGTGCCAGAGGACACACAGTACCTTTTTACAATACATTTTTAATATTGGCAAGATGGTAAGTGCTGTTAAGAACTATAAGAAATGTAAATAAATGATAAGAGGAGAGATATAGCTCTGTGGAAGTGCTCAGAATGCAGAAAGCCAAGATGAAACATAAAGGAGGCTTAAAGGAGCACCCGAAAGGAGCACCCAAGGCAGCAGACCTGATGCTGCCCACCTCTCCCCTACCCAAGACTTCCTCCAGAGCTTGGGACTGGGGCAAGAGGGGGGTGGGATCAATAGCGTAGAAAGCACAATTGCACTCTCTATACTGAAAAGAGGCAACATTTATTTTACAAGCAGAAATTTGAATCCGACAGTTATCTGGTATGGTTATTTGTTGCCCCTGGCAAAGTGTCATCTGAGGGAGGTTTCTTAGTTTGCCTTATAGCAGAAATAGCATTGGAAACAATAAAAAAGAAAAAAAAAATATTCTTTAAAGCAGAAATCTTGTTTTTATTGCATTGTGCTTGTTGCCAGATCTTCTTGTGTATAGCTGTCAGTGCCTGTTGTCTTATAAAGCCAATCCTGGTCTATTTTGTTCAGTGATAATATACATGTGATGCAAGCCCCAAATGCTTGTTTTAAATAAAATATATTTTTTTCTAGTACATTATGAACAATGCATGCATTGTGTTTTTTCTTTGCATTCTTGCTCTTTGAATTCTTACTCAGGACCAGGTGCTCAAGGCAATCTGGCCTGCCACGTTGCCCCAAACCACCGCACGCGAGTGCACATGAGCATGCACGCAAACAAAGGCGCATATTCATGTTCTTTATAGTCAACCGGGGTAGGCAGCAGGGAAGGTACATGCCTGGTGCTCACCCAAGCTTTGCTCCCTAGGCACGAACCTCTTCTGCCTACCCCTAGTTCTGGCCCTGTTCTTACTGTCATTTCTGCTTTTTGGTCCAGTCTGTATTGATGTTCTTACTCAGAATCAAGGCTGTTTACTGTATTTTAAAAATATGTTATATAAACCTTTAAAAAAATGTTTTAAATTGCAGACAGCTTTAGGGCTTAACTTCGTATGTATACTTTTTGTTCCATTTCAGCTTTTGCATATAATCAATCCCTAGACCAGGGATCCCCAACCTTTTGAACCCGTGAGCAACATTCAGAAGTAAAAGGAGTTGGGGAGCAACACTAGCATAAGAAATGTTCTTGGGGTGCCAAATAAGTGCTGTGATTGGCCATTTGGTAGCCCCTATGTGGATTGTCAACCTACATTGAGGCTCTGTTTGGCAGTACACCTGGTTTTTATACAACC
Organism: Xenopus laevis; assembly: GCF_017654675.1. Classification (NCBI taxonomy): domain Eukaryota; kingdom Metazoa; phylum Chordata; class Amphibia; order Anura; family Pipidae; genus Xenopus; species Xenopus laevis. Next base: position 76,492,289 of record NC_054388.1, read on the forward strand.
AAAACTTGCCTCCAAGCCTGTAATTCAAAAATAATCCTCTACTTTGAGGCCATTGGGAGCAACATCCAAAGGTTTGGAGAGCAACATGTTGCTCACGAGCTACTGGTTGGGGACCACTGCCCTAGACTATTCCCACTACCCTGATTTTGTAATAGGGCTCATTCATTATGTTTCCTGATAAATTATTACAAATTATTCAGGGCTCAGCAGGGGGTCATTAATGATGATACCCTAGCTTTACAATAAGCTCAGTTTTTGTGCAATAGACTTCTTTCCACTCATTTCAGTGCCTGCATATCCAAAAACAACTTATACTGCATGTTAACTTGGTGTGGTTGACCTAATGGCACAGGGCCTGTGTAGCCAGCACTTCCTATTCTGATATTCTAAATATGTTCTGCGTTTAAGAATAAAATGTAGTTCCTATTCAGCTGCACAAATCAAAACTAAAGGTAATTATTCAAATAATGTCATCCTCATATATCTCATCTCTTCGTCTCCTACATAGTTCAACATGGGTCACGTGTGCAAGTGTGCGTATAAGACCAGGGTAGGCAGCCGCACTCTAATCCCGATTTTTTAATCTATTGTGGGTGCTTGCTCAAATTGTACATGTAAATCTTCACATAGAGCCGCACTCCAATATTGAATGAATAAAGTCACATTTATTGCATAAATTTGTGGTCCAACGTTTCGGCCCACCGTAGGTAAAGGCTTGATAAAGGCCCTAAGGTGGGCCGAAACGTTGGACACACAAATTTATGCAATAAATGTGACTTTATTCATTCAATATTGGAGTGCAGCTCTATTTGAAGGTTTGTATATATATATATATATATATATATATATATATATATATATATATACTTCAAAAAAGACCAGCAAAACCAGGATTTCTGTGTATCAAAGCAAAGTGTATTAAATTATTGCATGAATAGCCGACGTGACGTTTCGGTCCACGCAGGGACCTTCCTCATGGCAACCATGCTCATATTCCCAATCACCATAAATACCCAACAAAAGGAAGTGACATCAATAGCAATTAGTGACTGCTGTGCATTTTCAAAAAACTTTAAGAACAATTTTAAAGTTAATATGTAAAAGACCGACAAATGCCAATAATATATTCATCATGTTACTTGGTGCAATACCATGTGTACCACCCTTAATATGTTATCATAAAATATTAAATATGTGCATGAACAATATGTTCGATAAAATAGTACCTGTGTTTTAAAAGTAACAGTGTAGCTACAATACTTAATGTGTAATGGCTAAAAGTCATATACATAAAAACAATTACAAATGCCCCAAGGTATATACGAGCTCCCTTAGAATCGGATACTAGCTGTGTAATCCTAAAACAATTGTGGGAAAAATTCCCATTCTGGTCAACCACTTTTAGGGGCTCTTATCTAGGTCTGAGGCAAAAAGACAGCTTACGTACTAAGTACATGGAACAACAGAACACATACCGTTGGCAGATAAATTAATTCCTTACGTTATTACACTTATATGTTAACTACATAGGGAGCTCATTCACTCACAGGAAGCAGCTCAATGATAATGAGCTATTCAGACCCCTCGGGTGAACACAGTTCAGTTTATATGTCCAAAATGCTTCTCTCTGTAATAAAGCTTGATCAATGTTGCCTCCCCTTGGTAGATCTGCAATACAATCAATAGGCATGCATTTAAATGCAGAAGCTGGATGTTTAGCCAACAACCAATGCTGAGCCACAGGCTGTTTCGATATGTCTTGTTTAGTATCTTTCCTAGGTTTGGGGTCAAGTGCGGCCCTAATGGTTGCCCGGTGCATACTGATGCGCTCACTCAGTTGTCTACGGGTCTTGCCGCAATACAATAAACCACACGGGCACTTAATAATGTATATCACATTCTGTGAAGTGCAGGTTAATCTCTGCTTAATGTCATATGGTCTGCCCGTGTGTGGATGAAAAAACGTATCTCCTGTGATCAAGGAGCTGCACATAACGCAACCGCCACATCTGTAAACACCCTCTTTGCCTGTAACAGTCAATGACTTGTACTTGCTTACCGGGTCCGCCGGTGACAGAAGTTCTTTTATGTTCCTGTGCCTCCTGTGTCCAAAGCGAATTCGTTTACGATTAATGCCCGTAAGTTCTGTATCAGATTGAACAATAGGCCATTGCTGTAATACAGATTTCTTGATTAGAGGGGTACATGCATCAAATGCGGTCATATAGTAAATTATGTCCTCCGCATTTTTCTTTCCAACAGCACTAATATATATATATATATATATATACTGTATATATATATATATATATATATATATATATATATATATATATATATATAGTGAATAAAGTACCCCCTCTTGTAAAATATAAGGATATTATAAGTTACCGAGGAGTTTCATGACGATATAAAAACAAGAGGCCGAAGGCCGAGTGTTTTTATACAGGTCATGGAACTCCGAGGTAACTTATAATATCCTTATATTTTGCAACTGGGGGTACTTTATTTATTATAATACACAAGTTTTAGTGAGTCATGTGACAGAAATGACATCAGAACTCACCGTTTATAACGATGACATCAGAACTCACTGTTTATAAGGATATAATTTACAGGATATTCATGGCTTTTTTGTATTATATATATATATATATATATATATATATATATATATATATATATATATATATATATATATATACACACACATATACCTATACCTATAGTTGATGTAATGTTGCACTTTCTTGTTCTCTCTGCAGTAGAGTATTCTGGAAATGTTTCATGTGACGAATTTGTACAAAATAAGGATGTCATATATCTGTAGGGTATCAGTGGTGTAGATATGATTTATTGCATTCAGATCCCCTGTTGACTAGATACAATTTTACTGGTTTAGTCTTTTGTAATATGTCTGTTTATGCAGCTACACACTCGGCTCTTATATAGACTCATTAACCTAGCACTGGTTCTTCCTTTACTCAACCTTGTTGCAAATATACTGTTTATTTTGAATTGCTTTACTCCAAGATACAAGTCTAGCTACAGTATTTGTTCATCTCAATGTTATATATATTCACTTTTTACCTTCCTCTTAACATGTTGCTGTTTATTGGGTACCTTATGTTAAAATTTCAGCTTCTCCATTTCTCATCAAGGAAATAAGCTTCAGACTCTTCTCCGCTGTTTTCTAGTATAGTTAGTCATCCTGGAATTAAGGCGTGTAAGATCTCAGTAAATATCTCAGATACATGTTATAGCAACCACCACAGCAAGCCGTTTCCCCTCCCCAATGTTTTTTTATTTATTTCCTCGTCTTTTCTAAGGCAGTGTAACCTTGACTTGGACATTATCTCTATCCATCTTCATTCCCCGAGTATAAGAAGGTCTGATATCTAGGCTAGAACAAAATCAGCTAAGACCACAGCTTTCTATATAAATCACAGGGTTAATTCTTCATTAAGCAGTGAGCAGATTCAGAAACAGATCAAAGTCACAAACGTACCAAACTAAGGGGTGATTGATAATGTACAGGGAAGGCAAGAGTCATAATAAAATGGTAACTTGAGATTAAACCGATAAGGACTGAGCTTCTGTTGTGTATAGTATCTATGGCTCTATAATACAGGCAATACTTGCTGGATAGAAAGGCTCTTTCTATTTCTGAAATCTGATTTAGTCACACGGTCCCATCAAGCTGGGTTTTTTTATGTAGTTCTGCAGACAAGCAAGTGCAAAAAAAATATTTACAGAGGTGAAGATCTCTTTACAGCAAATGTATCAAATGAAGCAGCTACCGTATACACTGTATGTATCTGCAGCACACAATGGCATGCTGTAAAATGTGTTACTTATTGATTTTACTAATTTTTAATTAATTTCCCTGGCCCACTGCAACCTAAGCTCTCCCTGTGGAAGGGTCAACTCTGGATGCTCATTAAAATTATGGATAACTCCACGCAAAAGGAATGGCAGTGAGTATTTTTAGATCCTCTGTAGCTGAAGATAAAAAGGGAAGCCAATTGCAAGAAAAACCCTTCACACCAATTATCTCCCCAGAGTTGTGACTGTGTAGCTGGCTCCTACAGGAAATGCTTTTCTCCCTTATATTAAACCCAAAGTCCAGGTTGCATTGTTGTGGTGAAGGCCAAACAATATAACATGGCTTGGATTTATTATATCTATCATATAGCAGGTGCAATGCCAATGAGCTCAGCACAAAGAATTTATTAGCGATAAAGTAGATTAAGTAGAATTTCAAGTAACATGCTGCCAAAAGACCCCTTAAAGGAAAACTATACCCCCAAAATGAATACTTAAGCAACAGATAGTTTATATCAAATTGAATGACATATTAAAGAATCTTACCAAACTGGAATATATATTTACATAAATATTGCCCTTTTACATCTCTTGCCTTGAACCACCATTTTGTGACTCTATCTGTGCTGCCTCAGAGATCACCTGACCAGAAATACTACAACACTAACTGTAACAGGAAGAAGTAAGGAAGCAAAAGGCAGAACTCTGTCTGTTAATTGGCTCATGTGACCTTACATGTGGTTTGTATGTGTGCACAGTGAATCTTACGATCTCAGGGGGCGGCCCTTATTTTTTAAAATGGCAATTTTCTATTTATGATTACCCAATGGCACATACTACTAAAAAAGTATATTATTATGATAATGGTTCATTTACATGAAGCAGGGTTTTACACATGAGCTGTTTTACTCAGTATCTTTTAATAGAGACCTACATTGTTTGGGGGGTATAGTTTTCCTTTAAGGTTGAGCAGAAGGCAGATAACATGCATAAAATCAGAAGATCCCCACTCAGAATAGGTAATTAGAATTATAAGGGTCAGGCCATGGTTATTCTGAATAGACTATTTGCAATTGGTCATGTTTTATCCTATTGGTTGTTCAATCATTGAAATGCTATTTTGACATGTTAACTGTTATCTAGTTGCTAGGGTCCCTACCAATCAGGATATGATTTGATTGAAAGAATGGAAGATAGCAAAGTTCCTGAAATGTAATCTGAGTACAGGTAATACAAAATAAATTACTGTTATGTTTTGGGTAGCCAAGGATGAGTATAACAGTGCTTTATTAGCAGGCTCATGCAGGCATTACACAACAGTAACTTTTACTTTTAAGCTGACAGGAAGTATGCACAATATAAGTCTGGGCACAGTGACATCTACAGGCCATTAGTATAAACACCACATATTCCCCCTATAGTAGGAAAGCATTTGGGCAAATGTAATAAACAACAACAATGCATATTAAAGCAATAATATAAATTATTCACATCACATAGTCCTGGGTCCATGCAGGTAGTTTTATGATTCTCTCAGTATGCCTTATAGGTTCACTTTCTTCAGGCTTATTGCGGTTGACATCAGGAGAAGGAAAATATCCTTCATCAAATTGAGCTTCTCCGAAGTCATATCTAACAGGAGCAAGATGACTTGCATTCAATATGCGTCCATCAGACAGTTCATATGTGTATGGTCCTCGCTGGCGTCTCACTTCAAGTGGTGTAGTAAATTTAGATTGTCCTTGTTTCAGTATTGCTGGTTTCTTAATTCTGACTAAAGATCCAGGCTGAAAGTGCACTTCTGTTGCACCAGGTTTTCTGTCAGTATAAGCCTTACATATGGCTTGTTGACGTTTCACAATGTCAGCATGATTTTGATTTTGATGATTTTGTAGGCACAGTATTTTGTGGAAGTTTGATGTCTGCCATATAATAATTCAGCTGGAGATGATTGGGTTGTTGCATGGCACGTTACTCTGTAGTTATGTAGGAACTCTGTTGTAAATACTTTCCAAGATTTCCCAGTAAACTTTGCTGTCTGTAGTGCTTCTTTCAGACTTCTGTTGAATCGCTTGATTTCTCCATTTGCTTGTGGGTAATACACTGAAGATTTCCTATGCACAATATTCCTCTCTCTTAGAAAGGATTCAAACTCATATGAGACAAAGTGTGGTCCGTTGTCTGATATTAACTCCTTTGGATTACCTTCTCTGCTGAAGACTGTAGACAGAAATGTTATTACTGTAGCTGATGTTATATGAGAAACAAATGCAATTTCAGCCATTTACTGTAATAGTCTATCAAGGTTATAGCAAATCTACAGTCTATAGGAGCATCTGTAAAAGGACCGACAATAGCAAATTTTTCCCATGCTGAATCAGGGAATGGTACTGCTTTTACAACTGGTCTCACCTTAACTTTGTGTACAAAGTTCTTTGAACAACCCAGTGAAGTGTTGCTTTGTGGTGAAATTTTAGACACTGGCTGTGTGGCAGGCACTGGTGCTGTAGTAGTGAGACCATCAACTAATTGTAGGTGTAATGCAGCAAAGAGATCCCTTCCAATTATAGCAGTACCCTTATTCACAATGTAAAAGTCACAAGTAACTGACCAGTTTCAGGGCAGGTGCAACAAGTGGATCTTTTGCAAAGTATTTCAAGAAAATATCCTTCGATAGTATAGAAACAGCTGAACCTGTATCAAACATTAGGTTAATGGAGTGTCCCTTGTCAGCAGAAGCAGTACTGACACTGACAGTGTATATAAACTTGTCTGGAATAAATGTACCAGCTTTATCCACACTGAATACTGTAACATTTGTAGTAGTGACTTCATGAACATCTTTAGCAGATCTTAGAAAATTGTCCTACCTTTTTGCATTTGCAGCACTGTAAAGCTTTTGCAGGACATGTAACATGATTTGCAGTATTTTCTATTTGTATTTGCTGTATGGTTTTGCAGTGTAGGTGAATCCCTTTCCTTAGCACTGTATTTTGCCTGTGACTGTGCATTATTAGGTCACAGTGTTGAATTCACAATCTGTACATTCCCAGCAGTTCCCTGACGGAGAGTTTTAGGGGCAAATTCACTAAGATTCGTAGTTGCGCCAGGCGTAACTTCGCCGCACTTCGCCAGGCGTAGTTTCGCCAGCGCTTCGCAAATTCACTAAAATCCGAAGTTGCGCTCAGGGGCAGCTTAAGGTTGCGAAGTTGCACTAGCGTTGATTCGCTAAGTGAAGCGAAGTTACGCTAGCGAAGGCTAATTTGCATACGACGCCAAATTCAAATTTCAATGGAGGAATACGTATAAGCAACAAATGCCTAGAAAACCTTCAGAACATCAAATAAAAATTGTATTTTGCCCTACACATGTGCCCACTGTATAGGTAAGTTGCCATGAGTCAGGAAATGTAGGGGGGAAGGAGGGGAGCTCCAAAAAATTTTTCGATCTTTTTCAGCCTATCACCCATAATGTAGAAAACACGCCAGCGTTTTTTGGGACTTAGAAAAAATTTTGACTTTTTTTTTGAAGCAATCCCTATCTACTCTATTGCGCTTCGCCTGGTCTGAGGTGGCGAAGGAAGTCTAGTGTAAAAGGTAGCGTTCAGTACACTGCGCGCGTTCGTGAATTTGCGTAGTTACGTCTGTAGCGAAACTTCGCCAGGCATAAGGGTGCGAAGTAACACTAGCGAATCTACGCCAGCGTTCGTTAGTGAATTTGCGCAGTAACGAAAATGCCAAACGCTAGCGAAGTAACTCTAGCGTTCGTCGCTTCGGCGCTTAGTGAATTTGCCCCTTAGCCTCTGCCACTGCTGTTTCAATTTGGGTAGCAACTGTAATAGCCTTTGCAAGGGTTAAATCCTGCTCTAGGAGCAGTCTCTCTCTAATGTGAGGTGAGTTTGTTTTTTCCACTATTTGGTCTCTTAGCATTTCATCTGTTAGAGTCCCAAACTCACAGGTAACAACCAGCTCTTTTAAATTGTTCTGTGGATTCGCCATTACGTTGTCCACATTGGTGGAATTTATATCTTTCAGCAACCACATTTACTCTTGGCACGAAAAAGTTCTTTATAGCAGTAAGAGCAGTTTTATTTATAAGTATCATCAGGTAACGGTAATGTATAGAATATACGCTGTCCCTCTGCTCCCAGGCAGTGAATAATTAAAGCATGGTTTCTAGCAGCAGAAATCTCCCCATGGTCAGCAGCAAAAATGTAATTTTCAAACATACGGATCCAAGCAGTAAAAGGTATGGTAGGCTCACCAGGGTTTGGAAGAAAAGATGCAGGCTGCTGCAGAGGTAGAAGAGCCATCTTGTCGTGAATCTGTTATGTTTTGGGTAGCCGAGGATGAGTAGAGTATAACAGTGCTTTATTAGCAGGCTCATGCTGGCATTACACAACAGTAACTTTCACTTTTAAGTTGACAGAAAGTATACACAGTATAAGTCTGGGCACAGTGACATCTACAGGCCATTTGTATAAACACCACAATTACTGCGTAGTAACAATAAAAATCTACCCTGCTGAGAGTCACTGGCCTTGGGTACCAGAAAGCATTTGAAATTTCAGATTAGACAGAGGTAGAAAAGAAAGGCAAATAAATTAACCTCTTGCAAATTTTGGAATATCAGTGTCTGCATCATAGTATAGATATTTCCACTTTAATTGAAATGCATGACGAACACTGTATTGGTTTATGTGCAATGATGCAAAAGGAATTGAATTAAAGGTCAATAATCCAATCAACAGGGAGGGTTTATATACCCTGGTACAAGAGAGGTGGCACAACAACCCATGTAACAGGCAACAGAGGCCTGGATTTTCATTCATTTCTAGGTCATGGAAAATGTCTCCATATTTTGTCATTGCTTAAGGTCCATTTTTAAAAAGAAGACGTGTATGTACTGAGAGGGGCTCAGGAGAGCGGGATCTAGTATCTTGGGCATCCAGTGTTCGAGGATAATACAATTAGCTTTCTTTCATACTCATCATGATTTGGCCATCTATGAACAATAAACTAATGTGAAAATATGATTTGTAAAGTATGTTGGCCATAAGTGAGTATTTGTTTTCAGAGGTGATGAATATATTGCACATTACACAAACAGTAAAAAGAGTCTCCTATTGGCCCCTCACCCTGTGGTTATTTTGTTACCACTTTATAAGTTATATTGTTCTGGGATAAATACAGAACTAGTGTGGTGCTCTAATATTATTTTGTGGTAAGTGCTGGCTGATAATATATTGAATGAATACAGAAAGCCATTTGAATTAGTCAGCTTCTCAGAATGAACCCTATTCTGTTAAATAGGTTTTACAGTTTACGTTCATTTTTTGTATTTTATAGCATGAGCAACTCTTAGCAACAAAAGCAGCTGAAAGCAATCCCGCTCTACGAGGTTACAATTATATTATTATAACTACTTTTTATTACAGATCTTTCTGCTCAGATCATCTCCTATCTATCTCTCAGTCTCTCATTCAATGCACTGCCTGGCTGCTAGGGTAAATTGGACCCTACTTCTTCACAATATGTTTCAGTAACACAGGCCAGATATTTTAGAGAAAACTACTGTATGCCAAGAAACTTTCAATTCTGTGAGCTAGGATTGATGGAGGGAAGTAGGAAAGAAGAAGGAATGATGGATGGGTGGATGGAAGAAAGAAGAAGGTAGGATGGATGGAAGGAAGGATGGAAAGAAGAAGAAGAAGGGAGGAAGGAATGTGTTCTTTTCCTTCTTGACAACTGATTACAGATAGCAGCTACCCTATTTTCCCCAGAATTATGGGCTATTACTGATGAAGATAATGAATGATGATGATATCGATGGACTGTCATGTGCTGCCTTGGGTTATCCACCCCTTAGGGCAGAGACACACGCTTATATTCAGGGAGATTTAGTCGTCTGGCGATAAATCTCCTCTTCTTGGGGGTGACTAATCCCCCCGAATAGCCTCCGGCCGACTAGAATCTAAATTGCGGGCAGGATGGCACTCGGAGCGCTTCGTTTTCTGAAGTTGCCCGAAGTTTCCTCGTGAGGCAACTTCGGGCAACTTTGGAAAATGAAGCACACTGATTGCCATCCCACCAGCGATTTACATTCTAGCTGACGGGACGCTGTTCGGGGAGATTAATCGCCTAGAAGAAGAGGAGATTTGTCACCGGGCGACTAATCTCCACAAATCTGAGCGTGTGTCTCTGCCCTAAAGCATACAGTCTTGTGACAACAAATTTATACATCCAATCCTAAACTCCAGTTCTCTAGATATTTGACATGAGATTTGTGACTGGCTGTGTCTTATGTGCTGTGCCAAGATCATTACAAGCCTAGTTGCTAATGGTCCTGGGTGCTTGCATGCTTCACAAAGAGGGGGATTCTGAAGTATATGGCAGAAAAAGAGATTTACTGCCTAATTAGCTCTCTTAAAGAGTTCAGTGATGGGGAAGTAAGGGTTGATTGTTTATCTAGCCAATGATACTGGATTATCTTTGGTTAATGAGAGCTTAATACTTCTACTAAGAAGCCCTATATATCATATGTCTGTACTTTGTGTTTTAAAGGAGAACTAAACACTAAAAACAAATATTCCATCTTTTATATACTGAATTTAGGGCTGGAACTAGGGGTAGGCAGAAGAGGCACCTGGCTAGGGCACAATGATAGGGGGCACTGGGCAAGTACCTGTTAAAGGGTCTTATGTCCACCCCTAGTCTATGTTCCCTCCCCTCCAGGGCCGCTATTGGGGGGAACAGGGGTGACTATAATCCCATGGCGGTGGCTGTGGATCTCAGGTGGGCCCAGCTGTGCTGCTCTGGAGAAGAACGAAGAAGCCCTCGATGGAAAAGAATGAAGAAGCCATGATGGAAAAGAACAAAGAAGCACATGACAGAAAGCAATGAAGAAGGCACTGTGGAAAAGAATGAAGAAGCCCACAACAGAAAAGAATGAAGAAGCCACGAAGAAAAAGAATGAAGAAGCCCGCAACAGAAAAAAATTGAGCCATGATGGAAAAGCATGAAGAAGCAACAGAAAAGAATGAAGAAGCTGTCGCTGGAGAATGAATAAGCGCAGTCGCCGTGGAGGAACTTTAAAGGGTAAGTTTCACAGAACACCAATGCTTTTTGTAACTTGCAGGGGGACTGGCACCATTCGTTTTATAAACTTGTGGAGGGCCCTGACACCAATTTTTTTTTTTACTTGTAGAGGGCTCTGGCACAAATTTTTTAGCTGGTAGGGGGCTCTAGCCACCAATGTTTTTTTTAACTTGTAGGGGGCCCTGGCATCAATGTTTTTTTTAACTTGTCAGGCCACTGGCCACAAAATTTTTTTTTAACTTGGGGGGGGGGGCTCTGGCCACCAAATTTTATTTTTAGCTTGCACAGGGGCCCTGACCACCAGTGGAGTGGGTTGGGTCCGAGGTGGGCGGTGGCCAGGGGGTCTAATTCTTTAGTTAAGCTTTAGTTCTCATTTAAAAGCAACATATATATATATTCCATATGATTAAATAACTGGGGGTTAAGACTATTAAGAACCATTTGTTATCTCTTTATTTCACAAGACTATTTGTCAAACATCAATCAGTAAACTGCCTTTTTGTCAGTCACTGAATGCACAGAATATAAGCCGGCTATAGCTGTACAGCACAGCAACACAATATTCAACATATGCAGCATGTACAGTATATCTGTCAGCACTGTATATTGACAATAATTGATAAACAACCACTGTAACAAAAGAATGATTTAAGTATGTGTTTAGGATTTGTATTTAGTCATGAGGTGAAGTCCAATTACTTTATAACTAGTGTGACTGCTTTTTAGGGCAGTGGCTGTCGGGGTTATTTGTCACTTGTGATAAAAAATGCACTACTGCGGGTTACAAATCTCCCAAAAATGCCTCTCCACTAGAAATAACTAAAATAGCCGGTAGTAAAAACAACGTATCACTTCCTTCTTCCAAAGTCGGCCAATGTTGCCTTGAATGAAACTTCAGCGACTTTGCCATATGTATGTTTCATCGCCATCTATTTCAGTTAATGGAGACGCATTTTCGAGAGATTTGTCGCCGGCAGCAGTGCATAATTGTGGATGACAAATCTGCCCATTGGCCACTGCCCTAAATGAGAAGGAAAACTTCAATCACTGGTGGATGCTTAATGGTAGGCATCCCACCTGATTATAGTCACTTACCTGATACCCCAGGCCAGTGTTCCTGTTAACAGAAAACTGCTCTGGCCCAGGGTATTTCTGAACAAGCACCACAGACTAAACATCTTCTTCCCCTTCTTCTTTCTTCAAAATCCTGGGCAGGCACATGTGCAGTAAAAAAGCCGGCTTTTTGTTAAAGTTCAACTTTTCACACTGCTGCACATGTGCACTTGGACATAAGCAGGGAAATGATTGCTCCGTGGTGCCTGTACCCGTGCTCAGGGAGTACCCTGAGTCATTGTAGTTTTCTGCTAACAGAAACAGTAGCCAGAGGTATCAAGTAGGTGATTATAAAAACTGAAGGGGTTGCTTACATTTGGCACCCTCCAATGATTCAGAATTTCCTTCACCTTTAAGAAACTAAACACAAATAATACAATATGCAACCAATTAAAACAGGAGTGCCCATACTTTACTAATGCAGGGTCTACTTTTAGTGATGTTGGCCCATTATGATCCATACCTATAATATCACTGTTAGCATTCTGTTCCATGGAAAATATTACTTAAATATTTTATTGATTTATGAGAGAATTTACAGTATATTACTATATTTAACAAACAACTATTTTTATGAAACCTTTAAGTAATAAATATCTGAATGAAAAGAATGAAACAGGAGGGTGATTTAGACAAGCTGTTTGTTGACAGAGTCTTGAGATCTACTGCTCATCTGCTGGTAGATCTCGATCGACCTTTTGGACACCCCTGAATTAAAACATAATTGACACCTTCTATATACAGCATGTTTTAGATTTCCAAGCTGCACAACATACTCATTTCAGTATGTGGACTAATATTTACACTCTTAAATGTTAAGTATCTGCTCTCAAAGTGTGTAAGTGGCCCACCAAGTCTTTATTGTATGTAAAATCAGCTGAACACATCTTGCACTCAAGCAAACACTGATCTTTATTGCAAGACTGTGTCACATTTATGGATTGCCAATGCAGCTCTTCCCCAAAAGCAAAACAAAAGGCCAGCTCTGTTGTTTTGTTAATATGTTAGGCACGCCCCCTTACATTCAGTGAATACGTTTTTATCCTGGGCTGGTGATTCTTTTAGTGAAAAAGCAGAAGCAGCATTGTGCTTACATTTGCCAGCTGTCCCTAGTGCAGACTTAAGCTGGCCATACACGGAGAGATACTCTCGTTTGGCTATGTCGCGAAATGAGTGGATCTCCCCCCGATATGCCGACATTGAGGTGGCATAATGCTGCCTATATGGGTGGTCAGATCCCGGGACTTCATCTAAGAACAGATGCGGTTGCGATCCAACCAGATTTTTAACCCTGCCCAATCGACATCTGGCCGACTTTCAGCCAGATATTGATCAGGGAAGCCCATCGGAAGTGTATGGCCAACTTTAGACTTGTGTACGTGCAAGTGTCTGACAAGGGAAGCCTGGGAAAGGTAAGTAAGATGGCGGTGTGGCACTTTAGTTTTTTCCTAAAAAGAGCACCAGCTATTGAATTCACTAACATATTGGCACCCCTTCTGATGCAACCTCCTTTTTGGTCCCCCTGCATCTTATACAAGTTCCCACTGATATGTGCAGTCACCTGAAATCAACATACTGCCATCACCAACAGGGCCGGCCTTAGGCCTATTGGATCAATTGGGCCCAATAGGGCCCCGCACCTCTGGGGGCCCCGCACCACAGGGCAGCACAGATAATATTTCCCTCAGCATATGATGCTGCCTGGCCTGCCCCCAACTTTGAGAGTCCAGCCCATCCCCAAATCCATAGGTCCAGCCCACCCCCAACTATGATAAGCCAGCCTATCCCCCAACTCCATAGGTCTAGCCTGCCCCCAACTCTGATAGGCCCAGCTTTCCTCCAATCTTGATAGGCCCTGCCTGCCCCCAATCCAACCAAGCCTGCTCCCAAGCTGTATCAGCCCAGCCTGCCCCAAACTAATTGGCCCAGTCCACTCTCCTATTTCCTCCCTCTCTCTCTTACCCTGTGTGCCCCTATTATGTGCCCCTATTTCATCCCTCTCACTCTTTCACCTTGTCTGCCCCTTTCCTTTCTATTTTGTGCCTGTATGCCCTTATTTTCCTAAATACTTGGTGTGTCAGTAGCCAGCAACACTTTGTCTAGGGGCCCCGCCAACATGGTCCCAATTGGGCCCCACATTTGATAGGATCAGCCCTGATCACCAACAGTATCTTAGGTTCTTCACTAACCTGTGACCTACACACTGTATTCCTAATGGCAATACCCCATAAGTATCCTCAAAGGGAACAATGCTACCCATCTACACTCCCTGAAGAGGTCTTCACTCCCTTTTGCCTTAGTGGACAATTTCAAATTAATTAATTTATTGGACTTGAGCACCAATGAACTTCATGTGGTTTGCCAATTGAAAGTGACGATTTAATTATGTTAATTACAAAAGGAGTAAACCCAATGAGGTAGACTACCACCTCTGATAAAGTGACGAAACGCGTTAGGCAGAGGATTCTAAATGTTATGTAAGTGTCTTATATTATATTGTAATAAATGAAAACCTATCATCTGAGTTCCCCTTTGTTGCTTGAAAGGTTTTCCCAGCCAACGGCACTGGTCCCAGGGAGGATCCATAGAGAGATGGGAGATCTCCGGAAGTGAAGGGAAAGATGCAGGAGCAGTGGAACACGAGGAAGCAGACGGGATTGCAGACAGGACTCCATCACAACCAAACATCGGCACATGTAGACAGGACTACTAGGAACACCAAAACCAGGAGAAACAACACCACGCGACTGTACATGGGGATCCTGTAAGTGTTAACTAAGCAGGAATCCGATGCTAAGTGTATGTTAGCACACATTGGTTTTTTTCTCTGTCTCCTTCTTGTGTTTTTCTGAGGCTGAGCACAGGCTGGAGAGGAGGATCGTTAACAGCTTGGGAGTTCAGCATTACATTCTCAGAAACTTACGGGACTGCAAAGGCACAAGAAAAAAGCCGGTTGGGGTAGAGTGAGTAACATCGAAGTTGGGAATAGAATTTATTACAGGAAGCGCATACATATTTTAAATAATTTATTTTGCCTGACATTGGCTACCTACCAGTGGTCCAATTTTTGGACCCCAAAAAAAGAAAGGGACTTAGCTTGAAATGCTATGGACGTATTGAGGGAAAGGTCTAAATAAAGACCAACCTTAAGGGATGATGCCAATACTGTCTGGAGCAGGAACTGCGATTAACTATTTGGCAAAATATATGTTTTACTCTCTTATAAGTAGTTTTTATTGTAGCATTATTATTAAATGGTATACACACAGTTGATAACCCATATCGGTTTAAATGCCGGGAATTCCCTACCATTCAGTTGAACTGAAACTACTTCAATGAGTGTTGAATAGTTTTCAAGAAAATCAAGAAAGTCCAGTTAATTTAAACTTATTTCTACATTCTAAAGGTGCTGTTCTGTTTTTGTGCATGAAGAATGCAGTTTATCAGACAAACAGCACAAAAGCCCAATACACACATTGCTTTTTTACCACTACATATGCCCTAAATACGTGTCAAAAACTACGTGAAAACAAACCAACCTCTGTTTTTAAAGGGATGACTATTCCTTTCAATGGTAAGTATAAAAAAAATAGTTTTACAGTTTTGCTGTGATTTTTCCTTTAAGATCTTTAGTTTCTCCTAAACCACAATTAAGAGCACATAATTGTCTTTCCAATAGTCAAAGGATACAATTAAGATAAACAGATTTCTTCAAGTAAGAACAAAGAGAGCATAAGTAGAAAACAATGGATTCCGCCAACATTTTGTGCCCTGGATCAAAATGACAAATGCTATAAGGTTGTAAGACCATCTTCTAAAACACACACTTGTGGATTGAATTGAACAGAGACAAATAATCAATAAAAAAACAACAATATGACCAAAAATGACCAGTAAATGTGTCACACAGCTGTTCATGGGTCAGTGGTATCAAAGCAGGAAAAAATTTGCAAGGAGACCAGTGCAATCCCCTCTAGTCCTATTGAATATGGCCTGGGATCCAATACAGTATGACCAGGCAGTGGCGGAACTACCGGGGGAGCAGGGGATGCGAGCGGGCCAGGGCCCACCCGGCAGCTTGCGCGCCACTGAAATGTGGGCCGAAAATCACGTACGGAGGGGGGCATAACTAGTTATGTTACTGAGACCAGGACTTGCAGACAGTAATCGAGATATGGGTCAAATGAATAACGTCCACAAAAAAAATGACTGCATACCTCAAGACCTCTGAGTAAAAGAATTCCTGTAACAGCTCTTTTTGTTATACCAATATATTTTTTCTGTGTCGGCCAAGGGAGGTCTATGTGTGTCTGCTGGTTTTGCTCCAATTCTTATAAATCATGGAAAAAATGCTCATGCTCTTGATTATTGCTAAATTTGCCATAAAAAAACTTTTCATTTTAATGCTTATTTGTTGCTGGCAGGCAAAGAAGAAATTGTTATTCCTGCAAATATTGTCATAACTAAGTAATTCAAAAAATAAACTACTGGACTGGCTGAGTGGTTATTGAAGACGTTTTTACTGCTCATCCGAGCAGCTTCTTCAATTAAAAAAATCTTCATATTCATATTGTCATAACTTGTTACTAGGTCTTCCATACTCCTAGGGACCCTCCAAAGTTATCTGCTGGCCATGTTGCTATGCCTCTGTACATGTATTTTGATTAATATGGCAATTAAAAAACAGGTTCTGAATCAACTGACCCCGGGTCTCTAAAAGATACTATGGGGCAGATTCACTAAAGGATGAAGTGGTTAACGCTAGCGTTACCATCCGCAGGGACATCGCCTATTCACTAACAGGCGCAGGCATCAATTCGCTAGCGAAAGAGACCGTCCCTAGCATTCGTTCACACTCTATCGCTAGGTGAGTTTTCGTTCTGGCATAAGGTCGTTACTCTGCAAATTCCTTAAAAGTCCAGATTTTGCTGAACGTTACCTTTTTCGCCAGATTTGACTTCGCCACCTTAGACCAGGCAAAGTGCTTAAAAGAAGCTAGATCTTCCTCAATCTTCTGTCACTTACATCATATACTGTGTGCCGAAAAATGCATTAAAGTTCCAAAAACGTTCCTTTTTTTAAGGGGGATTGCCTGCAAAAGTTCTAACGTAAACTTTTTTGGGGTTTTCTCCAGACATTTTGTAACATATGGAACATTCATTTTACAGTGGGTTCATGTGTAGGGCATTCTATTAATTCTCTTGTCTTTATTAAGGTTAATATTGACAGGTTGATGTACTGTTTGAGTTTAAAACAATCATTTAGGAAAGAATGGAATCTTTGGGCTTACACAATATCCATCCAGCAGTATTGACTGGATGCTTTTTATTAGTCTTTGGACATGAATTAAAAGACAAAAAGTTTGTGTAATAGGATAGGGACATTTACGAATGGTGCTGGTTGTATTACAGCCTGAATCCTCTTAAGTTTACAATGAAAAATTGCTGTTGCAGGTTAGACAAATGTTTTCCATGCTGTATCCCTACATTCATAATTAGTCAAGCCCTTTATCTCCATTACATTAAGTCTCTACTAGAAAAGCAACCAGCTTCATGTTTATAATATTATTAAGCACCCCTCCTGCTCTTTCAGCCATTACTTTGCAACTAGCATACATTAACACTGATATTGTTCTATAGCAAACGTTTCCAAAATATTTGCATTTATTCTGCTATGTTACTCAAAAAACTCACAGAAATCTTGAAAATCAGGATTAACAAAAACCACTGTTTTTCCAGTAGGCCCTACTGCAATGAACCTCCCATGTGTACTTTCAGTAACTGTAAGACAAAATGCCTTTCCTGTGTAACAAAATGTACCAAGGTTAACAAATATTCCCAGGTTTCCTACTATTGACACTGCAGTATCTGCTCTATACACTACACACAGGCAATCTCTCTAGCATATTGATGGGCAGGGCCCTGGCACTTTGGAGGATAATATCCTCCAAGTTTCTTTGCACTTTGATGGAATAGGAGCCTGCTGTGGATTCTTCTCCAGGCTAATACTTAATCAGATGCATCTGAAATTCTATAATTAGCATGTTACAATTAAATGAAACACTGGCAGAATGTATTGGCCTATTTGAGCTACACTTTTTATATTGGCTGGAAGGGCAGCTTTTAAAAGCAAAACTGTACCTCACAACGCCCATAAACCCATTAGTACTATGCTTGTTAGTACTAGATAAACAGCTTTGCTAGGACATGTGTGTGACGCACCCTCTCCAAATCTGTCAAAGTGAAGACAAGCTAAATAAGAATGGACTGCATGAGAAAAACATACTATAAAGCATATATTTGTGCCTCATGCATCTATATATTTGCATCAAGGGAATAATATATATCAGAAATGCGTTTCGGAAATTTTTCACGTTTCACAAATTTTTGGACGAAGCCAGACGGAACCGATTCGCCTATTGCTATTCGGCAGCACTGTATTCACATGGGGTGGATGGGGCAGGCAGATAGATGTCTCCCTTCCACCCCATACCTGTTCCCCAATACCTGTGGGATTAACAGTTATTAAAAGTTAGGGAGCAGTGAAGGAGATGCTGTGCTTTGCACCTCGTACCAGATTTTTTATCTGATACTAGGTGCAGAATGCTATTGTGCCCCTCAGGGTAAGGTCACACTGAGTGTTTCAGGGAGATTGCAGCGACCAATCTCCCTGAACGCCTTCCCTCCCTCTGCACTGGCTAAAATGAAAAATCGCCGGCGCTAATCACAGGCAGCGATTCATTTTCCGAAGTTGCCTCACGAGGAAACTTCGAGCGTCTTCGGAAAACGAACCGCCGCGTGTGATTAGCGCCACCGATTTTTAATTTTAGCCAGCGCAGAGTGAGGGAAGGCATTCAGGGAGATTGGTCGCCGCAAAGACGAGACGATTAGTCGGCAGTCGACTAAATCTCCCTGAAACGCTCAGTGGGACCTTACCCTAAGTGCTCTTGCACAATTGTACTCCAGGTCTTAAACCCAACAATACAGTTCTTTACAAAAGTATTCAAATCCTTATTTCTTTATTCTCTCCCTTAACTGATTAATAAATCTAAAATTGTATCCTTGTGGTGCTTTATTTCAAAGCACTAATATCCAAAATGAATCCCAGCTGATAAAAAAGCAGTCCCAATGCATGATGTTATCATACGTGACTGTATGTGAGATGTAAGTGAGATGGTTTTTTAGGTGTGGACATTGTTAGATTTATTCCAATGAAGAAGCGGCTATGGCGGAGCTCACTGCAGCGTGCAGCGATCCCTTCCTGGTCGCAGCTATCGCAAGACTTCGGGTGTTAGCCCCATACACTCCAATCTCACACAAATTGTTCCTCGCTAGCAGCGCTGGCCATTCAACGAAGGGAACACTGATGTTAATATCAATCCGGGTTTATTGTTTCACACAGTGCAGAGTTATGTTCACAGTGGGTGCGGTATATCAAAACCTACGCGTGTTGTTGTTAGATTTACACCATGTATATAGCTTTGAGAATTGCTCGAAGAGCTCTATATCAGTCTTATCTGACTGATAAAATCTTATCCCACATTGTAGTTGGGTGACTCCCATGCTTTTTGGCAAACTCCAGAGGTGCTTTTACATTGTTCTTCTATAGTCACCCTCCAATTTAGACCAGTGCAAATATCTTGACATGGATGACCAACACCCACACTAAGTATGGTGGCACTAGCATCATGCAGGGATAGGGCATCTTGTTTAAACAAAGGCCAGAATGGGTTGTACAAAATAAATGGTAATACTGCAAAATAATTTGTTTCAGTCTAATAAAAAACTGAAGCTTGAGCACAAGTTAATCTAAAAAATAGAGCAAATCTGCCTGAAATAATAACTCAAAAACATCACTCCCTAAACAGTGTGCAAAGTTGGTAAACAATTATACCAAACAATTTAGAGCTGCGTGTTTAGGGTGCAAAAGGCATCTCTCTGACACATTAAAGGATCAGTAACACCAAACAGGGAACATTTTTACTTTTAATATTTGTCTGCTGACAGAGCACGTACAAATAAATCATTTCTTGGCCTAGTTTTTATGAGGAATTCTCATAGTTCTGTAGAGAAACATGAATCACAATTGACCTCTTTTTATCTTCTCAAGTAAGAACTAGAACCATTATATTTTACACATCTTATCTGTTATCTGCTATGTTAATAATTATGAATAAGTTTATAATTCTTCACAGTCAAATAAGCAGATTAGTAGGCGGATATCATATTGAGGGAAGTATATACTGTAAGTGGCACATCCCTCTAAACCTTCCTCTGCAAATAATGTTACTATTGCACATATATATATGTATAATATAAGCCTATAAATGAATTGTCACAGATGTTTTGATCATCACTGTCAAACCCTCGGGTAAATGAGGTGCAATCATGGTGAAGTCAGTATATTGCAAAGTTGGATCATCGGCTTTCTGAGATAGAGTTGTATGCAACTTTGGATAGTGACCCTACTACTGTGGTTCAACAACAGTTCTAAGGAATTGGTTTCCTGTGGAATCCATCAGCAGACTCAATTTAATGATCAATGAAATATTTCATTAGCGATATGACTTTTTGCCTAAACTAAACTGTAAGGGGAATATTTATCAAAGAGTGAAGTTAGAGATTGCCAAAGGCCTCTAGAGTCAAATTCTGCCACTCTCCATTCATTTCTATGAGATTTTTAGAAAGTATTTATCAACGGGTGAAAGTGAAAGTTCATCCTTTGATGAATACACCTTTCAAAATTCCATAGAAATGAATGGAGAGTGATGGAATTTCACTCTAGAGGACTGTGGCGACCTCTAACTTCACTTTTTGATAAATATACCCCTAAGATGGATGTTGCCAGCCTTTTCACTTCAATGTCCCACAATAAGCGGCTGAGATAAGTGAAATGTGAATATACAGGTAGTCAGATCCATTTCTTTCTGCTGTTGTGGTTAATATACTATAGTAGCAGAACTATTTATTTCAGATTCCAAGAACAGTACTTCTTACAGCTGCGGGGGTGGCCAGTAGATCTAACTTTGACCTTGCCTCCTCCTTCTAAGTTTATGTTAGTTTGAGGAGGGCCACGTCTATCTGGGTGTCATCTTCTTCACATATTGTTTAGTGGAGGTACATCCATGAACTGTTCCTTTAGCAGAATGGATTCGCTATACTCATTCCACCAGCTGTTAAATGAAGCCCACCATCATATTCAATTTTTCCTGGGAGGATCCATTAGCTTGAATGTAGAGATCAAACAAACATTTTAGTACAGGCATCTTTTTGAAACCTAATGATAATAATCAAATATTGAAACGTTATAACTGATATGAGCAAACAAATCTGAGAAGTTACTGGATTAGGAAAACTTTTATTACATTTCCTTGAAATATATGCATCCAAATCACCATATTGGTGCAATCTGATCATGAATATGTGTGGGACCAATTCTCTACAATCACAGCAGCCCACAAAAATGCCAAAACATATTCCAGTTGGACACGGATTAAAAATAAATCTTTAAGGAACATGGAACTTGAACAGGACTAAAATGTGATATTGTTTATTTAATACATCACTACTTCATCAATCATTGAAATGACTCTTGGACTCTTGCTGCTCCAGCAGTTTTCTGTTATCCTCAACAAAGATTAATCAACATCACAAAATTAAAAGTAATAGTCTAATAAATGCAATTAGGCTTTCCGTTTTCCTTTCAAAACTCTGCATGATATTACAGTGCCTTGACTGGTAATCAGCAAAATAAATATAACAATGTTCCACTTGGGAGAACACAAATATCCCATGCCAAAAGCCAAAATTCAATAAACACTGAAAAAATTGGTATAATTTGACAACAATAAATATGTTATATGATGTGTGCAGACTGTACTTTGTGATTTTGTTCCTAGAAATTGTAGCCAGATGTTACGTGCCATTTAGCTAAATGTTAACAGGTTCCAGCTAATTGTTCTGGATTAATAAGAAAGAAATCTACACCACTTGTAAAATATAATCCAATGTCCCAAGCAAGGATGAAACTATCCTGCAGGAGACCCCAATAAATCTAATTCATAGCCCTATAAAACAGTAGGAAACATGAAGTTCATCTCCAGTGCCATATGATCGGGAGACTGCTGTGGTGGAAAAAAGCATATTGTAGCATTTAAACAGGCCTACATCAAGCATCAAGAGTACAAACACCATCCAACATTTCATCTCTTCTTCTGTTAATGTGGAGTAGCCTATAAACTGATACCCATGATGTCAAGCACAGTTATGAAGTTTGTCATCCAGTTCATAATACAACCAGCTAGGCTCATGTATGTTGATTTTGAACCCTGTGCTATCCTCACAAACATCATAAAGAGCAAATCAAATCTTGTATGAAGCCTTTACATGTACAGATATAGTCCCTGGTGCAGTTGTGGAGAAGTAGACAGCTCTGCACCTTTTCTGAGACTGCCCCTCCTTGGTTCTGCTAGATGCCCTGAGATATAAACTGAGATACAGCATGCCATTAAAGTGGACCTGTCACCCAGACACAAAAATCTGTATAATAAAAGTACTTTTCAAATTAAACATGAAATCCAATTTCTATTTTTTATTAAAGCATTCATAGCTGTTGTAAGCTCATTTAAAAATATCAGCTGTCAATCAAATATTGTCTGCCCCTCCTCTATGCCAATGGCACAGAGGCGGGGCAGACAATTACTTTCACTTTCCATTCAGCACTTCCTAGATGACACTGCTCTCCCCACATTCGCCCGTTCTCTTCACTGTTTAATTGTGTAGCCAGGGCATGGGGATGGACATCGGGTCCCCCCATTCTGGTGCACAAACAAGATTCTGAGATAACACAAGGCTTGTCTTAATAACAGTGTCCACAAAATGGCTCCTGCCTGCTTGCTATAATTTTGAGTTCCCAGACTGAAGGAAACAAGAATCTTAATAATATAAAATAATTTAAATAAAGTTCATTTTGCTTGACTAATGTGATAAAATAGGATTTTGAATATTTATTTTGGGTGACGGGTCCCCTTTAACTTACTCATGTACCACTCGGTTCTTTATGAAATGTTTCCAGGTACTCATACCGAAGGGACAGCCATGATATCCAATAGTAGTATTGATACTGTAACTGTCACTTGCAGTGCTCCTTCTCACCAAGCAAATTTTTATCAAGAAAGGGGACACAACAGCTAGTATTTGCCATAAGATAAATGTAAGCTGCTATGCTCCTGTATCATTTGGCATGAATACAGCGAGTAAAATGATTTATAGCCCAAGGACAGTTTTAGCATCTAAAATGGTGCCTGGAAAATGATCCACAGATGTTTAGGAAAGCCCAGAGAGATGCACTCTTATAATATACCCTTATATTTTAATGGCATCTCCTGTGAGATTTAGTTCTAACATTCTTGCAGACTCTAGACCAATAATAAGGACAACATGGTTGTGTCCATAAGAGGGTATTAAGTTTCTGGAGCCACTTAATAAGAGAGTTGTGTTTTCTATCAATTAAAAGGGGTGGTTCACCTTTAAGTGAAGATTTAGTATGTTAAAGAATGGCTTATCCTAAGCAACTTTTCAATTGGCCTTAATTTGCTTTTCATTTTTATAGTTTTCGAATGATTTGCCTACTTATTCTGATGCTTTCCAGTTTTCAAATAGGGGTCACTGACTCCATCTAAAAAGCAAAGGCTCTGTAAGATACGTATGTACCGATATTGCTACTTCTTATTACTAATCTTTCTTTTCAGGCCTCTCCTATTCATATCCCTGTCTCTCATTCAAATCAATGCATGGTTGCTAGGTTAATTTGGGCCCTAGCAACCAGATTGCTGAAGTTGCAAACTCGAGAGGTGCTGAATAAAAAGCTATATATCTAGAAAAATACAAATAAAAAAATAAAAGACAATTTCAAATTGTCTATCACTCTCTACATCATATCAAAAGTTAATTTAAAGGTGGACAACCCCTTTAAATATAATGTCGGTTTCCCATTATTGGAACAAACTGTGGTTCATATAAATAAATTGTTGTGCAGCCGTTTGGGCAACCTGAAATAGGACAATTGGGCATACACTTCCATAGAAAATAACAGACAAGCCCTACAGAATACATTGGTTTTAGTAACATTGGCAATAAAGGTACTTTAGGTAAACACGAACCCAAGAGTTGTAGGTGCTTGTTGGACAAATACAAACTTTGATTGTAGAGAAAACATTTTTAATTACCGCTAATGGTATTAGTGATCCTTTAGCCCCTGGACCTTTGACTTAACAAGATGCCATTTTGCAGTGATTGCATTTGCATGACAGAAGAACCAGAGAGGTTAGGGTGAAGAGGGCTAGAAGGAGGAAACATTTATTCCGCTATGCAATAAATGCTGAGAAAGCTTTCTTTGTGCTATAAGCCCAGTATCCCCTTAAAGCCAAAAATTAGAGGCTTTCGCTCCCGATAACCACTAGTTTATTAGTATAGCTGCAACCTGGAATACTGCTACTGAGAAGTAGGGCTTTCATAGTAACCAAATGAAAGAACCAGAGAGGTAAGGGCACTGGTTTAAATGGGTGAGCCACTCACTGTCATAGTTATAAAAACAATGGAACGCAAACGTGTGCAGCCTAACTGACCTTCATGCTGGGGGATGGGTTTCTGCAGAATAGTTTACAGTGTGGTGCAAGTAGGTAAAAGTATCACAAATAAAATATCTACAAATATTTTGGTGGCACAAAGTTAGAGTTTGGAATTGTTATTACACTTGAAAGAGAGAAATATTGGACAGTTAAAATGGCTATGGGGTTAACTAGCCTGATGGGTGAAAAGAAATGCTGTACAGAGGAAATTATATAATAAGGTTATAAGCTACAATGACTCATAACTCTGAACCAATGTAGCCATGTTTATCCACTTTGCAAGCAAATCCATGCCTTGGGCATACACACACATTAGCAGGTGAGTCAGTGCATCAGACAGGGCCAAATTTCACGAGACTGCATGGTCCCAGCACCGACCGCTTCACGTGCGCATGCCCCCCCCCCTCTCCATAGCTTGAGGGGCACTGAGTTAGGGGATGGAGGGGTAAACGGGATTCAAAACAGACATGCAGGTTTGGAATAATAAAATATTTGGCTATGTCTGAGCTAGAAAACCAGTGGTTCTATGTGCACTGTTGGCAACAATGACATCAAAGGAGCAATTCAGATGTGTCCTCCCAAGATGGCTTGAGTGAGAGTTAAAGCCTCTCATTTTAAGTTTAACGGAAATGCTGTCTGTGTGACATGGGGCATATGAATACCCCTCAGAAGCCACAAACCAATATCTTGGCCACAGGGACACAAAAGAGTAATTTGCATGTCTACGCTCATGATTTTTAAAACCTCTCATTTTTAGACTTGAGGGAATGCTATGGGGCATATTTATCACAGAGTTCAATAAGAGATCATCACAGTCCCCCATTCTTTATTCATTTCTATGGGATTTGTAAAGATACATTTTTCAATGGGTAAAAGCGAGCGTTCATCCCTTCATAAATGCCTTTAGAAATCACATAGAAACACATAAAGATTGGCGGAATTTTACTCTGGTGGACTATGACAAACTCTAATTTCAGTCTTTGATAACATTGCCCCATGTGTGTAGCATGGGGCACGAGAATTCCTTCTCTTACCCTCTGACTCGGAGACCATTTCATTTTCACTCCTGTAAGGTACTGTATGTTGGCTGCATGTGTGGAAATTCGGTGAACATATAAGTGGCCCTTTAAACATACTGACTGATGTTTTATAATAGAGTAGGCTTCACAGCATGTGAGTCAGCAGTAGATTGTGATTAATTATGCATTTTGAGGGATTTAATATCACAAGGGCAGTGCTACAAGTACTCGTGAATATTCCAGCACAATTATAATTTGTAGTCTGTATAAGGAAATGTTTTTTAGAAAAAATATTTTCTCCCAATAATAAATACAACTAGAGGGGCACAAGCTGAGCCCTGATAGAACAGCCTGTAAGGAAATGAATGTGATCACCAAGAGGTGTGATTAGTGCAGGGATCCCATTCCTTTAATAGTACAATATTATTGCAATACAACAAAGCTTTCACTTTTAAAGTGGCAATTAATAATACATTTTGATTTTAGCAGGATTAAGGGCCAGAGAGATGGGATCTTGCTAAATATACACAACTTAAAGTCAGCGGTGTTCCTAAGCGCTTTTTCGCCTCCAGCCAAGCAATATTAGCAATACTTATTATATTGAGTAATAAGGAAAACATTTGGGGGAGGGTATTGTTGTTTTCAGTTACTTTTAAAATAGTTTTCAACAGTTTTCGAAGGGAAAAGAACGTTTATGAGAATAATGATTACATAGTGATAGCCAATTCATACATTTTGTCTTGGCACAGAAAAGGCATGTGAGATTTAGAGGCTTAGCACCAATGAGTCTGTCAAATTGCACATTATATATATTATATATTTTATATACATAGTCCATCAGTGACTGCATGTTTAGTGCCTAAACAAAGTTTTAATCCGATGCCACTTCTCTCTTGCCGAGACATGTACCTGCCTTTCGTATTTAACATTTCATGGATTTGTAATTGTACTTAAGCTGGAAGCATTAGCTTCATGTGTCACCTGTCATACAAGTGCAGAGCTAGAGAAAATTTGCCTTAATGGAACATTTTGCTCTGGGCTGGGTCCTTGGTAACACACATATACAAATAAACAGCTGCCATTCAAGGTCATTTTGATGACCAGAGTTTCTCGTTTTGGTGCTAAGCCACACGGTGAGCAACCAACGGCACCAATTTATGAGGCTTTTGGACACCTAGGGGCAAAAAGGTGAAATGGAAACTTGTCACAAGTCACAGGATGTGATAACTCATACAAGTGCACAGAGAAAGGCAGAATTTCCCTCTGATAACCTGTGGCAAGCTCTGTTAAACCTTCTGATAAATATTTGTAAGAATATTTGCAAATTATACAGCTGTGTGTTGTGAAAATTGGAAGTCCCTGAACACACATATAGGAGATTGTGATATGAATCTACATCATTTCTTTCTCAAAATTAAGATTGGGTAACTACTCTGTATCTGTTACCATATTAATTATACTGTACATGTTATTTTGCACCAGTGCTTCAGTAATACCTCCAACAGCATTGGAGGGTTTTTTTCTATGAAAAAAATGTTTTTCCCTTTAAAACTCCATCCAGAAAAATAATATTTTAGTAAATAACTCCCCTAATGTCAGGCTTTAATCTCAACAGCTCTCTTTGAATGACTAACCATCATATCGAGAACATAACACAAAGTGACAAATAAGAAACCTTTTGTTCCCAACTGATGAATTATTGACACAAGCTGCAAGGACAACAACATGCCATGGCATCCCTGGCAACTGCCATATTGCTTTCCTATGCAGAGCTAGATAACATACTGGTTCTACGTATAACTTACTTTTGTTTTATAGTTATGTGGAATCCCTCAACCCAATCCAACACACAATATGACAAATGTACTAGGTATAAAACGTATATTTTAATAAAGGATAAATGCCATTATAAGAGAAATAGTTATTAATGGAGCATATCTACTGCATCAGGAGCAACTGTATAGGAGATCCTATCCTAAAGAGAATAAATGAGTAAGTGATAATTCTGAGCAGATTTTCTGAGCATTAGAAATATACAGTTGTGTTTAGACCAATAGCAGTGTGTATAAAAAAGTGACTAAAGCTCAAAATCCTTATAACAATTTATGCCATTTTTGCCATTCTATTAGTGACACAAACTGCTTGTTTCAAACAAACAAGTGATCCCTTTCCAAATGTATTTGCCAGGACAGCACTTGGTATTTTCTACTTTCTTAGCACAATTACTAGCCAGCAGTTTGTAGAATGTTATTCCCAACACTTCGCCAGGCGTAGATTCGCCAGGACAATGCTAATAAAATCCAGGAAGCCTAACACTTGCGAAGTTGCGCTAGCGTTACTGTGCCAAGCGAAACGAAGTTGCGATAGCGTTGGATAATTTGCATATGGCGCGAAGTTAAAGTTGAATGGACGTTACAGCAGCAAAATACATTACACTACACAAGCCCGGGAAACGTTAATAAAATAAAATAAAGTTGTTATATTGCCCTACACATGAGCCCACTGTATAGTCTATGTGCCATATGTTAGGAAATGTAGGGGGGAAGCTGGGTACCCCCAAATAAATGTACACTCTTTTTCAGCCTATCACCCTGAAAAAGCATTTTTTGGGAAATTTTTCAACAATTTTTTTAAGAACTCCTATCTACTCTATTGCACTTTGCCTGGTCTGAGGTGGCGAAGTCAAGTCTGGCGCAAGAGGTAACGTTCAGTAAAATCCGCATCTTAGTGAATTTGCGTAGTTACGTCCATTCACCAGTGCGAATATTCGCCAGACGTTAGGGAGCAAAGTACTGCTAGTCGACCTCCTTCGCTACCGAAGTTACGCCCGCTACCGTTAATAAATCGGCAAAGTACCGAAATGACGTCACTCTGGCGAATTTTCGCCCGCGTTAGTCACTTCGCCCTTTAGTAATTTGCCCCAAGGGTTTGTCAGACCTTCTTAAAACACAGTTGCCCTTACACACCTTAACACTAACAGTTAATTTACACACTGGCATAG
Source organism: Xenopus laevis (assembly GCF_017654675.1). Taxonomy (NCBI): domain Eukaryota; kingdom Metazoa; phylum Chordata; class Amphibia; order Anura; family Pipidae; genus Xenopus; species Xenopus laevis. Next base: position 76,520,972 of record NC_054388.1, read on the forward strand.
ACACACACACACAGGCACACACATACACTGGCATTCACACTCTAAGCTTAACACAACAGATTCACACTCATCTGCCCTGGGAAAGAAGCTGCTTCATCAGAAGTAGTGATGTGCAAATCTGTGCCACGAAATTTTGCGAAAAGCATTGAAGTCAATGGGCGTCAAAATTATTTTGATGCCTGTCAATTTTGACGCGAGTGACAATTTTGATGCGAGCGTCAATTTTTATATGCACGACCATTGGCCCAAATGCATTAAAGTCACTGGGTGTTTGAATCATTTTGACATGCAAAAATTTTTATATGCGCGCCAATTTTGAGATGTGTCAATTTTTCTTTGACACGTTGGATTTTTTGCCTGCGAATTGGCAACACAGTTTCACAAATTAATTAGATTGCGGCAAGATGGGGATATTTGCCGCTAATTTGTGTCTGGCGAATTTGATCTTCATGGACTTAGGAGCGATCCTGGGGCAGCCCCGGCGGTCTCTGCACTAGCTGAGTGATGGCCGAATTTATTTGGTAGGCGCAAATTCACTGCAAATGTTTTGTATTTCACCACCGGCTAATAAATTTGCTAAATTGCCGCAAAAATTAGACAGCGACAAATAAGTGAACAGCCATTGACTTTAATGAGTGTCAAATTGTTGTGGTGTTTGGAAATTGTCGGCATCGATTTTGACGCCCGCAAATTACGCTTGCGTCACATTTTCATTTCGTGAATTTGACAGAAATTAGCAAATTTTTTACGAAACGCGACAAATTTGCCCATCACTAGTTACAAGAGGCGGCTTTTTGCCATCCCTGGCAGTCGCTGTCGTCTGAGACAAGGTTCTCACCTGCTGTTCCTTGCTCTCAGGCTAGAGAATGTCAGCTTTAGATTTAGCTCAGATAGAGAAAGCTTCATGGAAAGCATGATTAACAACATTTATTTGTGAGTTAGCAGCAGATTATTACAGTGTGTCTCTGAGAATTCTGCTGATCTTTTGTTCAATTCTCAGGACAAAACAACCACTGATGTACTTGGTGAAGATTGATAATACCAGAAACAGAAAAAGACTCGCTTACACAAATCATGTGAACTGGTATAACCGTTTTTTTTTTTTTTTTTTTTGCTTTATGTGCTCCATTGTGCAAATCTTCAAGTGGAAAATACTTTCGAAATTCGACCATCGAATTGGATTACTTCGACTTTGAAAGTCAAAGTCTTTTTAATAGAATTTTACCATATTCGGTCGACGAAAATCGCTGGATCGTACGATGAAATCCTTTGAATCGAACGATTTTCCTTCGACTTCTTAAGACTTGGACAAATGTTGTAGGAGGTCCCCATTTGGTAACATAGCAATTCGGCAGGTTTAAGATGGCGAAGTGTCTTAGTCAAACTTTTTTTTAAAGAGACATTTGATTTTCGAAGTCAAACTTTTTACTTTTAAACTTTTTACTTTGAATCTAAGTCAAAGTCGAATTCGGCCTATTCGATGGTCGAAGTATCCAAAATAGTTAACTTTGAAAATTCACTTCGACCCTTAGTAAATCTGCACCTAACTGTTGCATAACCAACCACCCAGCCATCCAGTCTTGGGTTCCATTATTTCCACGGAACATTAGATAATTAGCAACAGCGCCAACTGCACTCTTCTTTGTATTGTATTTTGGATATCATTAGGGGACGTTAGATAATGTACCTTAATGACATAGAGTCATAGAACATTAAAAAAGTAATTATTATAAATGTTTTTAGTTTCAGAAATAATGCACAAACTGTGATGGTTGAGACCAAGCTTACATAATAAGTTAAACATGTTCCCTCTGTGCTGACTAGATGGACTGACTGTCGTCATCCGACTGTCGTGTTGTGTGTAGTTTGTAGCTGCAATGTTTCTATCACTTAAATTATATTCGGCGCCTATGACTGGTTGTTTGCATTTCCTCTTAGCCCGACACATCGGATAACATCGACCCGTGGAGTTCTGCCCTTGTACACCTAATTGAATTTGTTGATATTGGGTTGAATTCATCCAACCCTCAACTTTAATAAGGCCCCCAGTCCCTGAACTAGACACACAGCCCCACAGCATGATGGAACCTCCACCAAATTTGACAGTAGGTAGCAGGTGTTTTTCTTGGAATGCTGTGTTTTTCTGCCATGCAAAGTGCTTTTTGTTATGACCAAATAACTCAATTTGTGTCTCATCAGTCCAAAGCTCTTTGTTCCAAAATGACTGTGGCTTGTCTAAATGAGCTTTTGCATACAACAAGCGACTCTGTTTGTGGAGTGGGTGCTTTTTTCTCATCACCCTGCCATACAGATATTCTTTGTGCAAATTGCGCTGAATTGTAGAACGATGTACAGATTCACCATCTGCAGCAAGATGTTCTTACAGGTCCTTGGAGGTGATCTTTGGGTTGTCTGTAACCATTCTCACAATCCTCCGCATATGCCGCTCCTGTATTTTTCTTGGCCTGCCAGACCTGGGTTTTACAGCAACTGTGCCTGTGGCCTTCCATTTCCTGATTACATTCCTTACAGTTGAAACTGACAGTTTAAACCTCTGAGATAGCTTTTTGTAGCCTTCCCCTAAACCATAATACTGAACAATCTTTGTTTTCAGATCTTTTGATTGAGAGTTGCTTTGAGGATCCCATGATGTCACTCTTCAGAGGAGAGTCAAACAGAAGCACAACTTGCAACTGGCCACCTTAAATACCTTTTCTCATGATTGGACACACCTGCCTATGAAGTTCAAGGCTCTTAGATAGATAGATAGATAGATAGATAGATAGATAGATAGATAGATAGATAGATAGATGCAAATTTACTAAAGGGCGAAGTGACTAACGTTAGCGAAAATTCGCCAGCGTGACAGCATTTCATTACTTCGATGATTTACTAAAGGGCACTGGAGTAACTTCGCTAGTGAAGGAGATAGACTAGTGCTACTTCACACTCTTACGTCTGGCGAAGTTTCGTTCTGGCGAAAGAGCGTTACTTTGCAAATTCACTAAGATGGGCATTTTACCGAACATTACCTGTTACGTCAGACTTGCCTTCGCCAGCTCAGACCAGGCGAAGTGCAATGGAATGTGTAGGGCTTCTTCAATTCTTTGTTTAAAAATTTCCCAAAAAAATGCCGGCATCTTTTAATTTTTTCAGGGTGATAGGCTGCAAAAGTCCGTAAAATATTTTTTGGTTACCCGGGCTCCCCCACACATAAACTATACACTGGGCTCATGTGTAGGGAAATATAACAACTCATTTTATTACGGTTTCCCAGGCTTGTGTAGTGTAATGTATTTGCTGCAACATATACGTCCATTCAATTTTAACTTCCCACCATATGCAAAGTAGACAACGCTATCGCAACTTTGCTTCGCTTGGCGCAGTAAAGCTAGCACAACTTTGGCACCCTGGACACATCTTCAGATTTTAGTGAATTAGCGTTGTCCTGGCGAATCTATGCCTGGCGAAGTGTTTCGATGTGAGTGAAGCCGTCGCTGGCGTATTTACGGAGGTTAGTGAATTTGCCCCATACTGTCTTAGAATCCCTTCAGTACAATTAAAACATACAATTTAAAGCACTTTGTACCTATAAAAAACTAAATGAAAATGATCCTGGGGATGCACTAAATCCATGTAAATCATGATCAATGATGCATTCATAAATCAATAGCATATTATGGTAAAGTATAGGGATAAGGAAAGAAATACTGCTGGACCTTATTAACACTCATAAGTGTTATATACTGAATGTTTTCTTAAAAGTGCTGCAAGACAGACACCCACCTTGGTTTTTACAGATTTTGGATATGGATACAGGAACCTATTGTGATTAATGCTGACAACACTGATATGTTAGCCGTGTTTCTGCTCAGTACAATCTGAGGAGTTGACTGTGAATCAATGCAGACAAAATAAAGATGTGCGGTGTGTGCTTCCGCTTAAAATGTGTAATATCTACTGACGTGATAGTGCTGTCTGATCCGTCCAAACAAGGCAAGGCTTATCACGAGACTTACTTTAATCATCAGTCATATTTATGTTGATGCTTAAGTTCAGACACAAGCTATGATTGCTCAATACCCAACAATGAAAAATGTTTAGAACTTCATAAACTTTCCCTATTCTGGCATTCCCTGGCTTCACTCTCTCTCACACTGTGTACTTCCTGGTAGTCATATCTGACAAGTGAATGCAAATGGACAAACAAGCCTTATATGAGCAATAAAAGTACAGGGAGCAGAAGTATCTTACAAATTAACCATACAGTGCAGGTGGGACCTACACAGTCATCATCAGCAATGGCAGGCCTTGTTTTATTCCCATTGGAATGCAGATTATCTGTCTGAACTAAATATTCTGTCTACTGACACCAACTACAGTATATCCTGAATCCAGACACACCACAGCTATTTTGCAATCTACTACTTTAGCCCAAAGAGTACTTGATCTGCTTGTTACACCTATCTACATGAGGCCAAATCATGCAGGGTCTGTGCACTAGCATCTATAAACTATATATGTCTATATTTAGTGCTGAGATTATTATGTTATTAAATTGTTAGAATAGTACAGTACTGTATTCTAGTACAAAATTAGAAAACCACATCCATCATTTGTTTTTCCATCCTTAACTAAAGTGTTTCTGGTGGTTCCCTTGTTATTGGCAGCCTAGAATGTGGTTGCAGCTTTCATTTGAGTTTTTTTTTTTTTATAAATTTTGTTCCATACAGAAACAAAATACTTTAGCAAACTGCCTAGAAATATAAAAGTTATCCGCAGCTGTGACTGATCGACAACTCCCTGTTGTGGTGTCCCATAGTCCCTGTGATTCATAGTAGAGATTATGTGGTGTTATGTAGAAATAGCTGTAAATTTTCTGGTATTTGTTTTTAGTGATTGTTATCTGGGATCAGTTCCTTGCTCTTCTTTTATACATTTTAGAAGGTACTGCCGCGTATGGGGTTGCTTTGTAGGAAGAGTTTCTGATCAGCTCCAGCACATGGGACACTTCCTCTTCTCTGTTAAGTGAGATATCAAAAAATAAGTTCAATCTGAACAGGGTGAAAAGGTTTTTCTAAATTTGAAAATACTACAAAATACTAAAATAAAGTTATTTTCTGATATTGTGCTGAAATCACACAAAGCATGCATACAGTATGTGTGTGACAAGTCTGCACTCTTGGTTTGGCAGCTGTGGCATGATCTCTGCATAGAGTCTGTTATGACTGAAAAGTAGTTATGGCTCCCCAGGGCCTGCAGAATCATAACGTTCATGAAAATCAGAGGCTGCCGGCCAAGGAAAATGATGTGTGTTCCAAGCCAAACTTCAGATAGAGAGTAGAGGTGATGTGAATCATGAAGTGTTTTATTTCCAAGAGTTATCAGCACTGGACATTTGGAAACTAGGATTGCTGAACAGATGCAAATGTGTAGTTCATAGGCTCTTGTTTCAAAAAAGTCCTCCCACTCTGAAACGGTTACGTGGATATAGACGTCGTCACGTCACTGAACTAACTGCTAATTTGCCCATAGCTGGTGGGTACTAAACAGTCCAAGCACAACTATTCTTCCTTGGCATAATTACTGTAGTAACAGCTTCTATGAATAAAGTGACAGGTCTTGACAGTGGTGTAAATATGCTCAGAGAATGAGAGGGAGAAGTCAAAGATTATCCCTAGACGGTGTGCTGAGTTGACAGGGTTAATGAGCATGCCATTAATAGAGATAGTAAAATGGGGAGCAGGACCAGGATTTGGTGGAAAGATGATTAGTTCAGGTTCTGTTAGGTTGAGTTTAAAGTGGCGCTGGTTCATCCACTTGGAGATTGCTAGGAGGAAGTTGGAGATTTGAGCCTTGGTTTCAGCTGTTAATGAAGGGGTGGATAAATATATTTGGGTACCATCAGCATACAAATGATAATTAAAGCCAAATGAGCAGACGAGATCTCCCAACGACAGACTGTACAGGGAGAATAACAATGAACCAGGTACAGAAGCCTTGTGGCACCTCTACATTAAGTGGATCTGGAGAAGACGTTTCAGTAGCATAAGAGACAGTGAATGAACAGAAGTCAGAAGAGAGCCAAGATGCAGCCTGGTTGTGGATACCAAGCAAATACAGGATTTTGGAAGGAGGATCTGGGTTGCATTGGTAGAGGTGGGAATCTGATGGACACTACTTTACTGCTTTGTTTGAAAACAAAGTCCTGAGGAGAAATGCAAATTATTGGTTTTATTGGTGCAAATTGTTTTTCTCTTTGCAACTTTTATTACATTTCCCCCAAGGTGTTTGTAAACCCCTTAGCTCTAATCATGAATGTCCTTTTGAAGTTAAAACAGCCTGAGCTTTAAAATAGTCATTTAGTTATGGATCATATATTATATAAAAGTTTGCTTTAGGCCTAGCAGAAATATTTTACAATCTTCCCTTGCTTTTCCTGCCATAGTAGCAAATATTTACTTTGGTTGCAGCTTGTTTCCCTCTGGCACCCTTTCAATCAGTGCAAGCCCTGTGCTGGAATTCTCTCCTCTCAGATTGGTGGCTCAGTTAGGTGTAGTATCCGATGTCATTTTGTCACACCACTACACTAAACAATCAGTATAAAACAACAGATTTCTATTTGTGATTTTTGTATCGATGGAGATACATTCACAACTTAATGTTTTTCTCATGTCACTTGCTATGTCTTCTCTGGTTTCTAAGCTGGTAGTATATCCGGGAGCATGGTGGAGGGCTGCCTGCCAACTCTGGCAGTTGATCCATCTCTTTTCTCTGCTTCCAAAAGGACAAATCAGGGATGGCACTGGGAGCACACACCTATCAGCCCACACATGCTGCAAATTAATTCAATTAATTCATTTGACAGATCCCTGTGGCCATATCAGAAATCCATGTAAACACTTCCAACTTTTGATTATACAGACCTAAAACATTAACCTGCGGCAACCATTTAACATTTGGCTTAAACAGTGAGTTAGAAAACCTATTCAGTTTAGTTGTTTTCAGAAAATAAAGTTTTAGCAATTGTTATTTATGACCGTTTTTCTAATATTAAAGTGTAAAGTTTTATTTTTCACCTTCGAAAGGAGCTCTGGGGGAGGGGGGCAACACTGTTACTGTTCTAAATGTATACATTTAGTTAGATTTCTTATCTTTGGCCCTGCTTAGTAGAATCCCTGAGCTTCGTTAAAGGGCAGCTGCTGCCCAAAAATATTATCCCCAACCAAATATGTGGGCTAATAGAGTCCGTACTCCGGTTGGGGGTAAAAAAAAATTTTAAACTGCCCCCCATCAGTGCTAGGACACACCATGTTGTGCAAAATGCATTTGCATAATTTGCTTCCTACATCACACACATGCACATAATGAGCAAGTCATGACATTCACTCAATATGCCTGTACCCCAACATGGTCGCCCAATGCGGGTGGCCTGGTGCTGGGGGGGGGCAATTTTTGGAAAAAAAAAGCTACTGTTACCCCCAGGGCCAGAACTAGGGGTAGGCAGAAGAGGCACATGCCTAGGCTGCAATGTTAAAGGGGGCACCAGGCACATACCTCTTCTGATGCTTTCCCCTAGTTCAGACCATTAAGCCCAGAAGCTGTTGCTGCAGTACCTTCTGAAAACATGTGTGTGTGCATGCATTCTCGCACCTCCTCTGCATTGTGTCCTTTCTCGCCTCTTGCACTCTTCTGCATGTGCGAGAACAGTGGTGGGCGACGTAGCCCGGCACTGGTTACCCCCATCCTGAGCACCATTGGTTGGAGAAAATGTTTTTTTTTTGCCTACAGGTGCCCCTTAAAGGCAGCTGTTAGAATTGATAAAATAGTTACTAATATTCCACAGCTACTGCTGAGAAATGTATCAACTAATGTAGCAACAGATGTATCAGATTGTAACAGCTCAGAATCTGCTCCTGGATCACTGAGCTGCCAAACTGAAACACCAGAGACATAATACCTTAAAATTACATTTTGGAAAAAATATAAAAAATTAAAGATGGAAAGCAAATGAAAGTCTGTGGGGCTCATTTATAAACAGTGGGCAAATTTGCACCTGGGCAGTTACCCATGGCAACCAATCAGATTATTGCTTTCAGTGCTCAACCTACAGCTGTTTGAAAAAAGTTAATCACTGATTGGTTGCTATGGGTTAGTGCCCATTTTCAAATTTGCCTACTGTTTGTAAATGAGCCCCTTTATTTGGAAAGTTAACAACCCCTTTAACTTGATTTTTAAAGTGACAATTGTTTTTAAAATACAAAGTTCTGTGTTGGTTTTTTCTCCTTGGTACTGTGAGAACAGGTATGTTGATGGGTGGGACCATCTGAACCACAGGCTAAGCACTTTACTTACATGATCTTGCTTTTTTGGGCAGGTCATTTTGCTGTAGATTTTTGGCTTTGGTTTCTTCTTCACACTGCTAGAATGACGAGGAGAAAACATGAGAACTGGTCAGAATACAATTATCTATATTAGCCTATACTGTACCTACAGGTATATACAAATTAAAAATAAATATGAGTACTTTTGACTTTAAATTGCATTATATTAAACAAATGAATACTGAGGACCTAACTTATTGCTAGCAGATGAAAAAAACAGCTTTGCCAATGTAAAAGTGCTTTGATATAGCACGAGCAAAGAGAAATAGGCAATTAACTGGTTATAAACATTGTATGCTGAATTTGAATACAACACTTACAAGGATGTTTCTTGTTAGTTAAGTATTACACTTGCCCTGCCCATGGAGTTAAAAGGCTGCTCGTGAGAATGTAAACAGACAGAAATAAATAAACTGAGATTCTGGTGCAGATATTACTGGACGGTGCTTCTGTATGTTTTGGCTGGCTAAGCTATTGTTTTCTAGCTTTCTATCTGGGACTGCACTCAGCTGGGTGTCTGTGCTGCTTTTGTCAAAACATGTTCCAAAGGGGCCCATATTGCTTTGCATTGTCCTGCCTTAACTTTATATATATTTTTATATATATATATCTTAATCTCATCTGTGCATGCCTGCTCCCACAATTTAGCTCAGCCACACTGTTTCCTAATGGCATCTTATTGCTGGACTTTCAGCAGGGCCTCGTCTTTTACTAACAGCACTGACTAATAGCTTAAGGATTTCATGTCTTTTTGCACATCAATTCTTTTTAAGCAAACCTTCCTGTAGAAATGTTTATATATTATGAGCAATAGGTATGAACTAGGCAAGTCAATCCCTGCTCTGTCATCATAGAACAATTAATGGCATAATCCTTGATACTGTTGCTCGCTGATGTGTGCAATCCATCAAAGAGGTTTTGGAATATTCATTTGCTAGCACTCTCGGGTCATTGAAACGTCTATATACATTTCAGTAGAGGATTCTGGGGCACAGAGGATAAAGTTGTTAAAAACCTCTAGGAAGGATAAAAACACATCTGTTTTCTTTCTTTAAATAAAAAGACAATCCTTTTTTCTATTGTTTGACAAGGATTTAAATGCCTAGACAGATGGGGTACTTCTTCGCACCCCTGGAAAATTGTTCTCCCATGGGAGATGAAGTGCCAGACAATACCTGCCCCCTTGCATACGTTTCAGTTGAAGTAAAACAAATAAGATGCAGAGATCACAGATAAATAAGCACAAATGCAGAAGGAGGCATCTTTGCCCGATTGTAATGTGTTTTACATGTGTTGATTCAAACAAATAAAAAGGGCCGGTTATTGTCATTGATGTTTTATCACCGGCGGGGTGTGACATTTCTCACCGGGCAAACTCCTCGTTCGTCAGAGAAATAAATTCACTTTTTAGCAAGTGAGGTACTGTGCAGACCACCCTGACCCCCTCCCCAACTGCCCCACCAGACTCCCTTTCCCCCACTACCCTGCACCAGCACCCAAAATGCAAAATTGCACATCAGGGTTGGTGGCTGCCTCACAATATTCATTGCTGCCTTGAACTTGTACTTTGCTGGATGGGAACTAAGCTGCATAAATCCAAAGTGATGACAATAATATTCTATTGTTTTAATGTTTAAATTATTTTTAGCAGCCTTAATGTAAGGTAATCAAACTGCATATTGAATTTTACTTATTCCACATTAAAAGATACCATTTAACTACCCATGAATGTAGCATATGATGGAACGTGTGTATACTCTACTTGATGGCTTGGAACTCTACCATCAGTGCTGTTTTGTAGCAATCATATTTCTTACTGCCTGGTTTATACTATCATAACGATGACTTTATAAGCCTTGGCACAAGAGTAGCACTTTACCATTTGTTCATTCTACTGCTGACATTAAAAAGCAATAAGCTGACAGCAATTCAGAGAATTTTGTTCCTACAGGGATAAATAAACTGGTGCACAGAGAACAAAACACTCAAATTTGCCTTCAGTTTACTTGTATGACAATTCATGCACAATTGCATGCACTAGTCTACCTGGTGATTGTTGCTTCAAAATGCAGAGTCTGTATTTCTAGTGACAATTATTTGACAAGCAAATACACCCAACACTTGCAGATGACGGCAAAGGAGTACTTTGAGAGTTTTGGCCCAACTCCAGAGATGTACTAATTGAAGTAGGGACAGACTGGAAATAGTAATTTGTGTGGAAAGTACACTAGGTAGCAACTTACCTATGATGGAGGGACAGCATTAATGAAAAAATACAGCCAATTAGATAAACTGCCTAGTGTGTTCTACTATTTGTTTGTTTTGTAATTGTTTGTGTTTTGGGAAAATGTGGGGAGGATCAGGCAAATCTGTGGGTTTTGGTAAATATCACTATTTATAGGGCTGGTGTGGGCTGATTGAGCTTCTATATACCTTGAAATTCCAGGGCCTATTTTGATTTTCAGTCCAGACCTGGGAAGCATACATAGGAAAAATAAACTAAAGATGCACTGTGATTGCTTGCTTTAGATGGATAGTAAAATATAAACTGACAAAACATTCCAACCTATGTCCACTTATACCAATGAAAAGAGCAAGCAGAAAATACACCCCATGAGCCATAGCCGTATACAGCACTGAAAGGGTTCTTCTTCTTCCAGGCTAATCCAATTAAAGCCAACCAAACATGTAAAATTATTTCCAGATATCATCTCATAATGCCACCAATGGCCTCCTCCTCAACAGGCTGGCTACACATGTTAAAAAAAAGAGTTCCTTGAAAAAAATGAAGATTCCACGAATAAACATTGTTCCCATTAAGAAGCACAATTGGCTAGAAATAAAGCTTTTAGTTTTTTTGTTTGAACCAAGAGCACAAAGTATGATGCTGAGGGTTGGACAAAGGACAAATTTATTTTTTTCATCCCAAATAATTGTGTAACTATGTAACATGTATAACCTATGCAGTTACTAGGCATTCCTTTTGTCACTAAACTATAAATTAATGGAAGCATGGGAGACCTGCCATGTTAAGCTTATTGTTGTCTCTGAAATAAACACTTAAAACAAGCAGCTCCTATCAAACCATTTATAATTAATCAAAAGCAACTGCATGCTTTTTATTTGTGTGAAAGTGTTTGTTTATCCTCATAATTACATCCCTCCAGGATATACTGTTTTGAAGCCAATAAGAAGGGATCAGTGGTTTAACCCCCTAGCACAGGTAGTGAATTAACCAGCTCTGCATTATCATGTTCTAAACCTAAGCTGTTCTAAACAGCTTAATGGCGCTTTGGTATCTATTATTCTGTTTAACAGTTCTTCTAGCCTGTTCTGCCTACTTATTGAGTAGGTCCATATGGTGTGCAGGAATCCTCAGAAGCATATGTTAGAACAGTCATTGTAATCGGTAATGGCCTAGGAGTGGACAATAAAATATTATCAATGAATGTAACACTGGCCCTAGAAAAGAATTAATTGTCTCTGTCATATACTGTGAGTTCAAAGTAATCCTATAACTACTCTACTACCCTGTAACAAAATCAATGCAAAATTAATACATAACTACTACTTTCTTCAACAAATAGACTGTGCCACCTTTAAGCTTGTGGTCTGTTCCAATCGATTGACAAGCACCACCCCACTGTGAACTAATTCATCAGCATATGTCAATATGATTTCAAAAGTTGTTATGCCAATGGGTTTCCACTGGGGTCAATACCTAAATATCTCTGCTCTGATCCATGCCCTGTTTGATCTTGATACTGGTGTTTTGCCAAGGTCCAAATACATTGCTAATGTTAAGAAATCAATGTTTGGCTCCACATTCCAAAGGGTTCCTATTGCCTCTGAAGAGGGATTAACCATGGTCCTCTTTAGGTGAGCACACAGGTCCACCATGACACATTATTGTGTCAATCTCACGGACCTGGTTTTTCTGCAAACTTAGCATTACATATGTTGAGTTCTACATCATACTGCTCTGCATTATTTTGGGTCATAAAGTAAAGCATGTTCGTTTACTTTACTCCTTATTACACTGCACCTTCAGACAGCTTTTTGAGAAGTCTCTTAACATGCAATGTCGAGTTTTACAGTAACTTTAGGGAGCATTCACTAGCCAAGCATCTGCCAAACATCTGCCAAGACTAGTGATGGGTGAATAAATTCACCAGACACGAATTCGCAATGAACTTCCGCGTTTCACTAGAAGCAAATGAATTTGCTTAACTGTGGCGACAATTTGAACAATTTGATTAAGAAAAATCGGCAGCGGCAGAAATAAATTGATGCGAGTCAAAATTGGCATGCGCATAAAAATTGGCACGCATCAAAATTATTTGGACGCCCATTGACTTTAATTTAATTAAACAGTACCTTGTACTTGATCCCAACTATGATAGGATTGGAGGTAAAACAATCCTGTTGGGTTTAATTAATTGATGTTCAAATTATTTTTTAGTAGACTTAAGGTATGGAGATCCAAATCTAATGGAATAATAATGGAAATGACCATTATCTGGTAAACCTCAGGTCTCCAGCATTCTGGATAACAGGTCCCATACCTGTAATACTGTTTTCACTAGCAGTTAAAACTACAATACAGTTCAACCCCCGATTTTAATTTGTTCGGGGGACCAAACAAATATTTAGTAAAGTCTGTGAAAATGTTAAATAGGGAAATGCATTATGCATTATATATTGGCAGGACAACAAAAAAATGGTGTAACATGAGGGGATACTTATGGACTTATTGATGGTGAAAAAAACTTGAACTCGATTTTGTGAGTTTACAAACTCAAAAAACTTTAAAAACTTGAAAATCTCGTATTAAAAATAATCGCTTGAATTATGCCTAGGTCAACTCCCATTGACTTCTACATGAACTTGCAAGCTTTAAAGGAGAATTCAACCGTTTACTAAAAATAACGCTACCCTTCCTCCCCCCCAGGCTAGCTGACCCCCGCCCCCCGGGGAAATGCCCCTAACCGGCGAAGCAGTGGATGTGCAGTTGGAGCAATTTCCAGATTTGCCGAATGGACGGAAATTGCCAAAGTGCCGGAAGAAGACACGAAGGCCCAGAAGATGGCTGCGATGAATTGCGATCCCTGAATATGCACCAAGGGGTAAGTAAAAAGTTAGGGGCAATTCCCCGGGGAGGCAGCTAGGCTGGGGGAGAGAAAGGGTAGGGTTTTTTTTAGTTAACGGTTGAATTCTCCTTTAAAGCTTGCAAGTTCATGTAGGGGGGTTGGTTGGGGGTCTACGTAGGGTAGGGGGGGTAGGGTTTTTAATATTAACGGTTGAATTATCCTTTACGGTGAAAAGTTTTACATTATAGTTTTTTGTGCTTAATAAATACCAAAAAGTTGAGTTTTTGAAAATATAATTTGAATTTGTGAGTTTTTGTGCAAAATAAAAATCATGGAAAAAATTCAAATTCGTACGTTGATAAATCACCTCATTAAAATCAGTAAAATTAAGATTTCACTGCAACTTTAAAAGCACTGGAAATATGTAATAAAATGTATTTTGTGAAGTTGTTGAAGAATTACATTTTCAAATTAAGGCAAATACAGTTTTGGGACAGAAATCCACTTTAATAAGACAGAACATTGAATAAGAGACTTGAAATATGTGCCCCTGGTTTTCAGGCCTAATAACCAGGACTTTATTTAGGTCCAGTGCTGGCATAGGCACTGTACACCAAGGGGCACATTTGCTTAGCTCGAGCGAAGGATTCGAAGTAAAAAAACTTCGAATTTCGAAGGTTTTTTTTTGGGTACTTCGACCATCGAATAGGCTACTTTGACCTTCGACTTCGATTCGAAACGATTTGAACGATTCGAACTAAAAATCGTTCGACTATTCGACCATTCGATAGTTGAAGTACTGTCTCTTTAAAAAAAACTTTGACTACCGACTTCGTCACTTTAAACCTACCGAACTACAATGTTAGCCTATGGGGACCTTCTAAGCTTTTTCTGATCGAAGAAAAATTGTTTGATCGATCGATTAAAATCCTTGGAATCGTTCGATTAGAAGGATTTAATCGTTCGATCAAACGATTTTTACTTCGATCGATCGAAGTATTTGCGCAAAATCGATATTCGAATTCGAAAGATTTAACTTCAAGGGTCGAATTCGAAATGTGCCGCCAAGTCTGCCCCAGTAAATGTATAGGACAGTCTGTACATGCACCAATCCCAAAGTCAAACAGAGGCCTCATGTGCCTATAAAGAAAACACAGCTTTGCTAGCAACACCCCTGGACAGCAATTAACATAGTAACACATTTGATGTGTGTTAAATAATGCTTACAAAGCCTCACTATGTATTCCTGTTAATAAAATATTACACATGATTTGTGATATTGTCCTATGAATGTGTCTGAAAGTATAGTGTTGTTCTAAGAAAACAGGACATGTAATAGGTAGACACATTGAACAAATAACGAAAAACAAGTATGCTCAAATCTGTGTTTATGTGTTGTGTATAAAATCATAATTAGAAGAGTTAGAGGCTGATTTATAATATATTGAAATTGAATTAGACACTTCATTTATCAAAACTTTCCTCATTGTCAGCAACATTTTTACCACATTGACACACTTTTCAAACCTGATAGCTATGTGAATTCATCAGAATTGTGTTTTGAAACATAGCTCATTGCTGCGCAATTTGTTCCATTGTGGAAAATAAGTGGTAAATCTTTTTCTTGGAGTCTCCTGTCAAGGCAGCACACGGATGATAGGGTTAATGTGCTGTTCCCTTTAGGCTGCAGGATGGCCCCTTTTTAGGGGGCCATTTGCCCTATAATGTATTTTTTTGAAAGACAGAGTATGGCAGCGCTGAGGCATACCTATGACAGATTCACTGCTCATGAGCCCAGATAGTGCTGAAGCATATCCATATAGGTTAGGTCAGTGATCCCCAACCTTTTGAACCCGTGAGCAACATGCAGAAGTAAAAGAAGATGGGGAGCAACACTAGCATGAAAACTGTTCTTGGGGTGCCAAATAAGTGCTGTGATTGGCCATTTGGTAGCCCCTATGTGGATTGTCAACCTACATTGAGGCTCTGTGTAGCAGTGCACCTGGTTTTTATGCAACCAAAACTTGCCTCCAAGCCTGGAATTCAAAAATAAGCTCCTGCATCCAAAGGGTTGGAGAGCAACATGTTGCTCACAAGCTATTGGTTGGGGATCACTGGGTTGGGTGATGATACCCCTTGGGTGAACATAGCAGTGCTAAAGCTTTCCTCTGATTCCTTGTCAAGGGAAGCAACTCCCACACATGCTGTAAGTCCCCAGGTGTGACAGTTAGGGATGCACTGAATCCACTATTATGGATTCGGCCGAACCCCCGAATCTTCCACAAAGGATTTGGCTGAATACCGAACCAAATCCTAATTTGCATATGCAAATTAGGGGTGGGAAGGCGAAAACATTACATTATTTAGCTTGTTTTGTGACAAAAAGTCACGCGATTTCCCTCCCGCCCCTAATTTGCATATGCAAATTAGGATTCGGTTTGGTCGGGCAGAAGGATTCCCCGAATCCGAATCCTGCTGAAAGGCCGAATCCTGGATTCGGTGCATCCCTAGTGACAATAGATCTTTCCCATAGCGTTCTTCCTAAACCTACCCCTTAATCTAAAAATGTAAATAAAGCATCATTGTTTTTAAATTTTCAAAAAAACAAACTGAAAAAATGAAACCAAAGATCCACAATGCTCCAAAATATATAAAATAAGGTAGTGCTTTGTTGTATTGAATTTGCTAGCATAGTATTCTAAATAAAAGGAACAAAAAAAAATTAAATACAGTGTTTGAGGAAGGTTCTTGACATAATTTTTATATTTAAGGGAAGCAGAGTTAAAAAATGAATGAAAATTCCAATAGTGTAAGTTCCTTGACATGAAGGCAAGACTTGTTTAAAGGTTTTCACACATTGAATGCATTTCTAATTGAGTTCCCATGCTGGCGTTTTTTTTTCCACAGCACATGAACGAAGATGGCATGTATACTGTATAGTGTAGGCATTCTGCAGCAGTCTACACCATTCACAGCCTCTTCCCAAGTGGAGCTTACAATCTAAATTCTCTATCATATTCACACTCACTAGGGTCTATTTATAATTAGTTAACCTGCCTGTTTGGACTGTGGGAAGAATATACAAACTCCTTGCAAATAGTGCCCTGACTAGAATTGAACCACTGCACCACCATGTTGCCCATTTGGAATTTCAGGTTTTTTTCTGTACAGTCCTCAATGTACAAAACTACATTAGAAAGGGGGCATTTCTATGCTGTGACTTTTTTGCACATTACAATGCATAGGAAAACAATTAGAAATGTCCATGTGTAAGAGCCCTTTTGGTTTTTTAGGCAGCAGGAAGACAAGAGTATTAATCATGTTCCTACCAGATACAAGTCTGTTTTTACACTACACTTAGGGGGTTATTTATCAAGCTCCGAATATCGAACCTTGAATAATTCATAGTTTTCAGAGAAAAAAAACCGAAATTTTTCGAGATTAAAGTCCGATGGTCTAAAAACTCCAAATCCGAAACCCCAGCATTTAAAAGCCCTCTAGGTCCTATATAAGTTAATGCTGACGGTCCCAGTGTTTGCGCTGATGTCCGTTCCGGATTTTCGGCACAAAAAAACTCATAAATAAGGTCTATGGTAATTCTGAGTTGTTTGGAGTTGGATATTAGAAATACTGAGATAAATTCAGACTTTGATAAATAACCCCCTTACAGTGTTGAGTTCAAATGTGTTAATAGGTGCATTTGTATATCGTATAAGGGACTGTGTTGACACATTTAAAACCCGTGCTGTGTATAAACTGGTGATTAAGAGTAACTTAATTTTCTCTAAATTGCTTTAATTTGTCAAATGTAGGTTATCAAATGCTGCATGTATTTTTTAATCAAAGCACCCTACAGCACACGGTGTTATGTCATGAGTATATGTGTATAAGATTGCAGGTCCATGGGTGTAGGTGTACTGTATACATATGTTCTAAATGTATACTTTTTAATGTAATTTGCAAGAGAGTCAAGCAAGTTTGGAGTTAAATACAACAGGATTATTGATAAAAGAAAATTACACTTAGCTACTTAAGCAAACCTTGTGACAGAATCTAGTCTTAGGCAAGTAACAATCTAGAGAACAAAGCAGGCTTGTATTCACAGATGTGTAGGCCAGAAGTAAAAATGTTTTTATTAAAATAGCATGTTGACCGGAAAGCTTAACTCAATTTGTGCCCATCTGACTAAAGACCTGCTTTGCTCCTACCATGCTCTACTCCCCTTGAAGGTTCAGGCTTGGAAACTAAACCCAATGATTACATTGGTGACCTTCTACTATTCTAAACAATTTGGGATATCATCCTTATGTCAAAAAATACTATAAGTAGCAGTGATGGCAAGTATATAAGGGATGCCACGCATCCATAAAAACAAGAGAACAATTCCTAGATCTGCAACTCCACATAAGTATATTATTATTGCAAAAGAATTTAAGTAATGCTCAGAGCTGTGCAATTTTAAATGTGTAGTAGACTAATTATTTCTCAAAACACATTTGAAAGCTGGGTTATATTAAAATGATGATGTCATATAAACAATGTATTCAGCCAGTGAAAAGACTGGAAGCCGTAAACATCTGTTAAATAAAATGGTTACAATCACCTAAAAGTGTGTGTGTGGGGAGGGGAGTCTACTGTTCACAGTATTCTCCCCAGAAAAAAAAACACCAGGTGGGAAAAAATGTGGCTGGTTGGTGGAGAAAAATAAATAAATTCCTCCCTACCATTCCCTCCACTCTAAAATAAATGTTTTTTCCAAAAGGACTGTGTGCTTCAGCTCAGTACATGGTCTTCCAGGCTTCTATATAAAAAGAAAAAAATAGTTCTCTGCTGAGCGTGATATGTTGCAAAGGCAATTTTTAAAGAACAAAGTGATGCGTAGGTGTTATCATCAGCTTTTTTAATTAGAGCCGACGGAAAAGCATTTTTGGGAGATTTGTTGCCGGCAGTCGTTTTTTAACAACAAATCTCCCTCTCAGCCATGTCCCTTGTCAGTTCTCAGAAGTCCCGAATTAAGACCTAGGACTTGGGGTAGAACCAGTCATAAACCTTTTTAATTGCTATTTTCTATTGTAGAATAAAAAAATAATATAAAAATATAAAAATATATTTATATACTTAGAGGCGACTCTAAACATTTTAAATTGTAGGGATGAATATACTTATGCAAACAATAGATATCAGTTAGTTCATTTTTCATAATCTTTCACTGTAGCATGAGAGAGAAGGTAAAGGAGCATGAGCACAAGCTCAAGTGTTTTCAAAGGGTGATAAAGGCTGGATCTGTTAGAATCTTAGGTAGTCTGTCTGTCTGTCTGTCATTTTAGATGCCACAAACTGATGATTTGATTTAGGATAGCCATTTTGTAGTATCTTTTACAAGAGAAGTACAGGTATGGCATCTATGAACCATAAAGCTGGGGTTTAGGGCAGAGACCCACGTGGAAGTTAAAAGAGATTAGTCGCCCGAAGAAGAGGCGATTTGTCGTTGAGTGATTAAATCTCCCCGAATCTCCACGTATGTCTCTGGCCTTATGGATAAGAGTTTGTCTCCCTTAAGTACAAGGTACTTCAGAGATAAGAAATTCTTTTTAAAATAATGCATTTATTATCTTAAAATTAAGTCTATGTGAATGGCCTTCTCTTGCTTTCTGTATATTGTGTTTCTAGATGAGAGATCCATACTTGCATATCTTTAGAAGAGAAGAGCCTGTATTTGCTGTTTTAACTGTGCTTGTTATACACTCTCATGGTCTTTGGCACTGATTTTATACAGTGGTTTAATACAAAACTGAAAGAAGAGTTTTACAATTGATTATAATTGAACCTGTGTGCCTTTAATTTGAGTGAAACCAGGCTCAAAATCCATTATACAGGGTATTTATGCAAAACTGAAAGAAGAGTTTAAACATTGATTTTAATTGAACCTGCTTGCCTTTCAGTTGAGGAAAACCAGGCACCAAAAGAAATAAGGAAGATGCCAAAGTGCAACAGAAATATAGTGCTGAAGTGGAGTAAATTACCAACCCCACTACAACTGTGCAACAGTCCAGCTGCTGTGGCTAGCTTTTTATCAGTTACTTATTGCACATCTATGCTGTGATGGCAGACTAGGCAATTGTATTGTCAAATAGCAAGCATGTATAAATTAACCTACCCATGGGATGTAAGCTCTGTGTTTTTTAAGTAAACAAACTAACATTAAAATAGCACTTAAGTGTTGTACACATCTCTCAAATAAAGGTTATATAGTGAATTTCTTCTTTTCTGTTACAATGCCTTGTTTCCATGGCCTTAGCTTATATACTAGTCAAAACATTGGTTTAAAGTATTTGGAATATTAGTATCCTCGTGTATGGCTGTTTAACCTAGTAGATTACCAGAGGTGATCCCAGATCCCAATGCTTTAGTTAGCCCCCCAAGTGCAAAATTAACTCTTTGCCTATGACTCTGTCCATTACTTTCACTCAGGGCCGGAACTAGGGGTAGGCAGAGTAGGCGATTGCCTAGGGCGCAATCACAGAAGGGCGTACTTTTCAGAAAGAGACTTTTTTAAATTCTGTGTTTAATTCTGGTTTTATTTAGCCTTTAATAGTAAAATTGATTTATTGTGAGGGACAGCCACCTGACCTTACCCCTTCTGGTGCTGCGGTGCATGATGTGAATATGAAACTGTTCTGCGCTTGTTCTCCACTTGTGCACATCCACTCTCCCCTCCCCCTCCTGATCTCCTGTCACTTATCCGACGCTCCCTGATAGGTGCGCGCATGCTCAAGGCATTCAGACGACTGGCGGGAGAAGCAGCAGGAATCAGTGCAGTGGCGTGGCAGAAACAAACTTTTCTTCTGATTTTAAGGGGTTGATGACCTTCATGTATTGCAACTTGTTAAGGTACATGGGGACAATCAGGAATGGGGCGGAGGTGGAGTGTGAGCTGGCTGGCTGGTAGCGCATCTGATCTGAGGGTAAATTTAAAGATGTACTACACACAGACTAGATGCAGTGCAGTGTCATTGTGGGTTGGTGCTGTGACTGGGAGGTGGAGGGCTGTGGTACTGGAGGTGTTTGGTGGAGTTACATGTGCTGTGATGGGGGGGGGGCTGCTGCATCATGTGTTCTGTGATTATTTATCTTTAGGTTTGGGCTAATGTGTTGCCTGTAACTGTTATGATAGTATTTTCATAAAAAAAAAAAAATATTTTAAAATTCAAATATGTTAGATTTGTTCAGCAATAAATACATATGTAACCCATTTTTGGCAA
Source organism: Xenopus laevis (assembly GCF_017654675.1). Lineage (NCBI taxonomy): Eukaryota > Metazoa > Chordata > Amphibia > Anura > Pipidae > Xenopus > Xenopus laevis. The sequence goes on from NC_054388.1 coordinate 76,541,708, forward strand.
CCCCACTGGTGCCAAAGTGGTACATCACAATATTCACTGACTTACAGGTCCTGAACCCCCTTTGCTAGGTGAAAGGGTAATGGGAATTCTTCTTCTCTGGCAGTGCCTCCGCCTAATGGTATCCCGGAATACACCTGAGGATAGTCCCATTAGGAATAACATGAAACACACACTTTATTATATAAAAAACATAACTTTATATAAGGTGCGGCTGATTTCTGATGCAAGTAAAATGACTGTAACTATGGAGGACTAGAGATATCAATAAAATGCATTTAAGTACATCTGAGTTCATCTCTCTTCAATAGTCACATCAACGTTTACAGCATCTGTGAATTACAGCCATTCCGCTGAAGCCATAAATAACATAAGTTTTTCCACTTAAAGGTTACTCCAGGGATTATTTTATGAAAGATTTATTAGGTTGAAGACTTCTGCAATCAGATTCCATAGCTGAAAACCTGGGAGTAAAAAGATGATTAAGTAGCAAATAAATCAGCTCAAATATGCTAAAGCAGAAAGTGGATAAAGAGCCGCAATACCACCAAATATCCTTTCAAAAATGTGCTTAGTACTTGAGAATACCAATGCATAGTCTTGTGGTATCTGGAATGCTTTGAGAAAACCTATAAATGTGTTGTTCCAGCTAAGACAATTTTTACATTTTTAGACCACATACCAAATTACCATAAACGATTTGAGTTGTGGCCAGGTGGACCCAAGTGAACCATGCCCCCAATAGCCAGAGAAAAAGTGGGCAAGACTAAAGCTGCAAGCTGCATCAATAACACTTGCATAGAAGGTAGGGGGAAATGAAAATATATATACCTCAACCTCTTAATCCATAAGACAACAAAATGAATAAAAAAATGGAAAAGAACATTATACATGTTTAGGTAGTAAGAATTTAATATTACCATCTTTTTACACGGCTTTCTTTCCTCCGATAAACCATTAATCTTACTTTAGGTCCTTGCCTGCCCAGGTAGTCTGTACTGCCAATGTAGTTTTAAAATGTTAAAATTCAAAAGGGAGTGTTTTTTAAGATACCGTAAGCAGGTATGGACATGTAAATGGGCGCATAGTCTCCTATCTTTTTGTACTAAATGTCTTATGTGTGTTCCCCCAGAGTTATAAACATGTTTCCTTTGTAAAAGACCGGGGCAAATGTACTTGTACATAATATTAATTTTCTGCATTGTGGCATCATTAAAAATAATAATGGAGTGAAAGGAAGACTTTACTGTGTTTGGCCAGTAATGTAAAGAAGAAAATACACCTCAGAAAAGGCAGGGCCACTTCCTGTCGCCGAAGCACCGCACCTGATGCCAGCTTCCTGTTTCAGAAGAGAGCAGTATGTATTTTGGGGGATGGAAATTAATTGTTAAAAAAAAATAGGAAAATCTACTCTTAAGTGAACCTTGAGGTCTCGTTTTTCCTTCAAAGCTGAGATTCTCAGTTCAAAGCTGAGATTGTCAGTTCAAAGCTGAGATTGTCTAGTTGTCCATTTAAGCTGCACAGTTGTTGAGTGCTCATACCCAGGAACAGTAATTAAGGAATGACAATATAATGCACAGTTGCCCTGCACTGGCAAAACTGTCAGTTTTGCTTCAGAAACTCTATACTATAGTTTATATAAACAAGCTGCTGTGTAGCCATGGGAGCAGCCATTCAAGCACAGGATACACAATAGATAACAGAGTTCAGAGTTCTGATAAATCCTATTGTATATTGCAGAGAGGATCTGATATCAACTGTGCATCCTGTGCATTTTCTCCTTTTGCAGCTTGAATGGCTGCCCCATGGCTATACAACAGCTTGTTTATATAAACTATAGCAGTCTTTCTAAAGCAAACACATCAGTTTTACCAGTGCAGGTCAACGCTACATTATATTTGAATTACTTTGATACATTTTCAGTTTTTTGTGTTACTGTTCCATTAAGTTGCACTTAAGCTCTGTGTTCTGATATGATTCTGTATATATTTATTATGTCATTTGTCTTCCCCATCTCTATATATATATATATATATATATATATATATATATATATATATATATATATATATATATATATATATATATATATATATAACAGTCCAGGGATAGTTAGCAGCGCACACTGGATTTTTTAAAAAATTAATTTATTTATTAAATTTTAAAAGAGCATAATACATGCATCGACGTTTCGGTCCTGTTCTTGGACCGTTATCAAGATATAACATGTGATTAAACTTTATACTCTTCTATGAGCCAAAACAGGAAATGAAGTCATTGAAAAACTCATTTACACTTAGAGCCAATCAGTTGTCACAGTTTCAATAATCATTCAAATGAATCAAATTTCAAATAGATTTCCTGAATCAAATACATAGTTATGATCTAGGATACACTGTAACAATTCTAAACATTATGTGGCAACCTTGGCACCTAGCAACATACTGAAACAGGCTTGATACATATAATTAAACTTTTATCTCTGTTCCAAGAAACACGACAAGGAGAACTGTTCATTGAGACCATTAGGTGCCAATGTGTTAAGTTTTTTAATCCAGAAACATTCCCTCTGCAAAAGCAATTTAGACCTATCACCTCCTCTCCTTAGTGGAGGAACATGGTCTATGCCGATATATTTAAACGTTGGGAGGTGATGACCTTTCTCCAGGAAGTGTTTGGCAACGGGTTTTGAAGTAAAATTGTCCCTAAATGCTGTGCTTATGGCTGAACGATGGGCATCCATCCTAAGGCGTAATGTGAGGTCAGTCTTACCAACATAGGCAATTAAAACATTGTCAGAGGATAAACAGATTGTGATCAGGCCTGCTGATAAGGGCGGGGCATTGTGTTGTTAAACTACACAGATTATCGTAATGAGATCATACGACAACTTTCTGATAATAAGGTATATAATATCCTTAAGGGTGACCCTGTCGTTTCTTTCAAGAAACAGGTTGATTCATATATTAACATGTCATTTGTTAATGGTTTCATTACTGAAGAATTGAAGTCTTTTTTGTCCATTGATTTTCCTAAGTGCCCTATTCTATATTCCTTACCCAAGGTGCATAAGAATCCTGTAACACCCCCTGGACGACCCATAGTGTCTAGCAGAGAAAGCCTTTTTCATCCGATTGGTCTTTTCATTGATACAATCTTACAGCCTATTGTACAAGCCACCCCAAGCTATCTGAGGGACACACCACATCTTCTCAGCTTGATTAAAGATTTCACAGTGGGGGTTGATGAGGTAATCACATTGGCTAGTATGGATGTAGTGAATTTGTACACCTGCATTCCCCATGATCTAGGGGTTGAGGCAGTACGGCGTTCGATGCTGCAAGCTGATGGATATTCTGGTCCAAGTATCGAATTTGTGTTGGAGCTATTGCATATGTGTTTGACAATGAATTACTTTAGATTTGAGCAAAACTATTATATGCAGGTGTCTGGCACGGCGATGGGAGCGGCCATGGCACCTGCATATGCAAATCTATTCATGCACCAATTCGAAATTAACAACATTATGCCACAGTTTGGAATGAGTCTATTATTTTTCAAACGTTTTATAGACGACATATTAATTGTTTGGAGGGGCAGTGAAGAGTCCTTTTTAGCTATGGTATCCCACCTTAATAGTCTTGAAGGTCCAGTGAAATTTACAGCCACAGCGAGTAGTAAAAGTGTGCAATTTCTAGATGTTGAAATTTTGCGTAACGGTACAAGATTCGAATACTCACTATATCGAAAAACTACTGACCGCAACACATTGTTGCAATTTAAAAGTCAACATTCAGAGTCTATGAAGTCTTCCCTTCCCATCTCCCAGTTCTGCCGAGTGTTGCGAAATAACTCCTCAGAGAATACCAGGGCCACACAGCTCAAGGACATGGAGGAGAGATTCTTGGCCAGGGGGTATCCGAAAAGGGTACTTACACGGGCTTTGTACATTGCTTAAAGCAGGGTACTAGGGGGTGACAGTAGAGAACGGGTACCAAATAACCTAGTGTTTGCCACACAATTCGGAGGAATTTCAGGCCAAATTAAAAGGGTTATTCACAAGAATTGGAACATTCTAAAAGCTGATAGTAATTTGAAAGAAATATTGCCTAATCCACCTATTATAGCTTATAAGAGGGGAGTCAGCCTCCGGAATCTTTTGGTTAAAACAGATCCGGTAGAATGTTATCAGAAACCGCAGACCGGTTGGCTTGCTAACCGAAAAATGGGATGTTTTAGATGTCCCTCCTGTACCTCATGCAGATATATGAGTCCTAGCCAGAGTTTTTACCATCCCCATAATGGCAAAAGATTTTCTATCCGAGCACATATCACATGCACCACTACACATGTGATTTATTTAATAACTTGCCCATGTGGTCTTTCCTATGTTGGTAAGACTGACCTCACATTACGCCTTAGGATGGATGCCCATCGTTCAGCCATAAGCACAGCATTTAGGGACAATTTTACTTCAAAACCCGTTGCCAAACACTTCCTGGAGAAAGGTCATCACCTCCCAACGTTTAAATATATCGGCATAGACCATGTTCCTCCACTAAGGAGAGGAGGTGATAGGTCTAAATTGCTTTTGCAGAGGGAATGTTTCTGGATTAAAAAATTTAACACATTGGCACCTAATGGTCTCAATGAACAGTTCTCCTTGTCGTGTTTCTTGGAACAGAGATAAAAGTTTAATTATATGTATCAAGCCTGTTTCAGTATGTTGCTAGGTGCCAAGGTTGCCACATAATGTTTAGAATTGTTACAGTGTATCCTAGATCATAACTATGTATTTGATTCAGGAAATCTATTTGAAATTTGATTCATTTGAATGATTATTGAAACTGTGACAACTGATTGGCTCTAAGTGTAAATGAGTTTTTCAATGACTTCATTTCCTGTTTTGGCTCATAGAAGAGTATAAAGTTTTTGTTTTAATCACATGTTATATCTTGATAACGGTCCAAGAACAGGACCGAAACGTTGATGCATGTATTATGCTCTTTTAAAATTTAATAAATAAATAAATTTTTTTAAAAATCCAGTGTGCGCTGCTAACTATCCCTGGACTGTTAAATATTCGACATTGTGGCAGCACCTGGTACAGTTCTTTCTATTGGTGTGCGAACAGCTCTTTTTTGTTTTTTGTTTTTTGTTTATATATATATATATATATATATATATATATATATATATATATATATATATTTGAATTGTGGACAGCACTCCGTCTGGAAACGATACCTGGGTGCACGGTAAGGAAATATATAATATAGAAAGAAAGACCAGCAACACCAGGATTTTGCAAAAAATTGAAAAAGTGTTATTGCATATGTGCACATATGCAATAACACTTTTTCAATTTTTTGCAAAATATAAAAAAAAATATATATTGTACTTTTATGCAGTGTACAGCGCTGCGGCTGTAAAGTTATACATACATACATACAAGTAGAATGTAAGAATATGAAGTTATAGACTCTGTAGAGTATTACATATGTAGACATTTATAAACTGAACTTTTATATTATTACATACACTGTGGGGCAGATTTATCAAAGGTCGAGGTGAATTTTCGAATTCAAAAAATTCAAATTACGAGCAATTTTTTATGTACCTCGACGATGGAATAGTCCAAATTCAATTTGAATTTGAAAAAAATTTGCAAATACGAAAATCTAAATTTATCATGTACTGTCTCTTTAAAAAATCTACTTCGACCATTCACCATCTAAAACCTGTCGAATTGCTGCTTTAGCCTATAGGGGACCTCCTAGAACCTATTTGGAGTCAATTGGTGGACGTTTTTGGGGGGAAAAACTTAGATTCGAATGCATACATCTGAGAGCTGACACGTTCCCAGACTCTAATAACTATTTCTGAAAACGTTTAGGATAAAAAAACAAAAACACAATTTAAACTGGCCATATATATATATATATATATATATATATATATATATATATATAGTAGTAACAAACCGCACTCCAAGGAATTCAAATTCCTTGGAGTGCGGTTTGTTACTACTATACATGAATGCAATTATTGTTTAACCAGCACCCAGGTTGTTGCAGCTATTGGTTATGAGTGCACCCAATTCGGACTAATTTATATATATATATATATATCTATATCTATATCTATATATATATATATATATATATATATATATATATATATATATATATATATATATATATATATGTATATGTATATATGTATATATATATATGTATATATGTATATGTATATATGTATATATATATATATATATATATATATATATATATGTATATATGTATATATATATATATATATGTATATATGTATATGTATATATATATATATATATATATATGTATATATATATATATATATATATATATATATATATATATATATATATATATACACACACACACAAACTGTAAACTTTTTTATAAGAGGCACTAAATTATCAAAAAACATTATCCACAATTCACCAAATTCATTTCAGTTAACCTTGTAACTCATACACAAGGTGGTTAGTAATCCAAAAGCATCCATCACAGCAAATCATACATTATATTCAATTGAAATAATGTAAATTCTGACTGATATATTCAGCAATGTAGTCTACGCTAATGTGAATTCTTGGATGAACAATAGATAGCAGGGATGGATTTATAGGATACTTTTATTCATGTGATAGCTGTACAGCAGCTGCATTATTCTGCCTGGATTACTGAAACAAAATGAGTTTACCTTTTACATAAAGACTGACATAAACAAAAAAAATCTGAATATTTCATCCATGATCTGATCTGAGTAAAATGCATTCATAATCTAATCCAAATGTGTTTTAATTTCTCTTGGGAAATTAAATTTTAGTGCATCTATGCTCATTGGTCTTTCTTTATGACTGCTTCATGGAGAGAAAAAGCAGCAGAAATAGCAATAGCAACTTATCCGTTTTCATAATTATTCTGATGCCCACATTAATCAGCTGTGTATATTTTATTGTAGGTGTGCGTTACTGCCATCAGTATGGGGTTTCATAAATGTTTTTTTGAGAAAATAAATGTATGATGATATACATGGGAATAAACAATTTTACTTATCTACCGTGTTCTGGTCCTACCTGCAAAACTATCTTCTGAAACACGAGAAAGACAAAGGGAAAAGATGAAAATGGTTTAATGGTTACAGTGGAACCTAAAAATATTTGCATTCTCTTCTACAGACTGTATATACTTATAAAATGGACCTGTTTTATGCATGGCATACCTGTATTCCTGCCAAACAGGTGAGAACATACACACACCCTCAACGAAACAAAAGTACTGGCACACAAGGCTTAATTTTGCAGATAAACCCTTGCTTTGTTCTTAATGCGGAAGTGCAATGTTTTGGGTCCATTTGCTTGAGAAAGGGGCATGGCCCCGAAACCTTGCACTTCCGCGAGAATAAAGCAAGGATTTATCCTGCAAAATTAAGCCTTGTGTGCCGGTACTTTTGTTTCATTGGAATACTAGGAGTTTGTTTGATATTCCTACCAAAACCCTATAGCAAAGGTTGTTAAAAAATTCTCAAGTTTAGCTCAGCCTTGGAGGTCCAACCTTTGGTCAGGGCTGTCCTCGACATGGTGATGTTCATTGTGGTGGCTCAATTAAGATTATTTTACCAATCATCTGGCTTTCACTGCATGTTGTTTTAAAAAGGGTTTGTTTTTTTGGCAATTGTGATGCAGATCATTATACAAGATTGTCTAGTCACCAGGAGTCAATTTTCTAGGGAGGTTATATGTAAACATTTAGGAGCATATTTATGAAGGGTCAAATTTCGAAGTGAAAGACTTCGAAATTCCAATTCAAAAATACCAACCGAAATTAAGTCTAAGTTTCTTTTTTGGTTGAATAGGACCGTTTTCAATCTGGTCTGTATTTGGCCGAATTAGAATCGTACGAATCGAAGGAATATCGCATTCGATCAAATTTGATTCAAAGTTCAAAGTCCACCAATTGACTCCAAATCTCTAGGAGGTCCCCCATAGGCTAAAACAGCAATTCGGCAGGTTTTAGATGGCGAATTGTCAAAGTCGAATTTTTAAAGTACTTGATAAATTTCAATATACGAATTTTAGAATGTTTTTCAAATTCAGGTTGAATTTGGACTATTCCCTAGTAGAAATACACAAAAATAGCTTGAAATTTGACTTTTTTTATTCGAAAATTCACCTCGACCTTTAATAAATCTGCCCCTTAATTTAAATTATCTGTCTCACAACAAGAACCAAACATGGTATAGCTTCAATTTCTCTGTTTGCCTAGTTTGCCTCATAAAAAAACCAAAATCCATAGATTTTTAATGATGATAAAGTGGGTGTATTTCGCAAAAATGTTCAATAGCTCCCAGAGCATACAGCAACTTTTAGTAGGCAATAGTAGGGAAAATTGGATAAAAAGAAAAAATACAATAGGGGCAGATTTATCAAGGGTCAAATTTCAAGTTCATGGGAGTTTGTACAAACTCCCATGAACTCCCATGAACTTGAAATTCAGGAAATTTTTCAAAAAAATAGAATTTTTCAAATTTGGGTGAATGGGATCAACCCACAAACTAGAATTGAATTCGATTCGAGTTTTTTCACCAAAAAAACCTTGATTTTAAGGACGTCTCCAAAAAACTCCAAATTTATTCCACAACATCCACCATAGGCTAAAACAGCAATTTGGCAGGTTTAAGGTTGCGAATTCGAATTCTTAAAGGGCCAGTACATGATACATTTCAATCCCTAGTCGAATTACACTAAAATAAATTTTGAAATTCGAAATTCGAATTTTCACTTTGACCCTTGATAAATCTGCACCTAAGAGAAAGACATATATTTAATGGAGCAAAAATAAAGAGGATTGTAAGGTTAGAGGAGGAAAAAGTTTGTTCAAGAAAACACTTTTTGGTGAATAAACTCCTAAAATAAAATTTCTTGTGGGGTGATAAAATAAGACTACTGAAACATAAAAGACTAGTACAATTTCAGCAAAGGTTTATTAAAACCAGTGAATTCTCATATTGTTTACATATCAAACAGGGTTATATAATAAAAGGCACTATGTTTGCCCAGGAGCAGTAACTCAGAGCAACCAATCAGCAAGGAGCCGATTAAAAAGCAAATCTGTTTAAAAGCAAACATGTTATTGGTTTCTATTGGTCCTGGGTGATTTTAGTGCTTTTTATTACATATGGGAGTGAATGTACAAAAGTAAAAATCCATGTTCAGGTTGGATTCTTTTTTTAGCTGGAAAAAAAAAAGATAGTGATAGAGGCACTATATACAGTAAATGAATTATTGCCACCTGTACTGAGACTATAACATCTCTTTGACAGTGAGATCCCTTGCTTTAGCAAAAAACCTTGCGCTCTGGGTATTTATACCTCTGTTATCCATTTCAGCTTTTTTTCATGAATACCATTGTTATTAAAAAGGAATGTCAAGGATAATAATTTCTGAACCCTCTGGCACATTTTTCTTTATTGCTTGTTCTAACAGCAGCTATAATAAACTGACAACGATGATAGATTCCCATGGCATGTCAGAGAAATCCATGGAGCAATCCATACCAAATCCAACAAGCAGAGGAACCAGACACAGGAAAATAAACTGAAAGTGGGACTGAAGGATACAAGCTGCGATGCTATTAAAATATACTACAACTGTTAAAGGATATATATCGATGGTCATTTCTTGATTTGTACAAATATTTGCATAAGTATTGGGCCCCAAACATTAAAAAAATATCTTCAAGGAAATAAAAATAACTAATGCTAAAAGCAATAAGGTAATGTTTTCAATTGAAAAAACGTCACTCCATGTTATGTATTCAGGTGCAGCATGGGACAAAGCAGTAGACAGATTCATACAATAGTTAAAGGCTGCTTAAGAATAAACTGCAAGTTAACTGTGTTCTTGTATGAGTGTTGCTTGTATATTAACCTTTCTATATCTTCTTCTTCTAGATTTATCAAATGTATGTATCTAAATTGTTTTCTCATCTAAAAGGTCAAATATTTTCTACATTATATGAAAACCTTACACAAAAAATATATAAGATTTTTCCCACTTGGTTTTGTTACCAAAAGGCATTGTCCCCTCAAGCAATCTTCAGCAGGAAGCAGTGACACAACATTAGTAAGACTAAAGAAGTATCTGGCCAATTCTGCTTTAAAAAGAAACAGATTGACATGAAGCCCTTAGAGGGATAGCTATTGACAGTTCTAAGGGTCGAAACAGGCAGACGTTTAAGTGTTTCCTCTAGCATTAACAAAACTATTTTTTATTTATTTTTTTAACCATGGATCAAGATTTGTTCAGTTCTCTGGATATAACATAACCAACAATTATTTTCACTGATTTCAGTTCCTTGCACAAAGGAATACCATTGGGGTGGAAATGGTGTGGCAAGGTCAGGGAGCGGTGGCAAATACAGGGTTCCAGGCCCACTGGCGCATCACTGCTCTAGAACTTTTCCCTACCATGGTTGTATTTATTTCCAAGGTTTCCTTGGAGGTTAATATGACTTCTAGAACTTTTGTGAGTCAGATTATATAAACACACACACTTTAATTCATAGGGGCACAAAGGGCAAAATAAAAATGTCTAGACATGAATCAAAATTAGAAGTTTAGTTCAGAGCAGTTTGTTGCTTTGTTATTGCTGACTAGTTTAGACAAGTGTGCTATATAAATTCATGCTAATAATAAAATATTAATATGCATTTAGATATTGGTGGTGTTCTTCACTGTAATATTTTACATTAAAAATGGCTCTATGACCATGAAGCAAAACCAAGTAGTCAGTCACAAATATGGAGCGCTCACCTCCCAACTCGTCTCACAGTTGCTGTGCCAGGTGCTGAACCGGAAGACCCCAATCCTGTCGAAGGGTCACATCAATACTCCAAGAAATTACCAGCAGCACACTGTTAGTCTTGCATAAGTGCTCAAGTGCAGATTTATTGTGTAGCCCATAGCATACAAAGGCAACGTTTCGGACCTCCCAGGTCCTTTGTCAAGCCCCATAACACACCACAAACAACCCTTTTAAAGTGAGGGATGGGGGGTTGTGCATATCATAGTCCCACCCATTTCAATTAGATATCCAATCACATTACAAAGTGGATTAATCATAGTCAATTTTAACCCCGGTAATACAAAATCATTGTGAAAAAAGTTTTATACAAAGAAATTTTAAAACAATTTCCTTAAAAAATTTTTAAAAAAAAGAAAGTCCAAAAAAGTTAAAAACAATTGAAAATCATTTCTTGAAAGTTATTTTTTCTTTGTGCATATCCAGAATGAAAACGTGTCGTGTCCATTGAATCTCATAAGAAAATCCAATACATATCCCATAAATAGGCCATTAATATCAAACCTGTACATAATACAAAAATATTTCAGAAAAATTATTAAAAGAGATAATTATCAATTTTGCATACCTGAGGCATTCCTATGACAACCCTTGCATATCTCACTCAGCAGTTTTCTGAGGTGCTCCTTGATATGTCTAAGGTTTTGTCAGCACTCAGGGTATTCAATGTAGTTTTCAGTACTTTCAATTCCCTTAAAAAAGGAGAAGAATAAAACAGTTCAACACTAAAGTCAAGTCACTATATTGTGGTGTATATTACTTCAACATATGCATACAAGGACCCTTTAATCACCTAAAAGATAAATGAAGCTGGAGTATATTCCCTATTTAAGCCCCGGGGCCAGATCGTATCCAATTTATGAATCCACATCATTTCCAATCTTTTTAATCTTAATAGCCTGTTACCACCCCTCCTGGGTGTCTCTACTGTGTCAATCACCTGAAATTTTAGTTGGCTGACAGAGTGTCGTGCCGTTTGAAAATGTGCCGGGACCGGTAAAGCAATAAGCCCTTTTCGTATCGTAGATTTATGTTTAGAGATACGATCACGTATCTTCTGTGTTGTCTCGCCTACATAAAGTAGGCCACAAGGACACTTCAATATATAAATGACATACGATGAATCGCAAGTGAAATATTTATCGATGTTATATTTATTACCTCGATGTGGATGATGAAAATGATTACCCTTTATTTTATGAAGCAAAACCAAGTCATCTGACTACCCACAGCCGACCTTAACCAAGGTCAATCCACAAAAGGCTGCCGGACCAGACAACATTCCTGGTCGTGTGCTCAGAGACTGTGCTGATCAGCTGGCAGACATCTTTACTGACATCTTCAACACATCGCTAAGCCAGATGATCATCCCCACATGCTTCAAGTCCACCACCATCGTTCCATTGCCAAAGAAATCTTCAGTAACCTGCCTGAATGACTACCGCCCTGTTGCACTAACCCCGATCATCATGAAATGCTTTGAGACTTGTGATGGCACACATCGAGAGCACCCTCCCCCGCTCACTGGACCCACTACAATTTACATACTGGCCAAACAGGTCAACTGAGGATGCCATATCTTCTGCACTCCACCTCTCACTAACTCATCTGGACAGGAAAGACAGTTATGTGAGAATGCTGTTCATAGACTTTAGCTCAGCATTCAAAACCATCATCCCTCAAAAGCGGGAAACTGATTGAGCTGCGATTGAGTACCTCTTTGTGCAATTGGATCCTGGACTTTCTGTCAGAAAGGCCTCAGTCTGTTGGTATCGGCAAAAACATTTCCAGCACCATCAGATTGAGCACAGGAGCTCCTCAAGGATGTGTTCTCAGCCCGTTTTTGTACACATCGCTGACACAAGACTGCACAGCTAGACACAGCTCAAACCACATCATCAAGTTTGCTGATGACACGACTGTGGTGGGGCTCATCAGCCACAATGACGAGTCGGCGTTCAGAGATAAGGGTTCAGCAGCTGGTGGTCTGGTGCAGTGAGAACAACCTGTCACTGAATGTGGATAAAACTAAAGAGATGATCGTCGATTTCAGGAGAACTCGCCCTGCTCACACACCACTAAACATCAACGGCTCCACGGTAGAGATAGTAAAGAACACTAAATTCCTGGGAGTCCACATCTCAGATGACCTCACCTGGACCACCAACACCTCCTCCATCACCAAAAAGGCTCAGTAGCGTCTTCACTTCCTGAGACGACTGAAACGGGCCAGCCTTCCGCCTTCCTCAGTGTTCTACAGGGGCACCATAGAGAGCGTCCTGATGAGCTGCATCTCCTTCTGGTACAGTAGTGCCAGCGCTGCTGACCGGAAAAGTCTACAGCGGACTGTCAGAGCAGCTGTCAACATCATTGGAGCGGATCTTCCATCACTGCAGGACATCTTCCACAAACGCTGTGCAAGGAAGGACTCGTGCATTGCACTGGACTCCACACAACCCTCACACGGACTGTTCACGCTGCTCCCATCCGGCAGACGCAGTATTAAAGCCCGATCAACCAGGCTGCACGACAGCTTTTTTCTAATCTCATCTCACTGTGTATTCGTATACTTTGACTTTGATGCAGGAGAAATATGGGTGTGTCAGACTTCTGTTCATCTATCAAGCTGGTTGAGACCATGAATGTGTTTCTTCTCATTCTTTATCAGTGCTATTAAACCAACAGTTCGGGATGCATAGTTATTAGAAGCAATTGACATGTCTCCAACTACAGTATAACTAGTATAGGTATGGGACTTGTTATCCAGAATGCTCAGGACCTAGGGTTTTCCGGATAACAGATCTTTCCATAACTTGATTTGTCATCCCTTAAGTCTATTATAAAATCATGTTTTTAGAGAAATAGGAAATCATTTTTAAAAATTGGTATTATTTGGATAAAATGGAGTGTATGGGAGATGGCCTTTCCATAACTTGGAACTTTCTGGATAACGTTTAATGGATCCCATACCTGTATCACATTTTTGAATGTGATGCGCAATCCTTGTAGAGAATTCCTAGTGAATGATTTTGTGCTATTGTCCTTTCTGCTATTACCTTTAAGATTGCTACATTAGATTTGCCTAGCTAGAGTATGGCAGAAGCCCTGGACAAAGGTAAAGATTCACTGATGTTAATTCCGTGCAAGGTAGGGGTCTTGATTATTATTAATCCATGATTAGGGGCTGTAGGATTGGTACTGCTACCACTAGGAGTCGACCAGATTATTATTGGGAGTAGTGGTGTAAATAGATTGAGCTGGGCCCCCCTGCAAAAAAAAAATCTTCAGAGGGGCCCGGCAGACTCCAATCTCCATCCTCTGCCGTGCCCACATCCCGCCTCCGCCCCCCTCCTTCCCTCCTCTGCCCCACCCACCTCCACCTGCGCCCAACTTGAGTCCACCTTTCTTTCCGTAGCTAAAAGAGCAACTGGGGAGGAGGGTTTTTTTATTAGCTGTAGAGGAAGCAGAACTGTGGGATCTGCTTCCTCTATAGTTACCCCCACTGATTGGTACTATGCTTTGTAAACTGCTCCATCATAATTTCAGTTTGACTGTCGCCACTATTGCAATGTGCACTGGTGCAATATCACCCATGTAAAGGAATGATCCCTGCTGTAAGCCAGAGTATTTCTACACTACACGTTTATTAAGTACTAAGTGACAGCAGACTTCTTTACCAGCCTGTGGAGAAATACTGTAAAGTGGTTGGAATCCCTTGTGTCAGCTTGTGATATATTAGACAGGGCATATTACTAGGAGTGAAATGTTGAATGTTTGTGCAGATACCCTGAGAGAGGAAAACCACAAACATCTGGATTTCAGAAACACACACAGCTTCCAATGTTCCTGCTCTTCCGTTTAGTTTTCTTTTAGAGGTTTTGGATATATTTTTAGGCACAAACTGAAGTACAAACAATCCATATCAGCTGGCAAATATAAAGAGAAAATACTGTATAGTAGATGGCCCGAATAACACTGAGCAGAAGCAGAAATAGTTCAGTTGCAAAAGAAAAATAATTAGTGAAGATGTGAAAATCACAAGTTAACACTGCTGATGAAAAAAGATGTTTCAGGTACCTCTCTTTGTTTAAATAGGAAGCAATTATACCACTTGTGTCATATATGTAGAACAACCTCATACAGCATTTTAATTTTGCCCATAAGAATAGTTGATTGGGGAATTTCTTGCATTTTTCCTTTTCCTTCACAAACTATTCAAACAAGTTGTAAATTGTTAAAATTAAAATGGGAACTCCATCCAAAATGTGTAATTATTTGAAATTACTACACAATATTAAACATTTAAAATTATTTTATTAGTATCTTCAAATGCAATTTCATCTGAAACAAGTATTTGTTAATTCAACAATGCTGGTTCTGGCTACTCAGACAATGTTGCCAAAGCAAACTGTCCTGCACTGCAATTCTGTTACTACACTGTTTCAAGAGTCAGAACTAGCAGTGTAGAGATTACACAAATGTGACAAATACTCATTTTGATAGTATTTACAAATAAATCTGAAATCAAATTAAGTTAATGTATATTGGAAGATTAAAGAATCACATTTTTGTTTATTACATCAAATTAGTTTTTGGTGTAAAATAATGTGTGGAATGGATTACTACACAGGGAATACAGTTTGGTAAAGGCTGACTGCAGGCAGGGCCAGTGGTACCTGTAAAGTCAGGAATCTAGCCAAAATGATCCAATGTTATTAGATCAACATTGGAAGCAACATTTTTTTAATGAGCTCCATAACCCCTGTATGTATCAAAATAGAATACTGAGGAGGCAGAATTAAAAAATGCTCAGTGCACTGAATTTTCCCCCCGATGTTTGCAATATCCTAAAACTGCCTGACATTAAAGGGAAAATCCTCAAAGCATTGCTTGCCTTTATGGCATTCTATGCTATGGACTTCTCTGCATTTTTGTACTCAATTCTTTCTACAAAAGTTCATGGTCTACAATTATCCATTATTTATTTATATAGTGAAACATATTCCACAGTCC
Organism: Xenopus laevis; assembly: GCF_017654675.1. Classification (NCBI taxonomy): domain Eukaryota; kingdom Metazoa; phylum Chordata; class Amphibia; order Anura; family Pipidae; genus Xenopus; species Xenopus laevis. Next base: position 76,557,627 of record NC_054388.1, read on the forward strand.
AGTCCTTAGTGGAAGGTCTTTATCTCATGGCAGTCAAAATATCCCTTAACGTCCTCTGTGACTTGTGAGTCTAATAAATGTGAAATATTATGTCTAAGGAGACCCTGACAAGCAGGCATAGCTTGGGATGTTGAGCACATGGTAAAATTAAAAATGCTCACTAGGCTCTAGGGCAAAGGTTTATACAGGACAGATCAGCATTTTCTCTGACAAAATGCCACATGCGACATAAACCTTAAGCATAAACAGTGAGTTAAGATAAAGGCAATCACCTTAAAGTAACCCACTGATCATCTATTGACAGGAAATTCTCTAATTCAATTCAGTCATGGTGAAGAAAGTTAGAATGACTGTTCCTACTTTAGAATTCAGTCCTGTACCAATACTGCTTTAAGGGAAATCATTTTTAGCTAAGGGAGGAGAAAAAAATTGGAAAGTCTAGGACCCAAAAGAGAGAGACTAAATAAAATTAATCCAATGAAAAATAAAAAAAAACTTGAGACAGGCTGAAGCCAGCTTGGTCTCTAACCAGCAATAACAGATGGTTTACAATGGGTACCTGGAGTCCATCCTGCCTGATGCCTACAAATAAAGAAACCCAATAATCTACTGATGAGATCTCAATCTTCCACAAATAGAATTCCCTCATGCTTAATTTTCTAGAATAAGGGCATCAACTTCTGATCAGATGCTATGGTCTATGCACATAATCCTATATAACCCACCAGCCTCCCTATTATATGTACCTTTCATATTTTCCATTTTCTAGCTGGGCACACATCAGTTAATCAAGCAGGGCATCCATCAGAAAGATAGAAAGCAGTGGTCCCCAACTATGTTGCTCTACAACCCCTTGGATGTCGCTCCCAGTGATCTTAAAGCAGGAGCTTATTTTTAAGTTCCTAGTTTGGAGGCAAGTTTTAGTTGCATACAAACCATGTGTACTGCCAAACAGAGCCTCCTGTAGGCTGCCAGTCCTCATAGGGGCTACCAAATATCCGTCAATCACGGCCCATAATTAACACCCCAGCGACTTTTTGGATGCTTGTGTTGCTCTCCAACTTTTTTTTTACATTTGAATGTGGCACACATGTTATACCTGGGGACCCCTGGTATAGGGATTACTGTAGTAGGTGGAATCCTGCAACTAAATGATACAGAGGGTTGTAAACAGCAATTCTGTGTGTTTTTTCCTCTCTGGGTTGCCTGACAAGAACATTATATGGAGTGTCAAAATTTCAGATTCCAGCCCTGGAAGAATAATAAATTGATCTAACATGTTAAAGCTCCAGCTTTAGCCAGAACCTAACTCTCTTCGATCTGGATACTCCTTTGACTGCAAAATCAGTGTCGATGTAAGAATGAAACACATGCGTGCGTGCGTGTGTGAGCGTATGTTACGGCCCTCAGTAAACAATGAGAGTGAAAGTGTCTCAACATTTTCTTTTGAAAAATGATAATTCTCAAAATGGTGGCACCTTAAGCATGGAAACTTGCAGGAAAGCCAAGAACAAATACATGTAAGTTCTGAATGTTTCAGATGTAAAATTCCTGCAGATGGGATCAGATGCACACCACATGGATTAAAGATTGCACTCTGGAGACATAATCAAAGATGCCCCTAGCTAAGATTATAGCAGAGTGCACATAATTTACAGAACAGTGTCATTTATCATGTAACCAATAAGATCAGTGAGGGAAATGAATAATTTGAAAGTGATAAATGCGTAATTCCCTGTCAGAGTCAAAATCAACACTTCGTGATTTTAGCATTTCTTGGAAATACAAGTGGGATTATTGCACATTTTTTAAAAAGAACCCAAGTTATTACTTCACCAAGTTCACTCATCTGCTGGGGTCAATGACCCACTTAAAAGAATTAAATCTAATTGATGTTCTCAGTTTATCTTTTTTGTTTTTTTATGTGAAAAAAAATCCAAAAGCCTACAAATGACTTTTTATGGAAGAGAATTTACATTGGATAAATCTTACACCAACAGGTAAACATAACAGAATTTAAAGGAACAGTTCAGTATAAAAATAAAAACTGGGTAAATAGATTTCAGTCTTATTCCAATAAATGCATGGTTGCTAGGGTGATTTGATCCCAAGCAACCAAATTGCTGGAATTTCAAACTGAAGAGCTGTAGACCAACCACAAAAAACAATTGCAAATTGTATCAGAATATCTCTCTCTACATCATACCAAAGTTAATTTCAAGGTGTACAACACCTCTAAGTTTAGGTTGACCAAAGGTGACACTCAAAAAAATCTAGAGGAACTGGTTGGAAGACCCCATTATAGAACATTTTTACTTTTATAATTTGTGCAAAACAAGCAAGTGGAGCAATAAGTTTTAGGCATAGTTAAGTATATTTCAACCTCCTGTGAGTAAGGCTCATTTGATTCTAATTCTATTCAGTAACTCTTGCTTGTTAAATTATTGTTAGATCCCTGTTTGGTATAAATTAATGTAAAGTGCTGGGTAACATGCATCAGGGTGATACATTTCAGAAACAGAAGACTCCCAACATCATCCAGCACAGCTGAGGATGAAATGGTAAAATTGTTTAAATGCTTGAAACAGACATAAAGCTTTCATACGTATTAAAGGTCATGAGTTATATAGTGTGTTTCAACTGATTAGTAGACCATATGGCTTATATCTGTTTTCAGTATAGTTTCATGAGCATAATCTGAAGCAGATTTTGCATTACTGTACTCATTCCTGAACCAGTGTTGACTTAAGAGTAGTTTTTTTTTAAGACTAAATAGACTATAAGTAGGTAAATTTTTCATAACATGACATCTTCTATATAATGTGCCGTTTGTTGTGTGTCCTGTGTAGTTGTGGAGAAATAGAACAGTAATGTTAAAGCTAACAGTAAGCATCTCTGCCCATCTTTGTAAAATTATTATGTATGCAAACATATCAAAAGCACAACAAACTTTGCACTCATAGGTTATCTGCTATTCATGGGAAAATATGCAAAATGAGAAGCTATATTACATTGAAAAGTATTGCTTTTATTGTTCCATGCCTTATCAGGCCTTATTTACCATGTTGCAGGATATCATAACTACTGTTATTGATTTAATTAAAGTACACCTACATTATCGCTATTAGCAGCAATGCTACTGAACTTTTATCAGCAATGGGCACATTAGTCTCATTTAGCAACTCAGGCAATAAAAGGGATATTTAAATATATCATATGTTCCCTCTAACAAACCGAGCACCACTATTACTTCAGTTACTGTTTGAAAAAAAGTTATAAATCTTATTAAGTGGCAATTTTCTTCCTAAATGGGGAAAAAAGCCAGCCGTTGAAAATTGAAAAGAAATGCGCAAGCCAAGGCAGAATTAGCCATCTCTTTCCAAAATATATGCTGCATGCAAAGTACTTGGTTTGCAACCCGGATGGATGGAATTGGCTTCTCTACCAGTGAGGAAATTGTACTGTCATCTGGGAAGCTGCAGATTTTTAGCTTTTCGTGAGCATTTCTGAAAACCAGCTCAGTTTTTCATTGTATTGAAAGCTAATTTTAGCTTAAACTGAAAACAGTGCATGATAGCCAAGTTGTGATTGTTACCTGACATCCCCTCTAGTGCCTTTAGGGTACATATATATTTATCAATCTCTCTAAGGACACAAGGAGGACCGCTATTTGATTAGTGGAGCATTGCATGTCCTCATTTGTCATAATAATCTTTGAAATAGGCAGGTTGTGGCCTTAAACCAGCAGCAGCAGTAGGATGTGAAGGTTAAACAAAGTGAGCTTGCCCCCACACTGTACACTGTCAATAGCCCAATGAATGCATTTTTGTGCCTACTATTAACTAGTAAATATTTTAACCTTGTGAATATTTTAACCATGATAAACAGGAATATTTAAAATTGCAAGGTTTGGGGTTAAGCAATTCAAAACATTTATGAGATTATAACAAAGAACAGGCATGAAACAAGTCCTCCAAGTGCTGCTGACCCATTGTGCTATTTATACAGCTCTGCATAGAGATGTGTTTGGAAAGCAGACTAGGAAATCCTTATTGAGTGAAGCAATTAACTGCTACAAGCACAGCCTTTATGGAAGCCTAATCTTCTGCTGAGACTAAAGAAGGAAAGGGAGAACTGCATTGGCATGTGCCCCAAAATCCTGTGATAACAGACTAATGGCGTCATCGGCTGGAAATCAGGAGTCTGCAGCGTGTACATTATTTCTCAAATACTCTCATCTCTTCTCACATTGGCTTGTAATTTACTGTACTTGGACAACTTCAATTGATAATTAAGTGTCTCCATTTTCATTAATATTCCATTCTCTCTGACAAAGGGGTTATACACTGTGACTAAACTGTCTCTTTGAGAGAATGTTGGACGCAAGAGAGAAGAATTCACCTCAAGTTTGCCAAAGAAACTTTTTAAGAAAAATGTAAGTTTAAGTTAATTTTAGTTTTTTTCCTTTCAAAAAGACAGCATATTCTTTTAAATTCAGGCGACTTGTAAGATAATAAAAAGAGCAAGGTGGACACATGATTTTAGCCACCCCTGACCTCTGACAGCTCAAACCATTCAGTCATAAGACGCCAACTCCAAACAGACTGAGCTGTGAAAAGTCAGGACTAGTACAGTGTTTTCCCACTTTTCCCAACTTCGTTGACCTTATTAGCCACCAGTGGGATCACCTGACTATAGCTCGGAATGGTGGGAGCTACAACAGGGAGCTAGTCACTGCTCCTGTATAACTATAACAAACACCCCCGCCTAATGGTTTTAAAAATTAGTGGTGAGCACAACTTTCCCTTGTTTGTTATAGTTTATCGCTAGCGAAGGAGATAGACTCTAGCGATAATTCACTCCCTTATGCCTGGCGAAGTTACACTCTGGCGAATGGCCGTAACTACGCAAATTCACTAAAATGTGGATTTTACTGAACGTTACCTCTTGCGCCAGACTTGCCTTCGCCACCTCAGACCAGGTGAAGTGCAATAGAGTAGATAGGCGACTTTTCATTTTTCAGGGTCATAGGCTGCAAAAGATCGTAAATTTTTTCTGGGGTACCCGGCTTCCCCCCTACATTTCCTAACATATGGCACATAAACTATACACTGGGTTCATGTGTAGGGCAATATAACAACTTTATTTTATTTTATTAAGGTTTCCCAGGCTTGTGTAATGTAATGTATTTGCTGCAACATATACGTCCATTGAACTTCAACTTCCCGCCGTATGCAAATTAGGCAACACTAGAGAAACTTCGCTTGCCGCAGTAACGCTAGTGCTACTTCGCCAGCATTCGGCGCCCTGGACGCAGTTTCGGATTGTAGGGAAGTAGCGTTGTCATGGTGAATCTACGCCTGGTGAAGTGTTGCGATGTGAGTGAAGCCGTCACCACTTTGCAAGGGCTGCACCCCTCCTCTGGAATTCTCTCTCACGGACTGTCCGACTTTCTCCCAACCTTTCTGCTTTCAAGAAATATCTTAAAACGCACTTATTTAAAGAAGCCTACCATCACTCTGCTTAACTACCAAATGCAACACCACATACAGTAACATCTCTCACCCACTTATTTCTGATCTTGTCCACTCCCACACCTTGTGTCTTATTCCCCTTCTTTAAGTTGTAAGCCCTTTGGTTATTTGTGATGTAACTTCCTATATTCTACGTATGGAATTCATGTTATTTAGCCATGTAAACACATTTACTTTACAGCACTCCGAAATATGTTGGTGCTCTATAAATACATGTTAATAATAATAATAGTGCAGCTCCAAGCACCACAGCTAACAAGCACCTTCCCAAAATCTTTACTAAACAGGCTGACCCGAAAGTATTTTGGGTCTAAGTGTCCAATTATAAGTGTTTTGATTAGGCCTGTTCACTATCTAACTGAGCAGATGAGTGCTGGTGCCCTTTGTTCTGCTTTGGGACAAGGTTAGGCTGTTTGCATTTGCCAAATCACTGCCACTGTCAAGACGGGTGACTCAACCTGGCAATTTGCAAATGAATCACAACGACTGAAATTCATCTGCCATTTTGCAAAAATCACTGCTGTCTTCTGATTCATCGTTCATCCTTTATTTACTTTTTATTAAGCATAAGCAGCCTGTGAATTCCAGGAAACAGAAAGAAGCTGTAAGCAGGAATGCCACCACAGAAAATCAATGAAGGCATTTTAAAAGAAAACGTGCAGCCAAATAGAGGGCAGAAAACAGTACACTAGCAGCTGAAGGACAATGAAAGACACACTGTGCAACACAAATTCTCTCTTTCTGCTTCATTGAACTTGTTTCATTGCTGTCATAGAAAGTCAGCATTTTCATTCAGCACCCTTGTGCAAACTGAATTGCGTGTGGATGGATTAGTGTCTTCATAGCGTCCTAAAACAACGTCATATTCTTTTCTTTTTTACCTCCCTCAAATTATCATGAGAACTTAGCAGGGATAAGGACTTGTCAGTACAACAAAAGAAAAAATGCAAGTGTCTAGATTTTTCTGTAGGGCTGGCGTTACCCAAAGATCTAAAGTCAAGCAAGTTATTACACATTAAGTACCTCTATATAAAGCTAAATGTAAACATTTGGGCACCCCTTGCCAAATGACATATTTACTTATTTTTATAAGTGAAAAGTAGGGAACAACTACTGTACTGCAGGAATCGGTGTGTTTGTAAATGTTACTGCATAGTAACATTTTGTTTCACAAACTTTAAAACACAGGAACAAAGAAAATAGTAATTGTGGCATGTGCATTCAAGTTTGCACACCCTTTAACTTGTCTGGTGATAAATACTGTGTTTGCAATAACATCGTTGACAGCTGCAGAGCTTTATAAAATCTGACAAACCCAAACTTTAGGCACTAAACAACCATGGGCTCCAGAAATCACAGGTCCTGCACAACAAAATATTCTGGGCTACCCCTCCCAAACCCATCAGTACAAAAGCCACACAAACTATAGCTCTAAAACATATTATAACAAATGAAGATTAAATAATTGGTGGCCATTGGTGGCATCGCTAGGAGATGCTAAATACAAAGTGAAAACTATTGCTGCCCCACCTCCATGTCTGAGCCATAGAGGCGGGGTAGACAATATATGATTGACAGCTCAGATTTTTAAATACATTTATAATGGGTATGGCGGTTTAAGAAAAAAAGATGCGTACTTAAAGCCTCATTTATCCATTTTCTACTTTTTTTTAATTGAATGTGATCTTTTGATGGGTGAATTCCTGCTGCCTTATCTTAACAATAACATTTGACAAGTGAATCAAATTAATCGACAAGTACAGAAACTGTGTTCTATGTGACATTTGTCCATATAAAATTCATAGGGGCAGATTCACTAAATGGCGAATTGTCAACAGTGACCGATTAGCACACATCACACCACTTTGGCAGGCGCAAATTCGCTACCGCTATGCTAATTCACTAATATGCGAAGTTGCACTCCAATGCTTGCGACTTTTCGCTAGCGTTACTTTGGCAGTGCAAGCATTTGATTTGTGCCTAGCGAAAATTCACTAGTGATCTTGCGCTTAGGTCAAATTTTAAGTTTTATTATAATAATAATAAGTTGTCTTTATTATAAATGTTGGTACAAATGCTTAAAGTTACCACTTTTAATTACAAATTTCCAGGGAACCTTAATAAAGACAAGAGAATGTATATAATGCCCTACACATGAGCTCACTGTAAAATGAATGTTCCATTTGTTTGCAAATGTATGGGGAAACCGGTTACCCAAAAAAAGTTTGTTAGGTCTTTCGCAAGCAATCAGGCTGAAAAAAAAGGAAAAGACACCAGCGTTTTTCGGACTTTGATGCATTTTCGGCTCACAGAATATAATGTGACAGAAGATTAAGGAAGAATTAGCTACTTTAATGCATTTCACCTGGTCTGAGGTAGCGAAGGCAACTCTGGCGAAAGAGGTAACGTTCAGTAAAATCCACACTAATGACCTTTCGCCAGAGCGAAAAGCCGCCTGGCGATAGAGTGCGAACGAACGCTAGCAACTGTCTCTTTCGGTAGCAAATTGGCTCCTGAGGATGTTAGTGAATTGGTGATGTCCGCTGGCGAATTGTTGCTAGCATTAGCCACTTCGTCCTTTAGTGAATCTACCCCATAGACTTCACATCAACATCTCTTATGGCTCATGGTGCTAAAAGGAAGGGCAATAAAAAGACTACTGAGCATTTGACTTGCTTCTGTGAAATAGGAATTATCTTGCCCCACTAGTATTAAAACTTGTCAAATGTCTTCATCAATCAAGAGCCACTCCCGTCCACAAGCACATGTTTCTGCCACATTAAATGACCAATGTTGGTGATGCAGGGGCACATGACTCTCCAGATTACTTTCCATTGGGGCATTCTGCCACAGATTGTAGTGGTGACCCTCTTTGAGCCAATTAGTGCTTTGGCAAATAATGTTGTTACATCTCAGTAGTACATTTCATTTAGAACTGCAATAAACTTGGAAAACATGAATAATATACAGTATAGGTGTGAAAAAAGAAAAAAAGAAAATACAAACAAATTTCAATCCCTAAAATAAATGCCACTTCTAAGACGTACAAAATTACTGGTCCCAGCGCGTAGATTCAAATGTGGTATCGCTGCAAATTCCTAGGAGCCTGTGCCACACTCCCAAAGGTATACGATATAGTCAGAATTGATGGAATAAACAGCTTCAAAGCAGTAATTTCAAACTGCATGTGTTTTTATTGTGCAGTGCAACACACTACATGTTTCGGGTAAAACCCTTTTTCAAGTGTAATAGGAAGTGCAATTAAACATGAGGTTAAATACCCTCCTTCCCTCCAGGAACCTCCCCCAATCCAATCAAGATGTAGAAAACTCCACTATTTGGAACAATAAATATTGAATAAATATAGAGTAAAAATCGATCTAAAAGTCCAAATGAACAAATCCAAAGTGTCCAAGTGTCATTCCAAAATGTAAGTGAAGTCCATAAGTCCAGTGTATAGTATAAAATTCGTAACCGGGAAATTGCAATTCACAGCCTAACCCTGGTAAAAATACAAGAAATTCAAAAGTACTGCAAACAAATGCCTACTCAAGGGTCACAGGAAGCATGTATATATTCTTATTTAACAAATTTGCATATGTTCATAATAACATGTATTTATTTAATTTATGTTCATAGAATGGGTAACTCCTGTATCAGTACTTTACACTGATAAGAATATGTTAGTAATTACTTACACGGCAGGAGTCCCGTAAAAAATTCAACACCGCTATCTGATACTTAATATCTAAAAGAAAGGAAACAACAATGATAATAGTTAGCATCATTTAGCTCTTAAGTAGCAAGAAAAACATAAAAGGGGGTTTACGGGCTGGAGGAGACATTGTTACATGAGAGGTACTGGTACTTATTACAAAAAACATTTAAGGCTGTTATGGTCATTCATACCCTTAGGTTTAATGCAATCTAATTTCATTATCCACCGTGCTTCACTTTGAAGCAGGAGTTTATCCCAATTTCCTCCTCTTAAGGGTCTCTTTACTTGCTCCAGCACTTTCCATTTCATCTGGCTCACATTGTGTTTAGCCTCCGAAAAATGCCTAGATACAGAAGTATCAGTATGAGTCTCAGGTTCATAGTTCCGAATTGTGTTTTTATGCTCCTTAATTCGGATATGTACAGGTCTAATCGTTTTACCCACGTATAACATGCCACAAGGACATTTAAGCACATAAATAACATGGGTACTGGTGCACGTCGCAAACGTGTTTAAAGTAATCTCAGTACCTTTCGTGGGGTGGTGAATATTTGGGCCTTTAATAATAGAAGTACAACAATTACAATTGAGACAAGGAAAAGTACCTGTCTTCCTGTAGATAGTTTGCTCATTTTGTCTCGGTATAGTGGGACAAATCAAATCTTTCAGTGTAGACCCTCTTTTGTAGGAAAATAGTGGGGGGTCTTTAAATAGATGGCCACAATCCTTATCCATCTGCAATAATGGCCAAAACCGTTTCACGATAGATTCAATTGACTGGCTATGGCTATTAAATTTGCTAACAAATGTTAGCCTTTGGGATTCGGGTTGTCTTGGTTTCTGAGTTAATAACTCCTCCCGTGGTGTGGCCCTTACATCATTACATATTTTAGTAAGACTTTTTTTGGAGTAACCCCTTGTGCCAAAACGTTGCGTAAGTTCACTTGCCGCTCTTTCGAATAATAGATCATTGGAGGCAATTTTCTTTGCTCTCAAGTATTGACCCTTAGGTATGGCTCTAATAATTCTAGGATTATGAAAGCTTTCAGTGTGTAGCAAATTGTTACGAGCCATAGGTTTAAGAAACAAATTAGTAACAATGTGGCCTTCAATGATTTTCACATTCACGTCCAAGAAGTTAATTTCACTCTTTGAAAACTCTGTTGTGAATTTAACTGTTTTATGGGACGTGTTCGCCACTGTTACCATTGACTCAAATGATTCAATAGACCCCTCCCAGGGGGTCCCCTCCCTGTCTTAGTTCTGGGCAGTGGCGTAAGTACCGGGGGAGCAGGGGGTCCGATTGGGCCAGGACCCGCACCCCCTCAGGGCCCCCCGGCAGCTCGCGCGCAATGAATCTTGTGCAGTTCCAGGCGTACAGAGGAGGGCGGGGGGCACCGACTGCGCGTCATGCGCCAGGGCCCGCTCCCTCTAGTTACGTTACTGGTTCTGGGAAGCTTCAGTTACACAGAATGCTTTACAGATAATTGGCTTTTTAGTACAGAAAGCAATACGCAAGGGGCTGAAATAAGGCAAGCTTAGCAAGCATACATCATATTATAGTTACAGATTTTCTTTGCACAAATAGTAGATAAATCTAAATAAATATTTATCTGGAGAGCAGCACTGTCCATCTGGTATCCCTTGAATTCAATACAACTCACACAAATGCCTAAATATTCCTTAGCGTTACATCATAACACAGATAGGACTTAATAAAAAGTCCATCATTATTTAAGCCTAAAGCACATCAGGCCCTATAGATAGAGGCAATTCTTGTGTTTAAGCTGTCAGAGGTTGTTGTTTTCAATGCTGCCCCCCTCGCCACCCACATTTACCTAAACATAGCTGGCAGGGGTCCAGGGGGTGTTGCATTGCGGCTCCTAAAGGAGAACTAAACCCCCCGTGATGTTAAGTCCCCAATGGCCCCCCCCTCCATTGGCCCAAAACTGCCTCCCCCTGCCCCTCCTCCCGTCTTACCCCGGCCGAAAGAGCCGGAAATTGCCGAAGGGAAGGAAGAAAACACAAAGATTACTGAAGAGAAGAAGATGGCACCCGTGAGCTCCGCTGCGCTCATTCTGCATGTGCAGTCGCTATTTCAAGAGGGGACAGAATTCCGGGGTAAGACTCTACAGGGGGGTCAACGGAGGGGGGCCAGTGGGGACTTAACATCGCGGGGGGTTTAGTTCTCCATTAAAGTTACCAGGAGTAGCTTTTACCACCCCTGGTAACTTGTGGGGAAATGCCGTCTGAGGCAAGGTTCTCAACTTGCCTAATGGCAGAAAAGCCCCTGCCTATAGAAGATCTGGAGGACATTGCTAAAGAGTTTTGCCATACACAGCATAACTAAGTACAGATAATAGTAGCATGTGCTGTTATTTTTCATACACCATTTCAGCCTAAATTTTCTGTGCGTTTGTAAATGCCAATTTACATTCACAGTTTATGTCTTCGATATCAGCCAAGTCTTGGAACGAGGAAGGGAAAAAAACAGGCCCAAGATCTGGAATAAAGGGGATTGATGAAGGCTAAACAAAAGAGTTGTGGATTTCACTCACAGATCTAACCATATCTCATGTTGCACCTTTATGTGAGATTAGTTCACAATGTGATCAGTGATGTTCTTGAAAAACATAAGGTATGTATGATTTTTTAAATGTAGCAAATTTGCGCATTTTGCCACCAGTGAATAAATTCACGAATTTGGCAAGAAAATTAGAAAAAAATGGTAACATTTTCCAATGTCGCCGGCATCTAAATTGTCACTGCTGTAAATTTTGACCCCAGAATATTGTCGCCGGCATCAAATAATTGAATCAACATCTGGAGGACATCTTTGTACTTAATAAACAATACGCCATCTGACACAGCATGACTTCTGGAAGAAAATGATGCCTGTTGCACGCTGACTGTGTCATCCATTTAAACTTTCATAGCAGCCCAAGTTATATGCAAATATATTTCAACATGTAGGAAGAAAAACATCTTTGTTTGAGAGAGATCGTGGTTGGAACATGTCAATTACCTTGTGCACCTGCTTTGAGTTTTGTAAAAACGCTCAGTACCAATGACGTCAGATTCATGTAGGATGAAAATCAAATAAATCTGAAACAATAAGGGGGGGCTAGATGGAGAGACAGGACCACATCTCTGCCAAGTGCAGCAAACCTGTCTTGGTATGGAAATATTTAAGGATTTCCATAGCAACAGAGCAGCAAAGCCCCCCAGAGAGCAGTGAGTCATTATTGTGCTAGATTTCAGGCAAAATGGACTGGATCAACTCATACTCTTTATGTCCTTGTGTGTCTTGTAAACCCTGTCCACACTCACTCACTGTCATTTGGTTGGCGTTAAAGAAAAATGAAAAAAATCATACACGTCTTCTCCAGCTCGATAAAACTGAATTTACACAATTCATGATTAAAGGAACACATTACTAATTGCTTCTTACAGATATTTAGCCATTATATTGACCAAATGATGCTTATATTGGAGATATAAAAACACCAATACAATGCAGAATCATCCCAACAGCAAGCAAAATTCATGTACATGCAAGTACAGTGCAGAACAGTGATACACCACAAGAGTAGTCTAGTAATATAAGTAATTATATTTAAGGGCAGAACATACCAGTTTTATTGCATAGGGCATGGCAATATCTGGAAAAGGGATCTTTCCATGATTTAGAACACAACCACATAAAAGCACCATCTATGTCCCTGTTACCTTGGTATAAAAAATAATGGTTGACTTTTGCCACTGGTTTCATAACTTTTCACCATTCTATAAATTAGTTAGAATTCTTGACACAGAATATCACAACCACGTCACAAGCAAGTAAACTGCATTGTAATGCCATTATGGAGGGCAGCTACTACCACTGTTTCGTTCATTGGGACCACTTGAAGCCCTTATATAATTTGAGATCCTAACAAAAACCAATGTCTACAGGGGAAACTGATATAGGTGTATGTCATAAGTCAGTCATGTCCAAAGTCAGGCCCGTGAGCCAATTGTGGCCCATTTTCAAATTAACACTGGCCCGCCTCCATCATGAAATTAATAATAATGCGGCCCCCCAGCACAGTGCAATCAGGAATTACGTAGCCGTAGCAGTAATATTAGGACACATTAGTGAAATGATCTGACACTTGGTCTTTACTGCTGCCTGTGTGCTGAAGGTGTTCGCAATAGACATGTACTGGGCTGGCACATGGTGACGCACCGATTTTGCATACTTCTTTAGTTTACTCTGTACTGGCACGTAGTGATGCACCGATCTTGCATACTTCTTTAGGGCTGAAAGTGCAATAGATGTACTGATGTGCTAGTACAGTAAACTAAAGAAGTATGTGAGAGCGGCACATCACCAGGGCTGGATTTCGTCCTAGTGCCGGCAACTGCACTTGCACCGACCCTGTGCTCGAGCGTGCACATGCGTCGGAGCACTGGGGATGATGTGAACAGGACTACGCGTCCCCAGTTCTTCCTTTGGAATGCGGCTGGGCAGCATGCCGCCACTAAAATAGTACCGCCCTAGGCCTGGGTAGGGTTGCAATCCGGCCTGTATTTTACCGGCCTAGCCGGTAAAACACCTGCCAAGGCCAGGGCTGGTATTACAAATTTACCAGCAATGTAGCTGCCGGTAAATTTGTAATACCCTTAACAAGACCACTTGGCCCACCCCCAATCCCCTGGAAACGTAATGTTTGTGCTGCTCCTGTCGATCTCCGGGACACGGCCTGCCCCCTTTTACATCACAGCACTGCCCCCCAGGGCCGGAACTAAGGGTAGGCAGAAGAGGCACGTGCCTAGGGCGCAATCAAGTGGGGGCGCCAAGAATGTACCTCTTTCTTCAGCCTACCCCTTGTCCGGACCCTTTCTCTCCCACCGGCGCTCTCTTCCCCCTTCACAAATTAAAATATTTCTGGCATGCGCAGTTTATGCCATAGTTCCTGACACGCGCAGTTTCTGACGTGCACACATGCACACTTCCGGCTGTGCGTGCCTGCGCATTTCTGGCAGTGCGCACATGAAGTCCTGCGCGCAAGGGGGTGAAGAGGGCTGCCGGGTTGCCTTGGGCGCCCGGCTGGCTTAGCCTGGCCCTGCTGCCCCCTTATATGTCACGGCCCGTCCCCTTTTGTTCCCGCCCCCCACCAGGCAGTAAAATTTTTAGGAAAAGATGGCAACCCTAGGCCTGGGCCTTTGTGGCCTCGCAACTAATCCGGGCCTGGACATCACTCCGTGCCAGTACAGCCCTACCAAATCTGGCCCTCGTTGCAAAAAGTTTGGACACCCCTGTCATAAGTGGAATAATTGGGAACTCATTTGGGCATTCAGAGTGTGATAGGATATAAGCCATGCACCAAATTTTGCAAAGGCAACCAGGGACCTGTATTTACTTTCATAGCATAAACTTTAACTAATCTATCCAGAGATTCCATGGCAGAAAAAATACAAGATTATATAAATAAATGAAATCAAGTCTTTAAAATACAATTTATGTTGCTGTTCCCCAGGAACACAGAGCACTTTATTAAATGTGATTGGATTTCACAGATAAATTCCCTTAATTTCCTGTTTCTCATTCATCAGAGGCAGAAAACCTCAAAACGATTGCATTTAATAATTCTCTATGTCCGACTATACTCACAATAATGGTGCAGGCACACAAATTGAGGATATAGATATACTGTGTCATAAAACTGACTGTGTAAGGTTACATTTAATACAGTGATAAAGAGCATGCATGAGTGAATGTAAAATAGCAATCAACTTGCTACTGCTTCTGCAGAGTGACAGAAAGTATTTTTATCATGTGCTAATTTATACATCACAGCAGGCTGCAATACATTATGAAGCAGATTATGTAAGCACTGTCTATCAAGGCAGCATGCAACAAATTGAAGCCAAGATTGATTCAGGGGGGACCTGACTATAGAAATACAAGTGCAGAAAGGGTCAAAGCAGATCCCCAGTAACCCTGTGGCATATATAAAATATGCTCAACACTACCACTAGTGGTAGCCGGAGGCAGTAGCGTAACTAGAGGGGGCGTGCCCTGGTGCGTGATGCGCAGCCGGGCCCCGCCCCCCTCAGTACGGCCGAATTTTCAGTGGCGCACGGGCTGCCGGGGGGCCCTGAGTTAGTGCGGGCCCTGGCCCACTCGCACCCCCTGCTCCCCCAGTAGTTCCGCCACTGGCTGGAGGGCTTTTGCCGGCGTCAAATACTGCACTTCGATACATTTGCAGCAATTTAAGACAAGCAAAGATACAATTGTAACCAGTTAAGTTAAGAGGTCTCTTGGGGAAACTGTAACTCACAGTTTAAAGGGCAATTGCAGCTTCATTAGCAAAACAGTTATAACACACAAAACATGGTTCTAAAACTCCCAGAAATGTGTTCAATCCATCATAAGCTGCCAAATATTGTTAAATTGTCATGGTAAATAGGGAGCGTGGCCATAAAATGGGTGTGGTCACAATTTTCAACATGCTACACGTAGCTGGTGTTTTTGTTCTTTTTGAAATGTTGGGAGGTATGTTACATGCCTCTTCTATGACTGCCATACACAGCAATAAATAAGATGAAGCTTGTTTTTTCCTACTGCAGCTAATTGTGACATACACTCATATACCAACTGTTTGGTTGCCCCTGCTGAGTTGCAAATTTATAAATAAACTGCTACATTAATCCCGCCAAAGCAAAAGCTGTTGCAAATGGGTTGAAGCGCAGATGGTTTCGGATAATATCTGGTAGAACAGTGGTGTGAAACTAAATAGAAAAACGTCCTTCTAGCATTGAACAATGAAACTCCTTGGCTATTCTGATAATAGTTTTGAGAGCACATTTTACACTACAAGGAGAATCTTCTCAAGTATATTCAAATTCTAAGTGTACAAAGCTTCCATTGCAGTTGATCAGAACAGGAGTAGGCATGGAAAATCAGGCTATGACAGATTTTACATCTATATTGATAAAAATATTGATAACCATCTTATTGATGACCTCTACGTTCATATATAATGATGCCACTATTTATATAGGGAATAATGCACCCATATTATAAAATATAAGAAAACAAGAAGGGACGGAGGAAATACATGAATTGAACACTTAGGGGCAGATTTACTAAGATTCGAGTGACTTTTCGAAGTACAAAAAGTTCGAATTTCGAACTAATTTTTTGGATACTTCGACCATCGATACTACGATTTCGAATTTACTTCGACTTATATTTGACCATTCAATAATCGAAGTACTGTCTCTTTAAAAAAACTTAGACTTCAATACTTCACCAAATTAAACCTGCCAAATTGCTATGTTAGCCTATGGGGACCTTCTACAAAAGTCTTTACACATCGAATAAAAATCGTTCGATCGTACAATTTTTATTCGATCGTAGGATTGGCAAATTCGATGAAAAAAACGTCGAATTTGATATTCAGATTCAAAGTTTTTCAATTCGATGGTCGAATTTCGAAGTTTTTTTTACTTCGAAATTAAATCTGCCCCTTAAAAGACACAAGGCCCCAGGACAAATGCTTTCATACAGGTCAAGGAACTCCAAGGTGCTTCCTAACATCCTCACATTGTACAACAGGAGCAACATTGTTTTTTGTTTTTTTTAGAATTCACACGTTTCAGTGACAAATGACATCACTCAGCAGAATTTATAAAGATATGTTTTAAAGGGAACATATAGGGTACTGCTCATTATACTTTATAACACTATGACACGTAATACATCACTGCTTACATACAATTTAATCTCTCCTTGGTGTCCTGTTTCAAAATGAGAAGTAGGCGTCATGTCTGGAGGATGTGTCATTGGAAGTCATCACACTATCTTTTGCTTGTAACAATCAGGAGGTTTTAAGCGTTAAGTGCAAGGGCACATGAGGAAGTGAGAGCAGAGCAAGAGTGGGGGGGGGAGCTATAGAGCCTATATTTCCTATTTAAGGATATTCATGGCCCTTATGTATTATGTACAGAATACATGGAATAGCAGAAATAGGTGTAACAAGAACACAAAGCTACAGATATACAGAAGATGCTGTTATGCTTAGTGATGGGCGAATTTGCGCCGTTTCGCTTCGCCGAAAAATGTGCGAATTTCGCGCGAAATTCGCGAAACGCGAAAAATTCGCGAAACGGCGCCGGCGTCTCGTTTTTGACGCCGGCGCCCATTTTCGACGCCGGCGCCCGTTTTTCCGACGCCGGCGCCCGAATTTTTTCCGCGAATTTTCGCGGGCGTTTTGCGAATTTATTCGCCTGCCGCGAATCGCGCAAATTCGCCGCGAATTCGCGCCTGGCGAATAAATTCGCCCATCACTAGTTATGCTCAGTTTCCCTGTTCCAGTTACTGTATATTCAAATGCTGCATGTGAGTGGGAGAAGAATTTATAATAAGAACATATGAGAAGCCAGGTTGGATAAGAGAGACCAGGAGGTGGTTTGTCTTTGTGTAGGGGTGACTTTGGCTTATTATTCCATTCTTCCTAAAGGGTACCTGCGTCTTAAAATCGCTGTGTTTTTGGTTCACTGTAAATGTATCTGTATTTTGCAACTCTATTAGGTGACCAAAACAGCTGCTGTTAGGGAACAAAATGTCTCACACTCTAACAAAACACAAGTTATGAGGATGAGATGGGATATTCAGGAATAGGCAACTTTGTTATGATTGCTGTTTATCTAGAATAGCTGGAGAGACAGAGACAGATAATACACATTACGCACACACCCCTACAGAGAACAGAAATTCCCTGGCCCCATATATTACACATAGGGGCTGATTTATCAAAGGTCGGATTTCGAAGTGAATTATACTTCGAAATTCGACCATCAAATGGCTATACTTCGACTTTGAATATCGAAGTCGAAGTTTTTTTTACCGAATTTGATCGAATTGAATCGATCGAACGATTTACTTCAACTACAAAAAACTTAGAAAAATGCATTAGAAGGTCCCCATAGGCTAACATACCGTTTCGGCAGGTTTCATTTGGCGAACTATTGAAGTCTACGTTTTTTTAAAGAGACAGTACTTCGATTATCGAATGGTCGAATATTCGAACGATTTTACTTTGAGTCAAAGTAAATTCAAAGTCGTAGTATCCTATTCCAAAAAAATTACTTTGAATTTCAAATTTTTTTACTTTGAAAATTCCCTCGAATTCACTTGATAAATCTGCCCCATAAAGTGAGTATGCAGAGAAAGATGAAAAATGTTTACATTGGAGATAAGTGAGTTTGCCCATATAGTCCTATACATATTAATCTGCAAAATGTAATGAAGAAAGAAGTGGAGAAATTGATATTTTTTTTAGAACTATAGAAAGAGTGACAGCCACACTTTAGAAAACAACCCAAAACCTGGGTGTCTTATTATTTTGTTCTGCAAAATCATCTACAGTGACATTCATTTAACATAATTCTGTTTTTGTAAGGAATAACAATAAGGTATCAGTTTATACAGCAAGTCTTAGGAAGTGGCTAGTGGCTTGCTTGCCAAGGTGGAGGAATTGAGGTTCTTGACTTTCTCCTAGTGACACCTAGTGGTTTAAGTTATTATTTTAGTTCATTTATATAGACCCATGCAAAATATTTGAAGAGGATCTTGTCACTAACAAATAATCAAGTCATCTAAAAGAAGTGTTATGGAGATAAGATGACAAAAGGGAATTAATGTTTTCAGTGGGCACGCTGAGCAAAGCTTATGCAGTGCTATAAACAGTGTTGCTCTTCACCAAAGCAACTATGCAGCGAGTTATCATGATAAGCGACTGGAGACATTTTCTGGTGTCCTCTGCCAGGTGTATGGCTGCAGCTCCACCAAAGACAGAGTAAGGGTTTTGCTTCTTTTTTAGTCTCCCGGTTTTATTTTTCCTAGGTGGAGGGAAAAAACTTCCTCCCCAGCCCACCCGTGATACACTTCCTGTTTTTTTTTTTGTTTTTACAAATGACGATAGGACTGTGCATGTCAACAAACACAGCACAATAGTCCTATCAGCTTCAACAGCAAAGTATTCAACATGGCACGTTGGTGGGGGCGGTGCAAGCACAGATAGGATCCAAGCAGTGGCAGTGCAAAATAGACAGGTGATGTGCCCAGCCAAAACAACCTGGGAAAAAAGGCATCCAAATTTTAGCTAAGTGATCAAAAGGGAGGTGGAAGACCCCTGAAATTTTGTGCATGCCGATTCTATGCAGATTCTCTATAATCAGTTGCTAGACTCTATATTTCAGAGCTTTCTGGCAAGTTCCTCTAACATATACACATATACAGTTGATGAGAAGGACCCGCACTCCATATAGTGTGAAACAAACGTGTTTTTTTATAAATGCATATCCAATGTTTCGGCCCACATTAGGGCCTTTTTTTTTAATATACATACATGGACGGCACATGTAAAGTAGAACATTAATCTGGCACTGCCCAGAGTTTAGCTGACTAAGCATGAGTTCAATGAATATGGCAAAAGGGAAACTTTTTGCCTATTGTTTTAATCATCTGTGGCTTTTGTTTCTTGAGCTAAACAGGGTAAATAAATAAATTAAAGCTACTCCATGTTTAGTCCTTGCAGCTAGGGACAGTGTCATTGCACAGATAATCCCTCTGCGTGGGACTTGGACTCCCGTCAATGAAACATTCACAACAAAGAGTAAAGGAAAGGGGTGTTGTGGAAATTCAGGAACCAGAGATCACCTGAGTTAAAAAACTAAAATTTATTTGACATGAGCTCCATAGATTTTGAGTCCCAATGAGATCCCAGGGATTTTATAAACATATAAAAAGGGAGAGAAGACATATATTGCTCCACAGCACTTAGTGACCAAGGCTATCTTGAGAACAGAATCCACACAAGTCAGGGGGATTTAAGGAGGACTCTGCATACACAGAATTTTATTGAAACGGTGCATGCTTTCAAGTGATAATCTCAGGTGCTGGACAATAAAAACTCTAAATGTGCCATAGCTCTCATCTAAAAGCCATAGATCATATACAGGGAGATTCACTTGTTTCGGAAGGTCACCTACTGAGTGGACATTTTCCCTATCTGGCCACCCAAGTGGATTCATTTATTCTCAGCTTCATATATTGCTAAGTATATAAATTATTTTTGTCTATATGGAAATTCATGCTTGGTGTAATAAGGGTTGTACACGACATACATATAAAATGAGCCGAAAAGTTCAGTAAGCTCAAGACTTTCTGGTCTCATTCCAGGTCCTCCCTTTATGCCTCACTTAAAGGGATACTGTCATGGGAAAAACATTTTTTTTCAAGATTAATCAGTTAATAGTGCTGCTCCAGGATAATTCTGCACTGAAATCCATTTCTCAAAAGAGCAAACAGATTTTTTTATATTCAATTTTGAAATCTGACATGGGGCTAGACATATTGTCAATTTCCCAGCTGCCCCAAGTCATGTGACTTGTGCTCTGATAAACTTCAATCACTCTTTACTGCTGTACTGCAAGTTGGAGTGATATCACCCCCCTCCCTTTTTCCCCCAAGCAGCCAAACAAAAGAACAATGGGAAGGTAACCAGATAACAGCTCCCTAACACAAGATAACAGCTGCCTGGTAGATCTAAGAACAACACTGAATAGTAAAAACCCATGTCCCACTGAGACACATTCAGTTACATTGAGAAGGAAAAACAGCAGCCTGCCAGAAAGCATTTCTCTCCTAAAGTGCAGGCACATGTCACATGACTTGGGGCAGCTGGGAAATTGACAAAATGTCTAGCCCCATGTCAGATTTTAAAATTAAATATAAAAAAATCTGTTTGCTCTTTTGAGAAATGGATTTCAGTGCAGAATTCTGCTGGAACAGCACTATTAACTGGTTCATTTGGAAAAAAAAATTTTTTCCATGACAGTATGCCTTTAAGTATTTGTGTTTCTTAAATACAGTTGAGAAAAGTGAGGAGCTTTTTGTGTAATTGCTGAAAGGGTATTATGTTACTCTGAGGACTGACATGGTTGCCAACACTTGGAAATAAGTTTCCAAAGACACACTAAACCTTCCCGAATGCAAGATCCTATTCTTGCACTCAACTGGGGGGAACTGACACTAACTATACAAGACATGTAGTGATGGGCAAATTTGCGCCGTTTCGCTTCGCCGAAAAATTCGCGAATTTCGCGCGAAATTCGCGAAACGGCGAAAAATTCGCGAAACGGCGCCGGCGCCTCGTTTTTGACGCCGGCGCCCGTTTTTCCGACGCCGGCGCCCGTTTTTGGCGCCGGCCCCCGTTTTTGGCGCCGGCGTCCGTTTTCTTCGGGAAAAAATTTTTTGACGCCGGCGAATTTTTGACGCGAATTTTCGCGGGCGTTTCGCGAATTTATTCGCTGGCGGCGAAACGCGCAAATTCGCCGCGAATTCGCGCCTGGCAAATAAATTCGCCCATCACTAAAGACATGTAAAAGTGCCATGATTCTTAATGCCCATTTCTATAGCTCTTGCAGATTAAGTGATGATACTAATTACTGCTTTGTCCTTTGCATTATTAAACTACTTCTGCACAATGCAAGATTTATTACGAGAAACATTTCCAGGGATAAGGGATCAAAACTATGTGCTAAACTTAAAAATCAGTGACCAAAGGCAATGATGGTCTTTATATAAAAGATTGGAGACAGGATATATTAAGAGTCATAGGAGGACACACACACACACACATATGGTATTATAAATTACTTCTGCCCTTATGCAATTAAAGTGACTATGCAGAAATAGTCAATATAACATTGATTTTTCCCATTAATGACATCAACATTATTTAAAATAAAAACCAGATTCTGTGGTTTGTCGCACTGTGACAAGGCATAAGGTACACATGCTCCAGGGAATTTAGAAACAGAAATTTGTGACTATGGGTTTTAGTAAAATGAGACAATAATTAGCTTCAGGAACATCCTTGTTGAAACTGGATTCTGTAGAATAATATTGATGTCCTTAACTCTTAGTTACATATTCATTTGTATTCCAGTTTACTTACATGAGTTATATTTTTTGTCCCCATAGTAGCACTGCTTAAAAACTTCCAAGGTAATCTGGAAGTGAGAAAGGAAGATCAAGTTTATGAAAAGATATGGAATATGGTAAGTCAGACATGGTCTAATACCAGGAGCATTATGGATATGAGTACGAAGTTAAATAGACATTCAACTCAGTATGCAGAAAACTATCTTAAATCAGCAGGCATCTTGACTCCTAAATATTTCTAAAAATACTCCTGTTCCTCTTTATCTCATGCAAAAAATAACAGTTCAATAAATGTCCATGATTACAAAATGAATTTAAATTTTGATAAAGATCAGTCATATCTCATCCTAATCTTCTTGTACATTCTATTCCCCAGCGATTAAACATAGCTAAAAAGGGAGAGATTCCTATTGCTGCAGTGTTTGTATGAATAATTAATATGTGGTTTTGGCCCATTAACTAAAGTAATACATTGCACTGATTGCAAGTCACGTCAGTTGCTTTCTGCAAGCATCACTTGACCTTCAAACATTGATTTATGCCATGATCAGATGTAAAGAAATACCCTATTTCCACATAGCCATTAAATAATAAGGTAATTATGCATTGCTAGAATGTGCATTTACTCGTTAAAAACACCAATAGAATAAAGTGGCAATCATTCAGATCAGCAATAAAATGGTGTGTATTTAAACAAAAAAAAAATCAGTTCAAGATATAAATACCAAAAATAAAGCACTATTTATCAAGAATTACAAGTACAAGTAACTACCTTAGCATATTACCACCCCCAAAAACCAGCTATTAAGGAGGACACTCTGGTTAAACTGATGTTAAACTTCGAAGCACTTGTGTTAATAACTTCAGCATGTGACGAATAACTCACAACCTACTCAGAGTGACACTTTAAATGTGTACAATCATCCAGCAACACTGGGCCAAAACGTAATTAAAAACGTTACCTCCTGTAGGTCTGCAGGTCAAACAACATATGACAGATTCATCACCTCACGTGGTTGGCGCCACACTTTCAGCCTTAACATCTTTATAGGAGAGTAAATCTCAACAAGCACTGGTTTCAGTTCATACACATGCAGTCACTAAAATCATGCAGGGGCATATTGTGTTGCATTCATCCAAATGAATAAGTGGTATCATGATATGTGTTCTGATTCTTACAGATAATAGCAAACACATATAACTGTCACGTACATTTTCATTAATAATCTTTGAAATCTCGTTCCAAGCAGAACCTTTGTAACATGGAAATAAAATAAGCACTTTGAAGGGAAAGCTACAGCAAGCACAGCTTGATTAGCCCACATAGGGGCAAATACCCTAAGCGGCGCAAAATCGCTAGCAATCGATTCGCCCAATTTGCAACACTTCGCCAGGCGTAAATTCGCCAGGACAGCACTAATTCCCTAAAATGCAAAGTTGTGTCCACATCGGGCCGAACGAAGTTGGCTGCCATTACTTCGGCAAGCAAAGCAAAGTTGAGCTAGCGTTGGCTAATTTGCATACGGCGGGAAGTGAGAGTTGAATGGACGTATATGTTGTAGCAAATATATTACATTACGCAAGGCCAGGGAACCTTAATAAAATAAAATAAAGTTGGTAAAATGCCCTACACATGTGCCCACTGTATAGTTTATGTGTCATATGTTAGTAAATGTAGGGGGGAACCCGTGCACCCAAAAAAAAATTTTACGGTCTTCCTAGCCACTCCATTGCACTTTGCCTGGTCTGAAGTGGGGAAGGCAAGTCTGGCGCATGAGGTAACATTCAGTAAAATCCGCATCTTAGTGAATTTGCGGAGTTACGTCCTTTTGCCAGAGTGAAAATTCGCCAGGCGTTAGAGTGCGAAGCAACACTAGCGTCTGTCTCCTTTGCTAGCGAAGTGACCCCTGCGCCCATTAGGGAATCGCCGAAGTTCCGAAATGACGTCACGCAGGTGAATTTTCTCTAGTGTTAGTCACTTCGCCCTTTAGGGAAACTGCCCCAAAGTGTATGATGATACAAATTAAGAGCACAAATGCCTTTGGAATCTTTAAGAAGGTGGTGGAAGAGGGGATACTGTTTGAGCAGGATGTGCATTGGCATTTCGTCTTGCAGACAAGAAAGATGCATATTTCAGCTTCCCTTTCTGTTTCTACACACACATCTCCCTGAGGAGTAAGACAATCTCTCTATATTGTGAGCACAGCATACCAGTAATGTAACCCTCTTAACCTTTAGATCCCAAGAGGGAAACAGATCCCCCTCCAACGAAGGGAAGTTGATACGTCAAACAATCTCATAGGTACTAGGTTCATTTAAATTACAGAAACACTTTTCAGCAGCCATTTAAGAACTGCTACAAATAAACATTCAAAGCAACATTTAGGTGCTTATTTATTAAAGTCAAAATGTTAAAAACTATAAAAATTTGAGTTTTTCTACTATTAAATCTGAATTTTTAGTGGGAAAAAAGCTCTAATTTTTCGAGATTTATTATCTCCATCTTCAACCTGATGAGGTCCTGTAGAAGACAATGGCAGTTGCTCTATTTGCAATTTGAAGATTTTATGGTCTGCTCTGGGTTTCGTTAGGTAATCCGTAATAGTGGGACAATCTCCAAAAAAGTTGCAGTTTTCGTGCAACAATCTGAAAAAGTTGCGATTTTTTCATAGTTTTTTTTAATGACAAATAGGATAAATTGTGGATTCTCGTTTGGTCAGACTTTTTTTTTTATTTAAAACATGAGGAAAATTTGGATTTTGATAAATAAACCTAAACTAACTCATCAATGAGAATCTATAGATGCAAACAACTTGGTTTCTGTAAAAGTTTAGAAATATTGGGTGGGAGGAGTTGGGAGAGTGATGTTAAATAAATATAAAAACCATTGGGAGTACCAATTTGTTGGACACCCACCCAGTGAGCCTAACTGCTACCTTTCTTTCCTGGGATGGTACACACCTTCAATGAAAATGCACTGGTCCACTATACTTTGTTTTAGAGTACCACACTGCAGAAATAATGCTTACCCACACCTAACGCATATGTGCTATAAAATGATCCATCGAACATGGCTGGCAAAATGAAACAAATAATAGATGCAATACACCTCTAAGATTCCACTTCTGTAAATAGCTCTTGGCAAGCAGCATTTACAGAATAGAAAGCTCCTTCTCAGATAAAGGGCAGCAGTGCCATGGTGAACAAAATACAGAGTTTCCAGTCTGACTTACTTGATTTCAGCTTTGTCTGCCACTGTAAACTTATACTTCTAACACAGGCATAACTGCTAGTCTTATTATGTACACTTGCTTTGAGGCTTTTTCTTATCAGACTTCCAAGTTCAGGCCATGGGGTTGAGATACACATCCACTCAGAGTGCAATAAGCACAGTCGGTTCTCTCTGGATGGCATTTTCCATGACCAGCAGGCACTGGTGAGTCTGAATGTCTTTAATTAATTGCTTCCTTTAAAATACTCTATCAAATTTTATGTTAAATTCCAGACCATTAGACAGTAGCGTTTGATGCTAAACGTATTAATTTCTCTCAGGCAGATTGACTGGATATTGCAATGCCATTTATAGGATATTTGTCAATCAGCTTAACTGTGCTTTATTCTACTTAGCATACTGGATATTGTCAGGAAAGAGGTAAAAAAACATTCCAGTCTGACACTAAATTCCTGTAACGATCTGTTACCTGGGATCCCGGAGGAGGACAGCTGGTCCTAGGCGGACAGATGGCAACTGGAACTCCTCTACGGCTCCGGTCTTCACCGACGCCCTTTTGGGGCCCCGGACTTTCTGCGGCGGAGTCAGCAAAGGAGCCAAGCGTGTTAGCCAAAAGCGAAGTATCCAGGGATCAGGCAAAGGCGTAGTCAATTACAGGCAGTGGTCGGTTTCAGGAAGCAGAGAAGCGAAGTACCAAGGGATAAGGCAAAGGGTCATCAAGTTCAAGCAGTGGTCGGTCCGGGCAGCGAAGGTACAAGGTCGAATTAACAGGCCAAGGGTCGAATAAACAGGAAAGCAGGCAAACGGGACTTGAGCAGGAACTGTGGAAACAGAAGCCAGCTTGGGCAATGTGAGAAGGAAGAGGAAGGTATTTAAGGGGACAGGAACCAATCAGGAGCAGGCTGAGGAAGACAGACAGATCAGGGACCAATAGGAAGCCAGGCGCCCAAATTAGATGTCATAGCTCCTAAGTGTTTTGGTGGGTGCGTCCATTTTGGCATGCACCGGTGTTTATGCGCCGGCGCCTAAGTTGACGCGATCCAGCGTTTATGCGCTGGCGCACTGCCGGTGTTACAGTACCCCCCCCTTCAGGAGACCCCTCCGGGGGCTCCCAGGGCTTGTCGGGAAACTTCCTATGGAAGGTCCTCAATAATCGGGGGGCATGGGTATTGGCAGCACTCACCCACGATCTCTCTTCAGGACCAAAGCCTCTCCAGTGGACCAGGTACTGGACTCCTCCTCTGGACCTACGAGAGTCAATAATATCTTGTACCTCAAATTCCTGATGGCCATTCAGGAAAACAGGAGGAGGAGGTGATTCCAGAGAAGAAAATGCGTTCTGGACAACAGGTTTGAGCAATGAAACGTGGAAAGAGCTGGAAATGTTCATGTTGGGAGGAAGGTCCAACCTCACAGACACCGGATTAATGATTTCCTTGACTTTAAAAGGACCGATGAAGCGAGGACCCAGCTTAGGACAGGACTGCTTGAGCTTGATATTCCTAGAAGAGAGCCAGACAGAGTCCCCTACCTTGAACCAGGGAGCAGGGCGACGATGTTTATCGGCAGCCACCTTCTGGCATGAAGAAGCCTTGGCAAGGGCGGAATGAGCATCTGTCCAGATCTTCTGAAAGTTCCGAAACAAGGAGTCAGCTGCAGGAACGTCCACTTTGACAGCAGTTGGAGGAAGAGCTGAGGGACAGAGACCATAGACACAGAAAAAGGGAGAGCAGTTTAAAGAGCTATGTTTGAGATTATTATGTGCAAACTCAGCCCAAGGAAGAAGATCAGACCAGTTGTCCTGATTTTGTGAGATGAAACATCGGAGAAACTGCTCCAAAGATTGGTTCGTCCTTTCAGTCTGCCCATTACTCTGAGGATGGTAAGCCGTGGAAAAGTTCAGATGAATGTTCAGAAGTTTACAAAAAGCCCTCCAGAATCTTGAAACAAACTGAACGCCACGATCAGAGACAATGGAGGAAGGAATGCCATGCAGACGAAAAACCTCTTTGACAAAAAGCTGAGCGAGAGTGGAGGCTGTGGGCAACTTCTTGAGGGGAACAAAGTGCGCCATCTTCGAGAATCTATCCACGACGACCCAAATGGTAGTCATCCCCGAAGACTTGGGTAAATCCACCACAAAGTCCATTGCAATGTCCACCCAGGGTTGGGAAGGAGTTGGTAAAGGTTGAAGAAGGCCACAAGGAAGGGAACGAGGAGTCTTCTGTTGAGCACAGGTGACACAGGAAGACACAAACAAAGAGACATCTCGTTTCAAGGAGGGCCACCAAAAGTACCTGGATAACAAATCGAAAGTCTTGTTGACACCAGGATGCCCAGCCAACTTGGATGAATGGGCCCAGGACAGGACTTGAGGGACAGAGGAGGCAGGCACAAAGGTCTTTCCAGGAGGACATTCTGGAGGAGAGACAGAAACAGGAGCCACAATGAATTCAGGAGGAATAATTGGAGTAGGAGAGAGAACAGGGGCTTCATCTGACGAAAATGATCTGGACAGGGCATCAGCCTTGGAGTTTTTTGAACCAGGGCGAAAAGAAATGATGAAATTAAATCTGGAGAAAAAGAGAGCCCAACGTGCTTGGCGGGGATTCAGTCTCTTGGCAGAAGAGATGTATTCAAGATTCTTATGATCCGTAAGAATGGTGATAGGTTCAGCCGAACCCTCCAGTAGATGACGCCATTCCTCTAGGGCCAATTTAACTGCCAAAAGTTCTCTGTTGCCCACGTCATAGTTTCTCTCAGCAGAGGAAAATTTCCGTGAAAAGAAGGCACAGGGATGTAACGGGCCATGAAAGTCAGACCGTTGTGAGAGGATGGCCCCAACTCCGGAATCAGAAGCATCCACCTCCAAAACAAAAGGACGAGAAACATCTGGATGAATCAAAACAGGAGCAGAAGAAAAGGCTTGTTTCAGGTCATCAAAAGCTCTCTGTGCTTCAGGGGTCCAGACAAACCTTGTACCCTTCCTAGTAAGGGTGGTGATGGGAAGGACGATGCCAGAAAAATTTCTAATGAACTTCCTATAGAAGTTGGCGAAGCCCAGGAACCGTTGGACTGCTTTCAGATTAGAAGGAGGGACCCATTTGTGGACCGCAGAGACTTTTGCTGGATCCATCTCAAAACCAGAGGCAGAAATGATGTAACCAAGAAAGGAAATCTTAGGCTGATGAAATTCGCATTTTTCAATCTTGGCAAACAAATTATTCTCTCTGAGGCGCTGAAGGACCTGTCTCAGATGAGAAACATGAAGAGATTCACAAGGGGAGAAAATCAAAATGTCAACTAGATAGATGACAACAAAGGAGTAGAGGAGGTCTCGGAAAATATCGTTCATGAAGTCTTGAAAGACAGCGGGGGCGTTGCAGAGGCTGAAAGGCATGACCAGGTACTCATAATGGCCGTCACGTGTGTTGAAGGCTGTCTTCCACTCATCTCCTTGCCTTATACGGATAAGATTGTAGGCTCCCCGGAGGTCTAACTTAGAAAAAATTTTGGCGCCCTTGAGCTTATCAAAAAGTTCAGGAATGAGAGGGAGAGGATATCTGTTTTTGATAGTTATCTTGTTGAGACCACGATAATCAATGCATGGCCGAAGACCCCCATCCTTCTTCTGAACGAAGAAAAATCCGGCACCAGCAGGTGAATTAGACTTCCTGATGAACCCCCTAGATAAATTGTCCTGGATGTAGTCCTTCATAGCCTGAGTTTCAGGTATGGATAAAGGGTAAGTTCTTCCCCTAGGAGGGACGGTTCCAGGGATCAGGTCAATGGGAAAGTCATAGGGTCTATGGGGGGGAAGGACTTCAGCGCTTTTCTTCTCGAAGACATCAGAAAAGTCTCTATAACAGGCAGGAAGAGACTCGAGGGTGGATAAGGAACAAACAGAGACTGGAGAAGAAGAAGAAGAGAGCAAACAACTGGAAGAACAGCAGGAATTCCAAGCAGACAGTTCTCCAGCAGACCAGTCAATAGCAGGGTTATGCAGTTGTAGCCAGGGCAACCCTAGGATGACCGGAGTGGAAGGGCAGGAGATGGCCAAAAACGAAATCTTCTCTTTATGGAAAGAACCAACTTGCAAGTGCAGAGGGGAAGTGGAGTGAGTAATCAGTCCAGGAGAGACGGGATGTCCATCAATTGCTTGAGCCGCCAGAGGCACTTGAAGAGGAACAAGGGGCAAGGAAGAGGCTTGGGCAAAAGAGAGGTCAACAAAGTTCCCAGCAGCACCGGAGTCGATAAAAGCCTGGCAAGGAATGGTTTTTAAGGAGTGCTTAATAAGACAGGGAACCAATAGGCGAGAGTAGTTTCTTGGTGGAGAAGAAGCGGCAGTGCCCAGGACGGTCTCCACCGGCCGACCTAGGCTTTGGAGTTTCCCTGCGGCCGAGGTTGAGGCTTGTTAGGACAAGTTTTGACAAAATGACCCTTCAGGCCACAGTAAAGGCACAGACCTGCCGTACAACGACGAGACCTCTCCTCGGGGGTAAGTCTAGTAGCCCCCAGCTGCATGGGTTCCTCCGGCACAGGAAGAGAATTAGCTGGAGAAGGAATGTTGGAGTCGAGGAGCAGTCTGTGAGCACATGATTTGGCCGAAAGCCTCTCCTTCAGTCGAACATCAATTCGGATGACCAAAGAGACCAGGTCTTCAAACTGCGGAGGCAGATCTTGGGCAGCCAACTCGTCTTTTAGGGACTCATTGAGACCGTTCCAAAAAGCTGCCACAAGGGCCTCGTTATTCCAGGATACCTCCGCGGCAATGGTACGGAAATCGATGGCGTACTCGGCTGCGGAGAGTGACCCCTGGGAGATCTTTAAGAGACGAGTCGAGGCATTCTCCTTCCTGCCAGGAGCATCAAAAATCTCACGGAAAGTGGATAGGAAGGCCGTGGAGTTGTGAACCAGAGGATCGTCCCGTTCCCAGAGAGGGGAAGCCCAGGCCAGGGCCTTTCCATAAAGCAAAGTCAAGACATAGGCCACTTTGGACTTCTCATTAGGAAACTGTGAAAGCTCGAAGTGGATCTTGCACTGATTCAAAAAACCTCGACAGGTCTCGGGGTCCCCGGAGTAACGAAGGGGTGCAGAAATCTTGGGTCTCCAGCAAAAACTCTCCCCACTGGGTAAATGAGCCGAGACCAGAACTGGAGCAGGCGGTGCCACAGAAACAGGAGGCAATGGGGTCTGGGAGGCCTGCAGGACATCTAGGCGACTGGACAGATGTTGAATACTCTGAGCGAGATGCAACTGCTGGGTCTCAGAATCCTCAAGACGCTTCATGAGAGCCTCCAAAACAGTCTCCAGAGAGGAAGGTCGACCAGCGGCTTGGGAGGGATCCATTTTAAATGGCCAAAGCTAACTGTAACGATCTGTTACCTGGGATCCCGGAGGAGGACAGCTGGTCCTAGGCGGACAGATGGCAACTGGAACTCCTCTACGGCTCCGGTCTTCACCGACGCCCTTTTGGGGCCCCGGACTTTCTGCGGCGGAGTCAGCAAAGGAGCCAAGCGTGTTAGCCAAAAGCGAAGTATCCAGGGATCAGGCAAAGGCGTAGTCAATTACAGGCAGTGGTCGGTTTCAGGAAGCAGAGAAGCGAAGTATTCTGCCATATTTCTCAGTGATCCTGTGTATGAAGGTTTTCTGGTTAAGATGTCAAAACTAGCATGTGACTAAGGCGTAGTCAATTACAGGCAGTGGTCGGTTTCAGGAAGCAGAGAAGCGAAGTACCAAGGGATAAGGCAAAGGGTCATCAAGTTCAAGCAGTGGTCGGTCCGGGCAGCGAAGGTACAAGGTCGAATTAACAGGCCAAGGGTCGAATAAACAGGAAAGCAGGCAAACGGGACTTGAGCAGGAACTGTGGAAACAGAAGCCAGCTTGGGCAATGTGAGAAGGAAGAGGAAGGTATTTAAGGGGACAGGAACCAATCAGGAGCAGGCTGAGGAAGACAGACAGATCAGGGACCAATAGGAAGCCAGGCGCCCAAATTAGATGTCATAGCTCCTAAGTGTTTTGGTGGGAGAGTCCATTTTGGCATGCACCGGTGTTTATGCGCCGGCGCCTAAGTTGACGCGCTCCAGCGTTTATGCGCTGGCGCACTGCCGGTGTTACAATTCCTTTGTCCTTCCATCAAGTGAGATCATTTGTTTTCTCTCTTCCTTACTTGGAGTCGAAGGGAATAATATTCTGGGTTTTTTGCCATCAAGTCTATTTGCAAAAATACATCACCTGCCATTAGGGTTGCCACCTTTTCTGGAAAAAAATACCGGCCTTCCTACTGTATATATTTATCTTTTTTCCCTATTAATAACATTGGGATCAACCATAATTTTTACCGGCCATGCTGGTAAAATACCGGCCAGGTGACAACCCTACCTGCCATATTTCTCAGTGATCCTGTGTATGAAGGTTTTCTGGTTAAGATGTCAAAACTAGCATGTGACTAAGATTCTTTTCTACCTAGTATTTGCTTATCATTTTGCAAACAAGGCAGAGCAGGATACTATTCTAGGATTACACATAAAACCACAAGAGATAACTTTGTTTTTTTTTCCTGAAAAATAACACTGACTTGAAGATATTTTCTGCTTACAGACTGTTTGCAGAATCCCAGGGGATTGGCACACAATCATAGAAGTAATACTTATTGTTTGTAAACTGCAGAGCTGAAAAGAAGGAAATTATTTTACACCTTTTACTGGCACCAAACCTTACACAGAAATAAGTAACAGATTTGATATGGTAGGTCAGAAATGGGTTAAATGTGTCACATGGTACAAATATTATAATAATTATATAATTATGATTATATTACAGGTATGGGACCTGTTATCCAGAATGCTAGGAAACTGGGGATTTTCCAGAAAACAGATCCTACCTTGTCTTCTAGAAAATCATGTAAACATTAAATAAATCCAATAGGCTTGTTTTTGCCTCCAATAAGGATGTCATATTTTAGTTTGCATCAAGGACAAGGAACTGTTTTATTATTACAGAAAACCTAGATTATTTGGCTAAAATGGAGTCTATTAGAGACGGCCTTTCCATAATTCTGAGCTTTCTGGATAATGGATCCTATACTTGTAGTTTGCTTTGCATGTTGCCAAGGTATTGCATAGTGAAGCAAATCAAGCTCTTCTTCATCAAGGCCCTGTTTCATTGGGTTCTACAGGACATATTCAATTTCAAAATATTATTGAACAGACAGCTGATATTTTCCCTTATGAAAACATCATTTTTTTAATTAAATCAGTACAGGATTTGGCAAAATTTCAGCCTTTTGGTGGAGGATTCAAATATGTCCAAATCCTGGGTAATTGACCAAACCAAATCCAAATCCTTAAAGGGGCGGTTCATCCTTAAATTAACTTTTTGTACATTATAGAATGGCCTATTCCTAAAACTTTACAATTGGTTTTCATTATTTTTATAGTTTTTGAATTATATCACTTTTTCACCTCTTTCCAGCTTTCAAATTGGAGGCCACTGCAACCAAAAACTTTTGCTCAGTGAGGCTACAATTGTATTATTGTTACTTTTTATTACTTCTCCTTCTATGCAGGCCATCTTATATTCATATTCCCATCTCTAGTTTAAACCACTGCTTGGGTGATAGGGTAAACAGGACCCTAGTAGTGATGCCAGGCGCAAATTCGCGGCAAATTTCTGTGTTTCGCCACCGGCGAATTGCCGCAACAATTCTAGGCGCCAATTGACTTTATTGTCGCCAGCGTCAAAATTCGATTTTTTCACCGTTTCGAGAATTTCGCGCATTTTTCGGCGAATCGAAACAGGAAAAATTCGCCCATTACTAGACCTTAGCAGCCAGATAGCTGTTGAAATACCAAACTATAGAGCTGCTAAACAAAAAAAAAGCTAAATGATGGAAAAACCTTAAAAATAATTGCTATTGCTAATTTTCTTAGAATATCAATGTCAACATCCTACTAAAAGTTCATTTAAGTACAATCCTAATCATTGGAAGGTGCCACCTCAGGGATTATAATCACTTGCCTGATCCATGGGGCTGGTGCTAATGTTCTTTAAAAACTGCACTACCCTATACTTCTGTAGGAACACAGTGGAGAGATGTTTTTCAGCTTGTTCGTTTTTTGCACAGGGTGTGCATGTGGAATAAAGTGAATGCCGAGCTTAAAGCAAAAATACCTTTTCACTCTATTGGGCATGACCTGGCCTGAGGCAATCAAAGACGGAAGAGGTAAAATAGGATGATCGCTAACTTCACACATAGGGGGATATTTATCAAAATCCGAAAATATCTCATTATTTTCTGAATCATTATTTTCTGCCCAAAAACCACAAAATTATTGCACCAAACCCAGTGCAGATCAGGATATCTTCGTGACTTCTCCCATTGATTTATATATAACCTTTGCAGGTCTGATATGCTGGATTTTTGAATTCTGACTTTTTCCATCCTCAGGTTATAAAAAATTCCAAAAAATTTGAGGGTTTTTTTCACGAAAAATTTAGATTTCATAGTACAAAAACTTGAATTTTTTTGAGTTTTTGGCATTTCGGACTTAAATAAATAACCCCCTACTGTGTGATGCCAGTGAAAGCTAGAACTCCCATGACTACAACAGCCATGTGTGTCAATATGGTGTGCCATGTAGGTTTTCCACCTGTCCGGATTTCACCCAAACAGCCCGGTTTTTGGTAGGGAAGTCCAGACAGGACATTGAAGTGAATCACTGATTGCCACGTCATCAGTCCCGCCCCTGAAGTCACCCACCTCCCCCAAGCTAGGCACCCCGCCCCCCGAAATCACGGGCCCGCACCCCCAATGTCACTGACACACCCCTCCAATGTCACTGACCCACCCCCCTTTATCACCTCCTGCCCGTTAAAAAAAAGGTGGCAACCCTAGTGCCATGATTGTTTCTTAATATATATGATGTACAGTGCAACTATCATAGTGGAAAGCAGACAAACACCACAGCATAAAAAGACATGTTCAATGCTGCTTACATTGTGGTAACACCCTTTCTTGTTTTGGCATAATACTGCTCTGCACTAAATGATGTCCATACAGAATGAGAGCAGAAAAACTTGATTGCAGGGCAGTGATTCCCATGTAAGGGATGGGGCATGTTAAGGAAGATATGAGAATATTAGGCACACAAGGAAATGTTTAGACTGGGAATATTAATTGCCAGTATTTCAGTACTTCTTTAATCATTTACATTAAATATGTCATGCGATCTAGTTTATATTAATGCCTGAGAGATACAGATGATATATACAGCTGCCAGATTGTAGGTTCATTGCTATTCTTTAAATATTTAAAGGGCTAACTTTTTAAAGAGTTGCTTTACACATAAATGTTGCAAGATGTAGTCATTTTTACTTTTGTAATTATTGTACATTTGCAGTTATTCTACTTTTAAAATTCCCAGATTTCTGAAGAAGAGTGCACAAATCTTAAATAGCGAAGTCAAGAACATTTCTATAGCAGCAGGAAAGAGGCCATGTGCACAGAGGGCAAACTTGCTTTTGCCAAGTGGAGTCCCACTCACCGTTAGGGTTGCCACCTCACCCCTTTAAAACCGAACACATATGGAATCCACAGCCTGCAGCATGCATCTAAATGAATTGCTAATTAGCCATGCAGGCTTTGGATTCCATATGTGTTCGGTTTTAAAGGGGTGAGGTGGCAGCCCTACTCACCGTTCTTATTGCTGAAGTCTGGGTAAAACCACCAATGACTAAGACTGACAGCTGCGTCCAACGAGGAGACACTGGATCATTGTAAGGTTCTTCCTAAAACTATTTCAACTATCCAGGTAGGTTACAAAAGCAGCACATTTAAATACACGTCGTTCATTGTCCAGTAACTTGCGCTGGATCTCATGTAAACAAGTCGTTCTATACAGCACTTGGAGGTGCACATGGAGATCTCATCTAACGAAATGGGTTCAAAAAGGCATTCTTGCTTATTCATCTGTTAACCATAAGATTTCTGCATTTGACTTTCTAGAAAATTGACACTATTATATGGAATAGTAACCACTGAATTGGTATGCTCATTAAAACAATCCTTTTATTTTATAAGGTCTTTTATTGGTTAATCACGAGAATGTGTGATATTCCAGAATGCTGTGTTACTCACTTACCAACAGTGCAGATTCTAGTTTCCTGAAAGCCCCCAGATCATCGAGATACTCAATTATATGCTTTCTGATTCTATGATGTCTCTTCATTGCTTGCACATTGCACAGCCTGTAATTTCTGTGTTCCCTATAAACTGCACACCTTGTCAGACAGTTCCACGAGCACAGAAATGTCTACTTTTATTTCTGAACAATTAAATGTTTGGATTACAATCTCCATGGATCATTTCCCTTAGCAAACCTTCTAACAGGGCACTGTTAATTTTACTTGTTTCTGTTCATTATACTTTTAGGGCAAGGTCTTCTTCTTCAGCATTTTCCCATGACTCAGCTAAATTGTTGCATGTAATTTTTTTTTACATGAGGTGATCCCCATTCTTCTGCATTAAATGAGTTGTAAATGTAAAAAATAATAAATGTAAAATAAGCAGTTGATTTGTTTTTCAATGCAATCAAGCAGTATTAAAACTGCCAATATAATTAATTTTTATTTTAACAGGGCCACCTGCTCATCATATTAGGCTAATTTGTAACAACAGTGCCACCTGCTGGTCAGTTTTTAACTGTACAGTTGTGGAGACCATGTTCAGAAGGAACACAGAAGTGTTCTGATGTTGCTTTGTTTAGACAAGAAACATCTGATGACCCTTTTCATGTCTTTCTTGAGCAGAACATCAGAAAAACTCTGGTTAACCCTGAATTACCATTTGAAAACTAACCAGCAGGCAGTGCTGTTGTTACAAATTGCATTACATTAGCAGCTTTAAAAGCAGCTTAATAGGTTTTAAATCTACGTTTTAAAAAGAACTCAGAAAAGCACTATAAATGTTATGCTTCCATTAAAAGGTATTTTCTGATGCACAACAAAGGCAAAAACCACTATATGCGCCATTTGTCCTTAGACTTTTCCATAAGTTGATCATACAAGAGCCAGACCTTCAAGGTAAAGTAGGTTTGTAATGGGTCAGTATTTGTAAAAATGTGGTTTATGGAATGACAGTGAGAAGGTGCATGTCAACATGGGTGGCAGGGCCAGAACTAGCGGTAGGCAGAAGAGGCCTAGGGTTCAATAATAGGGGGGCACTGGGCAGCTACCTCTAAAATTGTCTTCTGCCTACCCCTAGTCCGCACCTCTCAGTCTGCCTTCCCTCCTGACACCCTCCCCTCTTTCGCTATCCCTCCCTTCGATCTGTTGCCCTCCCCTCTGTCCCTCCACTCCGTCGCTCATCCTTCCCCCCCATCCCTCCGTACATGCATGGGGGGGCGGGGCTTGCCAGCCGGTTGCATAGGGCCCCCAGCCTGGCCCGGCCATTATGGGTGGGTTGCGTGGTTACAAAATAGGCTTCTATAACTTATTTCAAGCTTTCCGAACCTGCCTAATTAATAATGTTAATACTTTACAAGTTACTTTACAAGTTTTCCGGAACAAATGGTTACGGCTGGCACACTGCTCCAGAAAGGTGTAAAATATATGTCTGTATCAAATAGGCACCCCTGCGTTAAGTAAAGATGAGGTGCAGTGTTTGGACCAACTTTTTGTAATAAGACTAGCTCCAAAATAAAAACATTTATAATCAGATCTTTATTCACTTGAATTTGTTTATGAATGAACAGGACACATGGGCCTAATCTACACATAAAACTGTTGCAGCAGACATCTCAACTTCAATGGCAACAGAGCCCTCTGCTGGGCACACTGTCAATGCACAATGTTTCTTTAGTAAGCTGCTAAACTACTAACAGATTCTATTCACTTTATTTTTGCCCCAGGGTGAGCCTCCCCTTTTCTAGAAAAATGCAACAGTCCAGGGTAAAGTCTGTGAACACCAGCTGAAGCCAGCGCTATACACCCAATCAAATTCCGTTGCCATCACAACCTTGCCGATAAGCCTAAATGAAAAATTGCTAAAACCATGACATAATTTGCTGAATGTATATGGCCAGTGACTAAACAATATTCCCGCATGCAGCCAACCTGTACTGGTCTGCTAGATAACGGGCCAGGCACTCCAAACGCCAGTCAACTCTTCCTGTTGAAAATAAGGGTGAAAAAGCTATGATTGAACACACATGGTGAATAAGTTAATTTAATACACAAGTGTATGTTCTTTTTGCATCACAGTAAAAAAGTGTTTTAGTAAGGTTTGGAGGACACTGTGGGTGTATTTTATTTAACATTGAAATTACTACACTATATAAATTTTCTGTTATCTCCCCCCTCCTTATTGAGGGATACAGCAACATCGTTTATTTCTGAAGCTTTTGTTTGGGCAGAGGAGGGCTCTAAAAGAAGTTGCTGGATTTTGTGGGAACTTCAATCCCGGATTCGTTTTTTACATTTGAACTATGGCCTGCTTTACAGACCAGTAACATTTTTTTTACATTTAAAGTTTAACTGCGTGTTCAGCACCTACAAGTGAATTATTTATACACCACAAATTGCTTATAGTAAATAGAAAATAGGGATTTTGGTTCTATGTAGGGACTATGTATTTTATCAAATCTCTACTCAGATATGTAAACATAAGCATTTTTGTCACATTTAACTTGAATGGATGTGCCCCACAGCTTCACAGATTTCTTTTAATTGCAGTAGTGTTTCTGAAGCAAATGTGCTGTTTTAACTGTTATAGTGTAACCATGTTTGATATTTAAATGCATTTAAACTTTTATTCTTTGGTGTTTAGTGGTCCTTGTCTATTGAGAATTTGTAAAGCTCAAAGTCCCACATAGCAACATTCTCTTGAGGCACAAAGTGGTGAAATGCCGGGGACCCTAACCCCATAAATGGCCATTATACCATGTAGCACAGACCCACATAGAGCATTCTTGACCAGAATAATGTTAAGTTGGTGAGTTTTACATACACTCTCTATAAAACAAAAAGGTATTTTAAATTCTCCAGAGAGACGTATGTATCTGTAAATTTGTAAGCATATTTATAAGCAAGGGAGAGCAAGTGAGAGTGCTCAGCTGGCATACATTTATAAGAAAAAAAGGAAACAACGTTCATAATACAAATTGGTGCATCAGTGCCCCTTGAAGGCAGATTATCGCAAAATAGCTTTGACTTGGCAATACATTTTTATTGAATAAACCACATGCATATCAGATGAGTCTATTACTATTCATTAGTCCCTTTCCATACATTGATTCCTGAGATATAGCTCTGGGATATTAGCACACACACACTGACCTTCCCTGGCCCCTGAGTTCCCCAGCCCTGAGACCCAGGCAGATCTGAGAAATTATAAGGTTCATTGACTGGGACAGGCGGCTCTTCCTCTTATTTTATTATTATATTATCTTTGTATTATTATTGACTTATTGGTTTTTATAAAGGGAAATGTTGGGGTGAGGGTTTGAGGGAAAATGGGGAAGAATAAGGGGGTATAGGGAGATTAGAAAATGTTATATTAATTATTTATATTATTCACCTTTGAAGGGGATTAGAGTCTGAGGGAGGGAAATTGAGGATTGGCAGTATTAAAGAGAATTCCCTTTTTTCTATTATATTAATAACATTGTAACACCCTCTTGGCGACCCCCCTGGTGCCAAGGTTGTACCAGCTTACCAACTCGGGTCCTGAGTTCCCTTTGCAAGTTGAAAAGGTACTGGGAAAACTCTTCTCTGGCAGTGCCTCCACCTAATGGGGTCCTGGAATACTCCTGAGGATATTCCCATTAGGAAACAAATCACCCACACACTTTATTATATAACAATATAACTTTATATAAAACAAGTGTACTATTAAAGGGGAAGTAAAACACATTCACATCATATAAAATGACCCACTCCCATGGGAATCTGTGCAAGTCCAATCCTGACACCTCCTTGCCAGGCAAAGTCCCGCACTACTCCTTTTGGCAGCCCAAGAGTTCCACCCCATGTCCCCAAAAGAGTACACTTGGTCCCAGGTAGTGCTACAGCCCAAAATACCTTTCCCTCCGGTTAGGTACTGGCTCCCTCGTGGCAGGCATCAACAACAGCCTGTGTCATAAACAGAAACCATCCTGGATCCTCTCTTTTTCTACCCTCCCCATGGCACACCTTACCCTGGGGATTCACACAGATGGGTAGGCTCATCCAGAGCTGGAGCAGGCATCCACAGCGATGAATCCATTCCATGAAACACATGCAGCTTGTTTGATCCTCCATTCATAGCTCCCAGCACATCATTGCTGAACTGCATCTCTCATCCATCTCCAAAAGGTGAATACAGAAATCCGGCATCCAAACTCCAAACCATCTTAGTTGAGTTATCCAGGCACTGGAGGATCCAGCCCAGCCTTTGGCATGCCTATCATACTCCATTAAAGGCCTACATTTTGCCGGTGTTGTCACTCTATCCCAAGTGAAACAAATATCTGCAGCAGTCACTGTAACCTGAACTGTAAAGGCTGACAGAGCACATGGCATCATCTTTTATAAGGTTGCACAGCACCACCTTGTGGTTCCTTTTGGGATCAGCCATGTGCACCAATCCAAAGGCTCTGCCCCTGGAAAATTCAGGCAGAAAACCCATATCTCAAGCCATGAGGCTCAGGGGAGGGGCCCTTAACCCTTCAAACCGTGGATCAACTCTACGGGTCCCTACATAACATTACTGACATTTACAATTTTTAGAATTTATAGACACAAATAGAGAGGAATAAGGGTCTGTAGGGGGAAATATAGGAGGATAAGAGTATTAAGGAAATGTGAATATATTATTAAAAATATTTTTTTTAACCAAGGTTTTTTTAGGATTTGGGAAATGGGGGGGTATGGGTCTGAAGGAGATTTAGGGGTATGGAGGGGATTAAGATGCACTATTATATTCATTATATTATTATTAGGATTTTTAGCATTTATAAGGAAAATGGGAGGGGGGTTAGAAATTGGGGATCCTATCAAACAGGTAAATGCAATAAATTCTTTACATTTGAGCTATTAAAAAGGGGTCCAGTGCCCCTTGTAACCAATGGGTCATACATTTGACCCCTATGGTCGGTGGGGTGGAGATAGTTAATAGGAATATTTAAAATAGGAATAGAGATAGTTAGAGGTTATGTCCCCTAATTAAGCAGCAGTGAACCGGACATGTTGATAGTGTGTAAATGCCATTTGAGAAAGCTCCTCATTTAAGAAAGCCATTGCCTTTCAACTCCCAATTAAATCAACCCCAAGATATGAAAGGAGGGTGAATGGTCAGTAACATGGGTTGAAGCCTTGGCACAGCGTTACTGCTCACATGTTATGGCATGTCCTAATTCAACCTTTTTAACTCCATGGATTTGTGTTTGTATGTGTGACATTTTGTATTGTGACATTTTCAGTTGAACACCCATTTGGTCTGGGTCAGAAGTGTAGAACAAGCTCCTATTTACTAAAGACCTTTTCCCCATCTGACCTTCAAACTCGGCAGTTAGAAGTAGCTTGGAGAAGAAAGGCATATCCCCAAATCTCACCCGGATTTTAAGGAAAAGTATCCATCATTACACTACAACCAAATCCGCACTGACTTCCCCCTCCCTCCTATTTATCATTAAATTTTCCCAAAAAATTAATGTGCAGGAAAATCTTCATAAGATCGTAAAAAATCAGAATCCGTAACTTTTTCAGATTTGACCCCCGAATACTGCAACTTTTTCAGAAACCCAGGGCAAATCAGTATATCTTCAGTATATCTGCCATTGACTTCTACATGAACTTGGCAGGTCTGAGTTGGAGTACTTTGTTATTCGGACTTTTAACACCATCGGGGTTTAATAAATCAAGAAAAATGTGAGGTTTTTTTCTACTACAAAAAAGGTGGTTTCTCCTTTAAAAGTCCAACCAGAAAAATGGACTTTGATAAATAACCCCCTAGGTATTAATTTAACACAAAATGTGTAAGGCTGCCTCTATTCATAAAATTAAACACTGTCTGTGTGGAGGATTGCATATTGAGTGCCTGCTCCTCTACAATTGGTTAATTCAGCTCCCCTAGCTGCATGTTCTATTTAGAATTATATGTGCAAAACTCCAGCCCCACCCATTGGTCACATGTTTGTTTCTACTATTTTGTCATATTTGTCATCTGATATTGGCCAGAGAGACTCTCAAATAGTGATGGGCGAATTTGCGCCGTTTCGCTTCGCCGAAAAATTCGCGAAATTCGCGAAACGGCGAAAAATTCGCGAATCATCGCCGGTGTCTCGTTTTTGACGCCGGTGCCCGTTTTTTTCGACGCCGGCACCCGTTTTTGACGCCGGCGTCCGTTTTTTCCGGAAACATTTTTTTGACGCTGGCGAATTTTGTAAGCGATTTTTTCCGCGAATTTTCACAGGTGTTTCGCGAATTTATTCGCTGGCGGCGAATCACGCGAATTCGCGCCTGGCGAATAAATTCGCCCATCACTACTCTCAAATGTAAATAAATGGTCTCATTCTAAGAAACACTGGAGTATGAACTAGGGATGCACCATATCCAGGATTCGGTTCGGGATTCGGCCAGGATTCAGGATTTGGCATATGCAAATTAGCAACGGGAGGGAAATTGTGTGACTTTTTGTCAGAAAACAAGGAAGTATATGCAAATTAGGGTTCTGATTCCGTTCAGTATTCGGCCGAATCTTTCGTGAAGGATTTGGGGGTTCGGCCGAATCCAAAATAGTGAATTCGGTGCATCCCTAATATGAACACAAATGTCAACCACCCCAGAGTGATTTTCAGGTTTTTTTTTTTTGCAATGTCTCAGTGCTCCATTATACTCTGACCCAGATCCTTGAATTGCCCAAGACCAGTTTATTGTTTGGACGAAGCACAATTATTTGGACACTACATAATCATTCTAATGTATTGCAGAAAGTGCTTAAATTAAAATGTTGAAGTTTTGAAAATAGGATCATGGGATCACAGGAAACCGGCGGAATTCAGTGGATTGCCACATACTACATTAACAGATGTATGCATAACTTTATTTGTAAAGTGCTGTTACGGAGCCACAGCGTTGTACAGTGCATAGAAGTACAATATATATAGTGAATAAAGTACCCCCTCTTGTAAAATATAAGGATATTATAAGTTACCGAGGAGTTTCATGACCATATAAAAACACGAGGCCGAAGGCCGAGTGTTTTTATACAGGTCATGGAACTCCGAGGTAACTTATAATATCCTCATATTTTACAATTGGGGGTACTTTATTTATTATAATACACAAATTTTAGTGAGTCATGTGACAGAAATTACATCACTACTCACCGTTTATAACTGATGACATCACTACTCACCGTTTATAAGGATATAATTTACAGGATATTCATGGCTTTTGTGTATTATATATAAGTACACATGACAAATCACATAATAAATATATACAGAATCATATAAGGACAAAGAACTTAAGTGCTATGTGGTAAGAGTGTAATACTCTTCCTTAAGTTGTTATTACATTGCGAATTTTCATTGCGCATTGCCCACTTTTAAGAAGCGCTTGAAGGTGTCGTAATCTTTTGGAGCAAACATAACAACTTTTTCATTAAGAAGTTTTATTACATTTACTGCACACTGGCGCTTACTATAAAATTCACAAACCTTCTTCCACTGTCGGAAGCGGTCGCTAAACAGTTTCTGGGTTCACAAAAGCTGTATTAAATTCGCACAAAGGCTAACATTCAGGCACAAATTGGAGATGAAAAAGTGCACAAGCTAAGGCATAGATGCTACAAACATAGAGGGGAGCTTATTCCACAGAAAGAATGAGTAAGATTATCAGTGGAATTAATTTGTTATGCTACTTAGCACAGATGCACAATATCTATTCTATACATCTCTATATACATCCTATATAATAATCCTCAAGTGTCTCTGCGTCCAGTCCCTGTGTCC
The DNA here is from genome assembly GCF_017654675.1 of Xenopus laevis. NCBI lineage: Eukaryota > Metazoa > Chordata > Amphibia > Anura > Pipidae > Xenopus > Xenopus laevis. Next base: position 76,601,104 of record NC_054388.1, read on the forward strand.
GTGGAATTGCGCTACTGCGCATGTGCCCCATGGACCGTTAGCTGCTGGAATTACCTGTCCGAAGAGAGGATCTGCCGCCTGCCACCTGAAGAGGATCCACCGCCTGCCACCTGAAGAGGATCCACCGCCGCCTGAAGAGGATCCACCGCCAACTGAAGAGGATCCACCGCCGGCTGAAGAGGATCCACCGCCGCCTGAAGAGAGGATCCACCACCGTCTGAAGAGAGGATCCACCGCCGGCGTCTGAAGAGAGGATCCACCGCCGGCGTCTGAAGAGAGGATCCACCGCCGGCGTCTGAAGAGAGGATCCACCGCCGGCGTCTGAAGAGAGGATCCACCGCTGTCTGAAGAGAAGATCCACCGACGCTGTCTAAAGAGAGGATCCACCGCCGTCTGAAGAGAGGATCCACCGCCGCCAAAGGAGAAGAAGAAGCCACCGCCGAGGAAGAAGACATCACTAAGGAGAAACTGCGTGAAAGGGCCCCGGTGAACTTGACAGGTAAGTCCCACTGGCCACCAATGTTAACCCCCCCTGGCCACCAATGTTAACCCCCCTGGCCACCAATGTTAACCCCCCTGGCCACCAATGTTAACACCCCCCTGGCCACCAATGTTAACACCCCCTGGCCACCAATGTTAACCCCCCTGGCCACCAATGTTAACCCCCCTGGCCCACCAATGTTAACCCCCCTGGCAACCAATGTTAACCCCCCTGGCCACCAATGTTAACACCCCCCTGGCCACCAATGTTAACCCCCCTGGCCACCAATGTTAACCCCCCCGGCCACCAATGCCCCCTGGCCACCAATGTTAACACCCCCCTGGCCACCAATGCCCCCTGGCCACCAATGTTAACCCCCCTGGCCACCAATGTTAACCCCCCGGCCACCAATGTTAACCCCCCTGGCCACCAATGTTAACACCCCCTGGCCACCAATGCCCCCTGGCCACCAATGTTAACCCCCCCCTGGCCACCAATGCCCCCTGGCCACCAATGTTAACCCCCCGGCCACCAATGTTAACCCCCCTGGCCACCAATGTTAACACCCCCCTGGCCACCAATGTTAGCCCCCCCTGGCCACCAATGTTAACACCCCCCTGGCCACCAATGTTAACCCCCCTGGCCACCAATGTTAACCCCCCTGGCCACCAATGTTAACACCCCCCTGGCCACTAATGTTAACCCCCCCTGGCCACCAATGTTAACCCCCCCTGGCCACCAATGTTAACCCCCCTGGCCACCAATGTTAACACCTCCCTGGCCACCAATGTTAACACCCCCCTGGCCACCAATGTTAACACCCCCTGGGCACCAGCATTAACCCCATGGCCACCAGTGCTACAAAGGGGGCCCTGCCTACTAATGTTACCCATTCTGAAATGTTGGGAGGTATGTGACAACATATGTTCTAGCGCCCGTTAATTTAACGGGCTTAATGTCTAGTTCAGATATAATTGGTTTACAGTTTATTCATAGTTATGGAACAAATTAGAGCAATAATACTATTAGTCTACTACTATAAATCAGCTGTTTGTTTTCTAAATTTTTTAAAAAATACTCATAGTTTCTTACAGGTTGTCTCTTTGGTCCAATGTGCTTGGCTGCAGGGATAGGTTGTTAAAGCTTAATGAATCTGAACAAATGTATGAGTGTCTGAGAGTCAGTAGCCTGGTCTGTGAGTGTGATATTGGCATGCATTTTTATCCAGGCATGCAAATAATAAGATTCATTGTGTGCAAGTAATGTGGAACGGAGTATAAATATGTGCTATGTGACTACCTGTATCTAAGAATATATGTGGGCAGATGGGTGTGTGTTGGTTTGGCGCCACAGTACAAGGTATCAGTGGGCAGAACATTTTGGGTGTGAATACCCATGTGATCCTGTGAAAAAAATGTTATTTTTGATACAGAGCAAAATAATGAAATGGGAAATATTTATATACTAGCGGATTAAAACACATCAACTGCAAACAAATTGTGTCTTAACTGTAAGTTCCTGAAAACATTTACATATTTCCCCAACTTTTTGCCAAAAAGTGCACCCATTAGTGCTCATTTAGCCAGCATTTGCATCTGGGCCTTTACTGCTGTCTGTTACTAGTGTCAGATTAAAAATACAGCATTCGGTGCAGAGTGCAAGTGTAAGGCAGCTGTGTTCTTACTGCTTGCTAGTGATGTGTGGGCCGGCCCGATTCGGGCTGACTTCGCTCCCCTCAATTGCAGGTCACCGTCCCCACCCACGACCATACACTGCCGGCTTCTGATTTACAGCTTCCGGTTTTATAGGTGCGTGTCTGTCCACCCTGCCCTTTTTGTGACATAAAAGGGCAGGCTGAACAGGTTGGCACGGGTCAATAAAAGGAAGGCGGAAGTCGGGTGCTGGTGTGCGGGTGGGCGCTGATCAGGGACGCGCGGGTTAGGATCGGGTGCGGGTTGAGTTTTTCTTGACCCGCTCATAACTACTGCTTGCCAAAGGCAGGAGGTAAGAATAGGGCTTAATAGCTCCCTGCACCATCCAGCATAGCCTAACTTGTGCACCTGAGGGGCAAGATTGAGGGGACACCTACGTCACTCCATTAGTCCACTACATGTGTTTGCACCTAATTCATGAGCATCAAAACCATGCCCTTGCAAAAAAATGGCAGTGTAAGGTGTGCCTCTTTTTTTCATTATACTCTCTGCACTTTGTAAATGATCCCTGCAATTTTTTTTCACCAGACAGAGGATTTACTAAATGCCTTTATGAGTTTGAAAAACCTACATTAGGGCTGGAACTAAGGGCCCCCTGGTCCCCGTTCTCCACTCTCATGCCGAATGTTGCTGGGCTGAGAAGGACTTGCACAAGTCTATTCACCACTTACGCCTATCTACACGTATGTGCGCCTATTCACACGTGTTCACGCCTGGCAAGAAAAATTTGTTTGCAGTTCTATTTTGCCATTAACTATTACTATTAGCTTCACACATGAATGATTTGATAGCTCACCCACAAGAGTTAGGATGGGATGGGTAAAAGGGGAGTTAAATAGGGAAAGGGTGGAGTATTTCAAATCACGTACCAAGTCTTACATGAAGCAGGAAAAAATAAAAGTAATTGAAAACGGGTAAAATGGGAAATTATCACTTTTGAGGACATTGTCTCTCAAAGTAGCATATACCCAGTAATTTTTTTATCATATTCTTTTATTAAAAAAGGAACTCGTCATTGTTAAATGAATTTTGTTCTCACAGCAAACTCCATCTTTCCCTGAAATGTTATTTGGCAAACTGCGAGAAGCTATATAAAAATGAATTAAAAAAATATCAGAATTTTCCTACTATATTTTTTAAAAGTTTAAAACTCTATCAAAGTATCTGAAAAAAGGCCTGGGCCTAGGGTGCACAAATTAAGGGATTAAGGGGCGCACAAAAAGTTTGCTTGTTTCTTGGGCCTTTCTGGTACAAACAAAGGATGAGCATGCACACGATCCTGTGAGTGGGATGGAGGGGCCTAAGCAGAGGCACTTTAAATAGTGGCCACTTAGGGGTTCAAGGACTACTAAAGGCCCATGAAACATAAGGATTACTTGTAAATATGTTTGTATTAACTTGCTGTACAACTGATTTCATTTTGAGTCCTAGTTTGCCCTCACCTAACTATGCTCTGCCCAGTGGTGGGTACAAGGAATCAGTGAACATACATATCAAATACTTTGCACCATGGGACAGCACACTAGTGTCACCAATGCCATAAACAAAGAAAGAAAACGTACTACACTATTAGAACTTACAGAATGAGGAGGAGCCATTACATGAGCCATACAGCACTACTGACTATGTCAAGGGCTGCAACTGTGCTATTATTCAAGACAACATTAAGGTTATTTACTTATTAAAACGACTTACTTCGGCCAGATAGCAATACAACAGATAGGCAAGGTAAAATTGAGGCCACAGTCCTTTGTGTTCTGCCTTCTCACGTGTGTGGTGTCCCAGGGCCTAATCAGAAACAATTACAGACAGCAGAAATTGGGGCAGCTCCAACTCTAATTCTCTTTTCCTACCTATTTTTAATCTTATTGTATGAATTGAGGTTCGGTCTTATAATAATTTGATTTCATTAATTAGATTTTTTATAAAAAATGTGCATTATTAATTATCTTAAATACATTAGAAATAAATATAATTTTGCCACATGGCAAAACAGCAGCAGTAAAATAAGCAGGCGTTTTGTTTTGTGTGGGGGCAGAGAGGAACACAAACCAACCTGTCAGATCTGCCGCATGAGAGGAAATCAGAAAGAGGTAGGTTTTACTGAAACTGGCAAATCAGGTCTAAACTTGGCTAAAAGCATTTTAGCTGGGTGAACATGGAAATATTCCTGTAGCAGGGAGACAAGAGTGATCAACCTATGGTATGTTATTCAAGAGGTTCAGATTTGTGTGGTGTATTCTTCCTGGTTGTATGTATGTAGTAAGTAGTTCTGTTAAACTGGGCATGTGGTATATTGGACCAAGACGTTCAGATAAATCTACTTTATCTGAATCTGAATCTACTGTTCTCAGTTTTACGCGTATAAACCGTTGTCTTGTTTTGTTAATTTATACAAGATTGCATCTTAGCAAATATGTATGTTCCTATACTTGTATTAAATAATTGTTAGGTGATCATTGACCTGAGACTTTGCTGAAAAGTACAGTAACTATATTCTAAATGCAGCAGCCATGAGACCCACCTCTGCTGGTTTTTTCCTGCTTTGTCTGTAGCTTTTTATTTGCCAAGTACGTATTTCATTATTTTTTGATAGTTTGGCTTGTGCAAAATAGGTCCCTAACATATATGAACATTAATACATTACAAATTATATACTCAGAATAACCCATGAGTTAGTTGAATGTACAGTGTTCAAATATACCCATTAATTTGAAATTGATCCCCCAGCTCTGTAATTTGAGCTGTGAATAAATAGGAGATTGGCTGCAAAGGTGGCTTGGAACCAATGAAAATGAAAAGCCTCTGCATTAGGGCTCTTACAGACAAGCATTTTTACCCGAACGCAGGTAAAATGCAACATGCTGTGTCTCAACCTGCGTTCGGCGCTTACATGCGTCTGTGTGAGTACAGCCACATTGAGAAGAATTCAGTGCATCTACTCCTGTGCTTTCCTGTGGTTGAACGCATGAAACCGGAAGAGCCCTAAGCCTTCTTAATAGTTATCATGACAGCGTGAAAAAATCTGGCACGGTGCCAAAAGCCAGGGCGCTTCGCCAGTGAGGCGACTTGAGACTGTCTCTCTGTGCTAGTTCACTGGCTCTCTCTGCTGCCCTTGTGGACCGCCCCGGACCCCCTCAGGCGCAAAAAGGTAAGTGCACGGGGGAGGGGGGCAGCAGCAACTGCTGCTGCATCGGGCGGCGGAGGGGCCAGGATCGCCCCTGCCAAAAGCTATTTGTATTCTGCTCTGTTTCTATTTGGACATTTGGAGAAGGAAGGGCCCTGGTGGTTGCAAACAAGACCCTTGATGTTGCAGCCCCAGTGGGCCCCCAATGCCCCAGTCCGATGCTGACAACATCTAAAAGATGACTAAATACAGCAGAGCTGTTATACCCTTAGCAATACAAACTGGAGTATCAACTTCAAAGTTACTTATTTTTTTCAAACTACCCTTGTCTTTCCATTTCCTTTATTTTTTCTATATCAGATACAAAAGAACAACTCACATTTCATATGTGAAGTATGTGAAGTTACATCCTTTCTGTTCAGTGTTGGACTGGGACACCAGGGGCCCACCCAAAAACCTTAGACCAGGGGCCCACTATCAGTACTATTATTCTTCCTCTCCTCACTCAACTTCTGTTCTCCTAGTCTCTCTTCTTTACATAATATAATCTATTATTCCATTTATTTAGCCTCTTTGTTCTCATAGAAATAGGGAATGGTCATGAAATAGGCCAAATGTTTAGCAGCATGAGGGCCCACTGACACCTGGGCCCACCAGGAGTTTTCCTGGTATCCTGGTGGGCCAGTCCGACACTGTTTCTGTTTGTGCCTGTTTACAGAGACCAGTCCCAATGTATGGACAGAAATGTGATGAAGCATCAGGGATATGTCTGGGCTAAACCTGGTGTGGCTGGGATATATCAGAGTGTGGCTGAAAATGTCCTTGTTGCAAATGTTGTGAAATATATATGTGGTTTGGAGGCAAGTTTTGGTTGCATAAAAACCAGATGTACTGCCAAACAGAAACTCTTTTAGACTGTCATTGCACATAGGAGCTACCAAATAGCCAATCACAGCCCCTATTCGGTACCCCAGAAATTTTGTGTCACGCTTATGTTGCTTCCCAGTTCTTTTTACAATTGAATGTAGCTCAAGAGTAAAAAAAAGGTTGGGGAAGGTCAAAAAACTAGTATCAGTCATTTCAAGATAAAATTATTATTATTATTATTATAAGATGAAAGTGTTTAATATGCATTTAAAAATAAAGTATTAGGGGCGCACTAGGCATGAGAACCTTGCCTCAGGCGGCATTTCAAAAAGCTGCTCCTGGTAACTTTAAGAGCAGAATTTTAAACCAGATTTCGGCTCTTCTAGTGCACAAGAGAGCAATTGCCCTCTCTGCAATATCGGTGTAGGGGGGCATCACAGGGACCAGTAGGCTTTGTCATGTAAAATAGGATATTTGTTGCCAAAAAATCATTTATTTGTATACAATTTTTACTTTTTGGCTTTACTAATGGCTCAAACTCTGTTATCTGCAAACAAGGTTGTAGTGACATCTCTATGACCTTCTGTCCATGTGATGTGTTTAGGCTGGAGGACAACAATATTGTAATATTTGCATGGTTTTATAGAGAGGAGTGATATTTAAGGTTGGCCAGTATCTACAGAAATAGAAGCAGTAAAATAACCTACTAAGAAATGTGGCCTGGGATATGTTTCCATGGTACCATGCCCAGAAATGTAGCCCATGTTCTACTGCAGTGTTTCATATAGGAGACCAAATGTGTGTTACAGTACCTGCTACATTTCTAGTACACTGTAAGCTTGGTACTTTTGAAAAACTATACACTGGAAATGTATGTCTTCTACTCACATCACAGAGCTGATTCACATTGAATAAACTGCGTTTGAAAACACATGTTTGTGAGCTTTTACAGTTTTGTAAAATATATAACATGAGTCAGATGTGCATCTGTGCCTGTGTCACGTAGTTTGGGGTGGAGAGACTTAGAAGACACAAGAGTTATAAATAGCTAAGCACAATTACTATAAGCATGGAAACAGGAGAGCAAAACACAATGTAATTATCTTAAACTGACTTTTGGGGTAGGAGAGTCAGGGCACAGGGAGTCTATTGTTTCAAAGTGAGCCACCACAGGAAAACTCATTTAAATATTGCAAAACAGTAATGATACAAGTTTTCAAAAAACATTTCTTAGACATGGAAAAGTGGCCTAACATGTTTTGTGCCTGTATGGGCACTTACTCATAGGCTAACAGACAGTCACCATCTTCCTTTGATGTTTAGGAGAAAAAGCAAGGTTTTTTTTTTTGCATTTTTATAACAAAACAAACAACAAAAACATTCATTGTACAACATTTACATTTTGGGTTCCTGTACTTATTACCTTTAGACAGCCATAACTGTGGGTATATGTGGCTGTGTTCCTATTAACATGACATGTCTGCCAGCCAATCTAGCCACACCAGGTCATATTTCTGGGGGCAACCTCTTGCAACACAAGAAATTGTATCTGCGGGAATGTTGCTTTCAGCAAATTCAGCCAGCCATTGATTGTGGGGGCATGGAGGGACATCCAATTCAGAAGGATATACTTCCTTGCATAGAACAGTAAGTTACGGAAAAGTATTCTCATGGCCACCCTTGTCATGACCTTGTCTATTCCAAGAAGGCATGCCTTGGGGGTTAGTAGTTTAGGTAGTGTTGTTTTGTCCTGGATGTAGGTGAGGACTTGGGACCAGTAGGCTTGGATTTGAGGATATGCACTTTGAACACAGCCTTCCTCTGTACCTGAATTGCAGCAGAAGTTGTGTCCGCTGCTCATAAATACAGCAAGTGGAAAGGACAGGGTTGAGCACCTTGGGTTGTTTTTTTTATCCCCTGCAAGGTCAATGCACAGCCACCCGCCCCCATGCAGAAGCGCTCTGTGCATGTTCGCTAGGGGGTCGGTGTGGGCCTTTAAATAGAAGGGCTGAGTGGCTTAGGGTCAGGTTGGGCGCTGGTCAAACTTTTTTTTCACCCGCACATCACTAGGATTGAGCCCTTGTGCCTCTTACTGCTCTTGCATTCTTGCCTAAGAGTATTATAAATGCATTATGTGCTAGTTTCCAACCAAACATCTGCTATATATGTGTATAGGTCCAAACAGCCTAATTCTGTTCACAATAAGTTGAAATCAAAATCTATTAGCCCATGACTAGGTAGACACATGTAAAAAGCTCTTGGTCAGATGGATTAATGGGGCATTTGCCTGATCTAGCTAAAGCCTATTGATAGACCTGTTAACGTGGAGCGCTCACCTCACTGATACACACTTCTTGTAGTGTCAGGTGCTGGACTGGAGGACCCACTCCTGTCGCTGGGTCATAACAATATGTAAAAAGAAACCAGCAGCACACTGTGTTTAAGTTGCAAAAGTGCACCAAAAATTTATTAAGCCCACATCATACAACTAGGCAACGTTTCGGACCCACCTGGCCCTTTATCAAGCCATGTGTTACACCATGTCCAATCCTTTTAAAGTGAGAGCAAGGGGTGTGAGAGTCCATGCTCCACCCTTTCCTCGTGACATTATATACAATCAGTGAAAAAATGTAATAGTCCAGTGAAAAACTATAAAGAATAAAAAAAGTCCATACAAATGTCCGAATTAATGTCCAATTGTCTCCGAAAAAAACATCAAAAATTATTATTGTGAACAAAATTGTATAGTTATATGATCTAGCATACCTGAGGCGCCAGTAAGACTCACTCTGCATACCATACTCAGCACTTTTCTGAGACACTTAATGATATGTCAGATGCGTTGTCAGCACTCAGGGTGTTCTATGCCGATCTTTAATAACCTTCGATAAAAAAGAGAGTATTTGGTTAAAAACATTTGATTATACAAATTTATAACATGCAATATGTAACATCATTGTATGTATATACAGGACCAACGTAATTACCTAAAAAATAAAGCTCGCTGGGGTGTATTCCCTATTCAGACCTCGGGGCCAAATTGTGTCCAATTCATGAATCCACTTCATTTCCAGTTTCTTAAGCATTAGGAGTCTATCCCCCCCTCTTCTTGGTATTTCCACAGAGTCAATCACCTGAAATTTAAGTTGACTAACAGAGTGTCGTGCTGTATGGAAGTGTGCAGGGACTGGTAATGCGGTTAATTCCCTGCGAATTGTAGATTTGTGTTTGGAGATACGATCCCGTTTCTTTTGTGTAGTTTTCCCCACATATAGTAAGCCACACGGGCATTTCAACAGATAGATTACATATGAAGATTCACAGGTAAAGTATTTCTTTATCTCATATTTGTTACCTCTATGTGGATGATAGAAAACATTGCCTTTTGTAACCGAATTGCATTGAGTACAGTGCAAACAAGGAAAAGTGCCAAATTTTGGATTTTGCAAAAACAACTGTTTACAAGAATTTTTACCACCGATATCTGCTTTCACCAATTGGTCCTTTAGGTTCCTTCCCCGTTTGTATGCTAGCATGGGTACCTGCTGGAAAGCCGGTATATTCGAATGGCATGACATTTTACAGTCATGCCATGACTGAAAGATTCAACCTCAAACACAGATTATGTCAATCAAAGATAAAGATAATAACATACAATATGATATTAAGAGAATTGCTGCAGCATTTCAGAACTACTATCAATCACTATACAAACTAAACACATCACCTCCAAAACCCGAAACTGTATACAAAATGGAACAATTCCTGGAAGAGGCAGGCATACATAAACTTTCACAAGAAAATAGAGATTTCTTGGATGCCCCATTCGAAAAAGCAGAAATACAGGAATGCATAGATTCCTTACCAACAGGGAAAAGCCTGGGCCCTGACGGCTATATTGCTTTATTTTACAAGACATTTAGGGGCACATTTACAAAGCTCGAGTGAAGGATTCGAATTAAAAAAACTTTGAATTTCGAAGTGTTTTTTGGGCTACTTCGACCATCGAATGGGCTACTTCGACCTTCGACTACTACTTCGAATCGAACGATTCGAACTAAAAATCGTTCGACTATTCGACCATTCGATAGTCGAAGTACTGTCTCTTTAAGAAAAACTTCGACCCCCTACTTCGGCAGCTAAAAGCTACCGAAGTCAATGTTAGCCTATGGGGAAGGTCCCCATAGGCTTGCCTGAGATTTTTTGATCAAAGGATATTCCTTCGATCGTTGTATTAAAATCCTTCGAATCGTTCGATTCGAAGGATTTAATCATTCGATCGAACGAATAATCCTTCGACCGTTCGATCACAGGATTTGCGCTAAATCGTTCGACTTCGATATTCGAAGTCGAACTATTTTAGTTCCTAGTCGAATATCGAGGGTTAATTAACCCTCGATATTCGACCCTTCGTACATCTGCCCCTTAAAGAAGTCATAACCCCACAACTATAGGATTATTTCAATAGTATTTCTGATAATACAAACTTTCACCCTCAAGCACAGGAAGCCCCCATAACAATAATTCCTAAACCAAATAAAGACCCACAATTATGCCCGAGCTACAGACCAATTTCTTTGATCAATATTGATATGAAAATATATGCCAAGATTATAAGCAACAGAATTAAGAGATACTTACCTGAATTTATTCATACAGACCAGGCCGGATTCACTCCTAAAAGGGAAGGAAAAGACAATATTTTTAAGATCATATCCCTGATGAAACATGCCCAAAAAAGAGGTCTGCCAACTATTCTGCTCACCACGGATGCCGAAAAGGCATTCAATAGGGTTTTCTGGGTCTTTCTTAAAAAAACACTGTATACTTTTGGTTTTGGCCCTGCAATAGTAAATAGAATTATGCCACTATATCAGAACCCTACCGCTAGGATAAGAGTCAATGGTACTTTGTCTCCCAGGGTTACAATTTGCAATGGAACAAGACAAGGGTGCCCCTTATCACCTCTACTTTTTATTATGGTCATGGAAATTTTACTTTCTCACATTAGACAAGACACTGATATCTCAGGAATAATAGCAACTGGTGTAGAATACAAATATAAGGTGATGGCTCTCATGAAAGAATTTGGAGTTTATTCTAATTTTAAGGTCAATTACACAAAATCAGAGATATTTAATGTAAATTTACCTCTGTCTAGAGTTAAGGAATTAAAATCAAGCTTCCCCTTTAAATGGGCAGAGCCCTCTATTAAATACTTAGGGATACATTTAAGGGCAGATATGGAACAACTATACCAAGATAACTACTTATCACTCCTAAAGTCTGTGCAGAAATTGTTAGTAAATTGGGAGAAAATTAGACTATCTTGGTCAGGTAGAATACAAGCCATTAAGATGACCTTTATGCCCAAACTTTTATATCTTATTCAAGCACTTCCAATTACAGTCCCTCAGGCATTCTTTAAATCTGTCAAATCTATGATTTCAAGATTTATTTGGAATGGAAAAAACCCTAGACTAAAACATACTCTCCTCATATCACCAAAAGAGAAAGGTGGTCCAGGCCTGCCCGATTCATATCTTTACTATATTGCTACCCACTTAGTTAGGATACTAGATTGGAGAGAGGGAATAAAGAATAAAGACTGGCGGATTTTAGAACACATGACAGTGGGATATCCACTAATCAATAACCTACAGACTGATTTGGAATTTGTCCCGAAAGAGATTTTACAGCACCCCTTAATAGGTGTTACACTGAGAGAATGGCATAAAAATAAATTCACTTACAATTTAACTATGTCTCCCTATACTGTATACTACAGCCATTGACTTTCAACCCCCAATTCCCACCAAGCATGGAAAAAGGGGCTTTTCAAAGATGGGGACAATGGGGTTCAAAGGTGACCAAAATAAGTGACTTAATTAAAAATGGGAAAATCATTGCTTTGGCAGAGATACAAAAGAGATGGGGATGCCATCCCAGGGATATTTGGAGCTATAATCAGTTATATGTATTTATTCATTCAATTTCATCTAAAGATTGGAAGAGACCTGAAACTTGCTGGGAAACATTGGCATCCTCATCAATAGAGATTACCAAACCCCTTTCCAAAACATATAAATTGCTGATTGATGCAATAGGCACGAGCCCAAACCATCAACGAATGGAGTGGACTAAGGAGTTAAACTTTGTATTTTTTTAGATAAGATGTGGAATGACATTCTTAAACTAATATACAAGACAAATAAAGCTGTGAAAACAAGAGAAGCAATTTATAAGCTGGTTACTGGATGGCACTATACGCCTATGAAACTACATAAAATATACCGTAATAGTTCGGGACTTTGTTGGAGGTGTGATCTTGCTGAAGGGAATCATACCCATGTGTGGATAACTTGTCCTGTTTTACAATCATTTTGGAAAGAGGTATTAGAGACAGTCAATGCTGTAACGCAATCCAGCTTTTCGCTGGATAGGCCAGAATCTATTTTATTTAATATACATCATGATAATAAAAACCTAATAAAAGATCCACTTACCTTGCACCTCATGCAATCGTCTAAAGCTTTAATACCCCGAAAGTGGAAATCAATCGAAGCTCCATCAATAGGAGAATGGCTAATGAAAGTTGAGGAAGTGAGACAAATGGAAGAGATTACCCATCTCATTCATAACCAAAGCAACTAAACAACTAATAGTATATTCACAAGGCCCTCACCCTATACACTCTCTGAAATCTTAACTTCTTAAGTGGGCGTACAGCAATATTATGACCACAGATGTAACTTAGCCCTATAGCCCTACACCTATATGAGGTCTGGATATGTACTGTAGAAGACATTGCATATGTGAAACGTTTGATTGCAGTAATAACTTGATGTTTACCTGCTACACTGGTATTTGAATTCTTTGCTGTGTTTATCCCTATGAATATTATGGCAACCTGAACTTGTTCCCCCCTTCTACCCACTTTTTTCTTTCTGTTCCCCTTTTCTTGAAATAATAATAAATAAAGAATTGTTAAAAAAAAAGTATATTTGGGGAGGCCCATGTATCAATATTCAAATTTTAGAGAGTTTAGAGGTTTTAGAATCCAAGAATAAACTCATTTTCTTTTAAAACCATAAATGCTGTGTAATTTATCAAAATATAAAAGGCACAAATAAATATGCTGAATGATAGGCTAAAAAAATACGAAAACCTTAACCCCTATACATATCCTGGATGGGGAGAATGGCTGCGGTCAAAATTATGTCCTTACTCAAGATCCTATATGTGTTTAGAAAACTACCGATCACAGTACCAAAACTTTTTTTTAAGGCAAACACAAACTACCCTAGACACTTTTATTTGGGGAGGAAACAAACCAAGACTCAGACGGTATATTATGCAACGTCGACAACAAGAGGGAGGATTTGGTGTTCCTAACATCGAAAACTACTACTGAGAACTCCCCTGAAACAACCCCCACGTTTGCTTTAATCCTTTTATGATAAAAGGAGTATGTACACAGTTTTTGTCTAACAAACTTATATTGTCTATTGCCATATATATATTGTTTGAACTTTTTGAGTGCAAAGCTTTTAAGGGAAACACTTCCTCTCTCCTCCCCTTTTTGGGCTTTTTTATCTTTAAGTGATATCCTAGAGAGCAGCCAACAATAGTTTTTTTCAATATTGAACAAATGCTGAACTTTTAATACCAAACAAACTGTACGCCCTAGAAAAACTTGAGGATAGGGTGTCACGGTTTAACCAGCTTGAAACAGCTTTTAACAATGATAATTTGGATGAAGATGATGATGATATTATCCCGGAAATTTTTAAAAATTTAGAAAAATATATGTCACCAGAACTGTTACTGTGTTGGGATATTGTAACACTGGAGAAATATGTGGCCTTGAACAGAATACCGAGAGGTCTAAGGATTAGGAAGTTCCCTACGTTCGCCAGAGATGACGAGATGTTTGTGAATAAATGGAATGATACCCTGTCGAGATGCTCCTTTGAATTGATAGCACTGATTATCAATCACAAGAAAAAAGATCTAATCGACACTAGGGAGAACATTAACGAATCTCAAATCCTTTTGTCAAGCATGGAGAAATTGCCTGATCTGGGTGAGTTGGATAGGAATTTAAAAGAACATCTCTCAAATCTGGAACAAACAGTCAGTACACGGAAGAAGCGGAAACTGAATAGAGATTGAATTGATTATGAGAACAATATGGTGTATATATGGAAGAGACCAAAATCCATTCTAAGATCTAAAAGCTATCAGCGTGACCGCACTAAATCAGTCTCCTTCTCTAGTGACTCGGGGGAGTAGACCTCTTTCTGTACTAACGACCTAACATCTCTACGCCAAACTAGGCGTGCACCCACTGTGGCAGATCTAGAGGAAGGGGAGCCAAAAGAAGACACCAGGAAGCCAAAAAACTATCATGGCCAGGACCAATACACCAACCGGAAAAAACAAGAGAGAACAGACTGGAACAGAAAGAACGGCAAGTCAGGAAGAAGACAAGAAGAGGTGGGAAACGGTTCCAGGGAAAGACCCTACAAATTAAGAACCAACCCCAAGAAGAAGGACCGAACCTCCTGAACGTTGTTAATTTATCCTCCACCACCCTGTCCTCGGCACAGACCTCAGTACTCAGTAAAGGTCTATCCTTTGCCCCAACACACCATTTTAGCTTGTTTAATACACTATTAGATGTGAACAAGTTTGTTCGCAAGCTAACCCTTAGGAGACATTTTGGGCCTGGTGGCGAGGGAGTTGATTCAGTCCCCCCCCCCATAGAAATTACAGAATTGATTTGAGGGACAAAGGGACATTTAAACAGGGTGCTTGTTTTGAGACGTTTAGGGAGCTCTGTTGCCTTTCTGATCTAAGTACGCTAGAAAATGAGAGCGTTAGGGAAAGTTCCCCAGAAGAGCCCCTAATCGGGAAGTCGTCCCTGGACAATAAAAAGAGTAATTCTGGCTTTTATCCTCTACAGTCTAGATGCTCCTCAATGAATATGTACCAGGACTTGGTGGAACAGGACCTCAAGAAATTGAATACTAGTGTTTCACATAGAAACAAATGGAACATCTCCCTTGAGGAACGGAAAGCCCTCATGTCCCTTAAGTCAGCCACTAATATTACTATACGACAGGCAGACAAGGGAGGGAGTGTGGTTGTCATGAATACTGTTGATTATATAGCAGAGGCCAAGCGACAGTTGAATGATTCCGAAACCTATTCTATCCTTTCCTTTAATCCACAGGAAAAATTCATGAGGGCCATAGAAGAATTGGTGTCCCATGGCATATCTTTGGGAGTGGTGGATACACGTGATAGGGACTATTTGGTTAGGCGCACCCCAACCATCCCAATCTTCCACCATCTCCCAAAGATACATAAATCCATCCATACACCAGAGGGTAGGCCTATAGTCGCTAGCATTGGTTCGGCAAACGAGGGGCTTTCAGACTGGCTTGATCTGAACCTAAAACCTTTAGTCCCACTTTTGGGCTCATACATAAGGGACACGGGACATCTCATTGAAAAATTATCCACCCTCACTTGGTTGGACACTTACCATTGGATTTCCATGGATGTAAAATCCTTATACTCCATGATCCCACACAATATGGGTATACAAGCGATTTCAGACACCTTGATGGAATCACATACCTACACACCAGATTTCATTCACTTTAATTTACTGGTCCTTGAATTTTTATTAACACACAACTTTTTCCACTTCGATGGGGGTTACTACCTCCAGAGACGTGGCACTGCCATGGGGGCATCCTTCGCCCCCTCATATGCGAACCTATACATGGGCCGGTGGGAGCAGTGCCACGTCTATGGATGTGCTAACCCCTTTCGTGATCACATAATTTGGTATGGCAGGTACATCGATGACCTGCTATTCATATGGGACGGTCCTTTAAGTTTAATTGATGAGTTTCATCATTATCTCAACGTAAACCAACACAATCTTCAACTATCACTTGAACACCACAAGGAGACAATCACTTTCTTAGATTTAACTTTAATAGGGAACACAAGTACTAATTCTATAGACACTGAAATCTTTAGGAAACCCACAGCAGGCAACACAATTTTAAAGTACAACAGCTGTCATCCTAAACACACTTTGAACAGTATTCCTTACAGTCAGTTTGTTAGATTCCGGAGAAATTGCAGTCAAGAGGCCATATTCGATCGTCAATCACAACATTTAGGACATAGACTACAAGAGAGAGGATACCCTAAACATCTCATAAGAAATGCACATGAGAGAGCCAAAACAGCACCTGTATTGGGGAAAGAGAAAAAAGAATTAAGAAGGTCAACCCAGGATTGTGTAGACCAAATTGGGCCTGACAAACGAAAAGTGTTTTTTGTCACTGAATACAGTGAGGAGTATGGCCATATCTGCAAGATTATCAAAAAATATTTACCTATATTAAATAGTGATGCAAAAATGTCAGAAATCCTGGCCCAAACCGAGGTTAAATATGTCCCAAAAAAGGCTCCTACTTTAGGTAGTATGTTGGCACCGAGTCTAGTCTCATCGGTTGCACCCAATGTGGCAGAAAATTGGTTAAAAGTAAAGGGTACATACAAATGTGGGGCGAATACCTGAAAGACATGCCAAGTGATTTTTACTGGGCCGGAGTTTAAATCTAATGTATCAGGGCAAGTCTTCAAAAATAGTAGCTTCTATAATTGCAACACTAGGAATGTTGTATACTTACTTGAGTGCAGTCACTGTAACAAGCAGTATGTGGGCCGTACATCCCGCATGCTGAAGGAAAGGACAAGGGAACACATCAGAAGTATTACCAATAGAGAGGAGAACACCCCGGTTGGCAGGCATTTCAAAACATGCTCACCCAATGGTCTAAAAGACCTAAGGGTGAAAGTTATTGAAAAGGTACGGGTTCCCATCAGAGGTGGTGATATTATCCATAGACTAAACCTCAGAGAGGCTTTTTGGATCCTCAAACTGGATACAAGGATCCCGAACGGTCTAAATTACAGACATGACATTAGCTATTTGTATTAAAGGGATGAACACAGGGACCCCCATTGAATTAAGAAAGCTTACCGTGGATGGACGTATTCAATAGGTTGTATCTAAGTAGAACCTTTCTCCAGCCCCCTCGTTGTAAATGACGCTCACTAGAGGGGTAATATATCTGAATCACCTTCTCCATAAGAGCTGCTCCGACAGTTTGTTTGGTTTTTAATTAATGAACACTGTTTCCAGGAAATCCTTTTAACTGTTTCATTTTATTTTAATTGTTTCACTTTGTTTCAGTTTTTAATTGATTTAAATAAAGATGCAATTTTATTAAGAGCCCACTAGAGGGCATTATCACCTTGTGTATAAAAAACCCAGCTGTAGCAAGTGAACTGCTAACCTATGACTAAGGGATAACTCCCGAAACGCGTTAGGTTTTTCCAGCAGGAACTCCAATAAACCCCATTTTAAGAAGTGCCGTCTGCCTTTCGAGTCTTTGTTGTACTACAAGGCAGCTATCCTACAACAATTAGCAATGTGGAATCTACCCACAAATCATAAACACTGGCTCGCCATAGAGCAGGAACAAGCATATCCTCTAACTCTCCAACAACTGATTTGGACTGAATCCCCTATGAAACTAATAAAAGATAAGACTCTGTATCACACCACAGCAACAGCTTTAAGAATATGGAATCATCTCAAATCTAACAACCAAATACACACCTTCCCGGCAAAACAAACACCTATCAGAACAATGGAAACAATGATACCTGATTTATCCATTAAAAACTGGGAAAACCTAGGGCTAACAATATTGGCACAATTGTTCTCTACTGATATCCTAAAAACATATACAGATCTACAAACTGAATTCCGTCTCCCGAAACAGGATCATCACAAATATCTCCAAATCCGACATCTTCTAAATACATATCAAAAAAACATACATCGACAACGTACGCCTTTTGAACAACTATGACCTACTTGCTGAATCTTTGTGTTAGTTATTTGTGGTTTTTATAAAATTGAAGTATAATGTTCCTGTCTCTAGTGTTTCAGTCTGGCAGTGTTCCAAGAGCATTCCAAACTGTTACAATTTGCTACATTTATTTTATACAATTAGTTGATACATTTCTCAGCAGTATCTGTGGAGTATTAGCAACTATTGTATCCATTCTAACAGCTGCCTTTAATGAAGCTCATGGAGTCTACTCAGCAGGGACAAAGATAACAAATAGATCAACTAAATGTATCAATTTAGAACAGTTAAAGGGTCTGCAAACCCCCCCCCCCTCCCAGAGCTAGTTTAGAAGGTGAAAATTGAACTTTTACACTGCAATATTAAAAAGATGGTCACAAATATAAAATAGAAAGTAATTGGAAAAAGTCTTGGTTTCAGATAGATCGCCAAAATAAACTGAACTGAAAAAAGTGTTTGAAGGTGAACAACCCCTTTAATAAATCTCTAAAACATAACTAGAAGTAAATTTGAGTGGAATAGTTGTATTTAACGTTCCAAACTATTGGCTAGAATTGCTCCATTAATTTTAAAGAAATAGCTATTGTGCCATTTAGAACAACCTTTGATAAATTATATTCTAAAAATCCAATTAGAATGACTAGAAAGTGGGTGAGTTTTTCTGTGGTGAGCTCTAATCTCACACATTGATAAATCTGCCCTTAATGTTAGCAGGTTCACATCCACTCAAAACTCAAACATTTCTAGTTTTGAGTTGAGGTCCACGGATGTTATGCTAGGTATGATGAAGACACAGCATTTCTCATAGTTTAATGTGGTAAGCAGCAGCAGGTTAAAGGACATTTGTATAACTAACATGCCACATTAAAGAATTAAATTATTTATTGAAGGGGAAGATCACATTTACATTGTTTTTTAAGGTATAGAAGGATCTATTTTAAGGAACATAACCATTTCTCTACATCATTTTTTATTTTGCATGTTTTTTGAATTTTTAGGATTGCAGTTTTTTCTATTTTATTCATGCATCTGACTATGTTATTTAACAAGCAGTGTCACTGACCCCAGCACACAAACAAACAAAAAAAAACAGATTCACTGTGACTGGTCAATCACATTATTTTGATTTTTTTTTCCTTTTCTTGGCCTCAGCCATTGACTTCTAACCTGCTAACTACAGGTATGGGATCTGTTATCTGGAAGCCTGTTATCCAGAAAGTGCTGTATTATGGAAAGACCGTCTCCCATAGACTCAATTTTATCCAAATAATCCAAAATGTTTCCCTTTTCTCTGAAATAATAAACCATTCTTTTGTACTTGATCAAAACTAAGATAGAAATGAAATTCAAAGTTTTGTAACAGTAGATACACCCATTTCATGTTAATAATGACTGACTGTGTGCAATATTAAAGAAGCTATGCTTTACAAGCTTATTTTGGTTTGTGACATTGTGCTTTGCAAAACCAACTGTGTGAGATTTTTTGCTGTTTCATGGTGGATAGACAGGTTTTTATGGTTTCTTTATGTAACATTTAGGGTTAGAGTCATCAAAATATGAGAGCTCGGCACAGAAAAACTCACTTTCTATTCATTCCTATGGGATTTTTAGAAATGCATGTATCAATGGGTGAAAACACGTAAATAGACTTTTAAAATCTTACAAGATGAATAATAAGGGGCAGATTTATCAAGGGTTGGATTTTGAACTGTAAAAACCTTCGAAATTCGACCATTGAATGGCATTACTTCGATATTCGAAGTCAAAGGTTTTTTTTATCGAATTTGGCCTTATTCGGTCGAAGTAAAATTGTTTGTTCGTACGATTTAATTGATCGATCGATTTTGCTTCGAAGTTTTTAAATTCAAAAATTCACTTCGACCCTTAGTAAATGTGCCCCTAAGTGTGTGAGTCTTTAAGTAGTGAGCGGAAAACTCACATTTTGAAAAACCTGACCCTAAGGGGTTTACCAAAGTCCAAATTTATCTCAATATTTTCTGGAAAAAAAACTCCGACCAAATCCGCACGGGTTTTCTTGGGCTAATTTATAAATAACTATTTAAATCAAATTGGGAGCAGAATCAGTAAATGCTATTAGTGAGCATGTTGGAGACCTCTAGTGACCAAAGAGAGGTAAAACCACAATCTCAATAATTTCTCCAAAACATGCTATTCAATAAAAAATATATATATATTATTAAACTACTGGTGTGAATAAAATATATATTTTTTATTGAATAGCATGTTTTGGAGAAATTATTGAGATTGTAATTTATAAATACACTTTCCCGAATTTTTTTTCGGATCTTTCATTTGATTTTCATGATTTTTTCAGATTTTTCACCCAAAAACTTCGGGGTATTGCCAAAAACTCAGGGCACATCAAAAAATCATTGGGACTTCTCCCATTGATTTATATGCCGGATTTTCAGATTCCTCTGGGTTTAATATACAGTATTCTGAAAAATTCGTGATCTTTTTTAAAAGTCTGATTTTATTTAAAAAAATCACATATTTTTCGTGATTTTTGCATTCGGAGTTTAGTAAATAACCCCCTTATTGTTTTGTGTATTTCAAAATGAATGTTGAAAATGTAGGATCCCTGGCAACTTTACCAACACCGGATAGTCAAGCTATCCTATCAAGATCAAGTACTGCTACAAAATGTAACTTGATTACATGTATGGGAAAATAAATATTGCTACATTACAAACAACAATTAGGGATGCACCGAATCCACTATTTTGGATTTGACCGAACCCCTGAATCCTTCGTGAAAGATTCGGCCGAATACCGAACCGAATCCGAAGCCTATTTTGCATATGCAAATTAGGGGTGGTAAGGGGAAAACATTTTTTACTTCCTTGTTTTGTAACAAAAAGTCATGCGATTTCCCTCCCTGCCCCTAATTTGCATATGCAAATTAGGATTCAGATTCAGTTTGAGCAGGCAGAAGGATTTGGCCGAATCCGAATCCTGCTGAAAAAGGACGAATCCTGGCCGAATCCCGAACCGAATCCTGGATTTGGTGCATCCCTACCTGTGGCGAAAATTTTGTGATGTCACACGCAAGAGCAGAACCTCTCCTCAATCTGATGCCACAGAAACAGCAACGTACCTGTGCACATCGAACTGCTGATGTCACTTGGATTTTTGCCAGCAAAATTGTCAGAAATTGTGGGGAATGCGTTAAACGGACAGGAGACTGGGGGAAACAGCCTAAAATCTGGTAACTTAATAAAGCAAAGGATAGGGTCTCCAAATAGTAAGTGATTACTCACCACATAGAGGAAGAGGCCCAGGTGCACCGCCCTGAGCCCTTAGCACGGGAAGCAGACAAACTGAAAATTCTTTGGAGCAGGCACTCAATAAAGGCAATCTTCCACCAGGCAAAGTGAAAAAATAGTTTATTGTGTCCACAGCCTTATGCGTTTCGTGTTACATACACGTAATCATAGGCTAAAATCTGGTAACTCCTGATAACATCATGGGAACTAACAGCTCTGCATTCTAGATAATAGGTTCCATGCCTGTAATGCCATCCAGACTTAAGATTTCAGCACAATTGCATCTGCCCTGCATCTACACAAAGTTTGATGCACTGCACCCTTGCAACCACAATTATGCTGGAATTATCTGGAAAATGCTGCATTGTGCTCGCTGTAGCTCAGTGTCAAGCACATAATTATAGAGAAAGTACAGCCACTGCCACTATATAAGGATGAAGTAGGAAATTAATTAAGGGGTCTATATTGATTTTGGGTTGGGGCCCATCAACGTTATAACTCCTCTGATCACTGTTACTGAAACACTTCTTCCAAACACACAGAAGTAGAAATTGCACTAACTTCTTGTTCTTTTGTTTTATGTAACAAATCAAACATTACACATATTATCGTAAACACCTAACACAACGCAAAACATAATTTGGACAAACTAAGTAAGTAGAGCTATGGGCAGCAGAGCTGTACGGTATTTACATGTATGGGGCATCACGTGACGTAGGGTTGTGTGTGCTGGGTCACGTGTTGTGGGCGGAGAGTGACAGGCCCTTGAAGGAAACAACAAAACTCTAATAGGAAAGTCTGAGTGAGTTCTAACATGGAGCTGGAGCACTGCGTGAGTTTGTCAGTGTGCTTGGTGCTCGGTCTGGCAACAGCCATGGCGGCGGACACAGGTGAGAGCATTCGTTTGTACGAAATCTTCCTCTCAAGTAGTGGACTGCATTTTTGTGGTGTAGGGAAGGCGAGAGCGTGCAAGTTAGATCATAAACATCAGCACATTCTATCTGTTGCCATTCAGCCGTGCTTACACTGCATGTTTGAGTATTGAGCAACCTGTACTTCATTCTGCTTTTAAAGTTTCACAAGTGCTGCGGAATTCTGGGTTCTGGGTTGTAGTTCTACACAGAAGGAAGCAACATCTTCTGGGGCTTATTGTATGAGAGGGATTGCTAATGCTGGGAAAGCCTATAGCAAAGGTGCCGAGCTCCTGGCAGGCAAACTCCTCATCACTTTCACCTGTACCCATAATGCTTTGTATTGTGTTGGAGTTTATTTGGCAGCAATGGCTATGGGAATGCTCCATCTCATGGGAAATGACCCATTAACAGCCTCCCTTCTGTACATATACTCTCTCATGGCTTACTTGCAGAGTAATGAGAGCCTGGATAAATGGATTTACAGTAGGGATGCACCAAATCCAGGATTCGGTTCGGGATTCGGCCAGGATTCGTCCTTTTTCAGCAGGATTCGGATTCGGCCAAATCCTTCTGCCTGGTCAAACTGAATCTGAATCCTAATTTGCATATGCAAATTAGGGGCAAGGAGGGAAATCGCATGACTTTTTGTTACAAAACAAGGAAGTAAAAAATGTTTTCCCCTTACCACCCCTAATTTGCATATGCAAAATAGGCTTCGGTTCGGTATTCGGCCGAATCTTTCACGAAGGATTCAGGGGTTCGGTCAAATCCAAAATAGTGGATTCGGTGCATCCCTAATTTACAGAACGCATTTTAGGACATTGTCAGGGGAAATCATTGTCCTGCATGCGCTGTCCTAAGCAAGAGGAATGCGACATGGCATGCTTTTTTACTCTCCCATCTCCCGAGGCTGATGTCACACCTCGCTCCTCCCTCCTCAGCCGTCAGCTCTTGCTCCTCCCTCCTCAGCCATCCGTCCTGGGTCCTCCCTCCTCACTCCTCCCTCCTCAGCCATCCGTCCTGGATCCTCCCTCCTCACTCCTCCTTCCTCAGCCATCCATCCTGGGTCCTAGCTTCTCTCTCCTCAGTTGTCGGCTCCTGCGGCACTTCATTTTCCGAAGTTGCCTCACGAGGAAACTTCGAGCGACTTCGGAAAACAAAGCGCGGTGAGTTCCATCCCGCTGGCGATTTTTAATTATGGCCTGCCTATGGCCTGCCAGGGCGACTAATCTCCCCTAATCTGCCCGTGTGCCCTTACCCTTCAAGAGTAAAAAGGTTTCTGGCTGCTGGGTCAGTGACCTTCTTTTGAAAGCTGGAAAGAAGAGAAGAAGAAGAACTATGCCATTTTATCCACCCATGGTTTTGTACAGCAGTTCATTGATCTAAATACATGTTATATGGAAGCTCTGAGAAGTACAGGTCTAGTAAATAGTCTAGAGCAGGTGTCCCCAACAATTTTTACCCGTGAGCCACATTTAAATGGAAAAAGAATTGGGGAGCAACACAAGCATTAAAACAAGTCCCTGGGGATGGGGCTGTGATTAGCCATTTGGTAGCCCCTATGTCATTGATCCCTGTCCATTGACTTGTGAGCCACATGTCGCTCACCCCTTTCTATTCCCTGGTGTTGCCCTCTCTGTTTATAAATTCAGAATGAAAGAGCCATTGCTATATGTCTGCACCGCCAGTCACAGCTTGATTAGAAGTACATAAGTGCTGCCACTTCAGGTATTGACACCTATTCCAAATCCCCCTATGGAAACTGCACTAGTCAGTCAAGCACGTTATATAGACCTATCCAGTTTCAAGAGCCAAACAAACATTGATGGGTGCAGTGCAAAACTGCTTTCTTTAAAAAAAGAAAAACAGTGTAAACCAAGAGAGCTGAAAAGCAGGAAGTAGTGTTCTGGCTATTATGTTACACATCCAGTCACTCCAGACTTTATACATTACATTTTTGCCAAACTAACTATATTAGAAACATTTTTTATTTTGCACGGCCTATCTATTTACCCAGTTTTTATTTTTACACTGAACAATTCCTTTAAAAGAGTATCCCTTTAAATCCGCTCGTTAGAGCGTTTTTATATAATCTAATCCCATGACTTTCTCTTTCATGTTTCTTCTTGTGCAGTCATGAGACTTGTATTCATTGCCCTCAGTGCAAAGGGGAAGTATGTGCCTGCTAATAGAACAAACACGTGGGAGAGTAGAGAGAAAACTGAATGAATGAAACAAACTGGTGTGTGCTGTACAGTTGCTATAGGTGCAATATGTGCGGTAGATCAGTGAAAAGAAAACATAGCATAAGTGGAATTTGCATAGAAGTGACGTATACATCTGATTTCCATACAACTCCTTAGAGATGATGAAGGTAATGAGCAGTCAGAATTTTTTAAACCCTCTACTTCCTGATCCTCAAACCAAAGTTTGACCTGCACTTGGCCTGACTCCTCTCTGAACATTCATACATGGGTGGGATCAGTCACGGATTGGCCAGCACTACATTATATCACCAAAGGGGCGGGCCCTGCTTCAAATTTAACTCTCCACCTGCCAAACCCCCACTTTTGGTCTCTCCTGTGTTCTTAACCTGCTCAATCACTACTGCCCACCACTTTAGTCAGACAAACAGTGTTGCTCAGTGGGCTCTTAGCAGCTGTTGAGAAGCTATGTGGTTGTCACAAATTATCAAGTAGAAAATGAGGTTGGCCTTTAATATACGCAGATGCTAGTTGCACTGATGTCTGTGCTGCCATGTAGTAATTATCTGTATTGATTACTAATCAGCCTTATAGTGTGACAGTTCTATTCTATGTGTACTGTATATTGTGAGTGATCCCTAAGCTCAGTAAGTGACAGCAGCTCAGAGCATGTGCAGTGAATCAGCAGAAAAGACGATGGGGAGCTACTGGGGTATATTTGGAGACACAGATCTTTACTGCTAAAGGGCTGTGGTTGCCTTATGCTGGTGCAAAAGCCCAAAACATAATGTACAACATTTCTAGCCTACTTCTTTAGTTCTCCTTTGTGGGAAGTAAACCAGGGAGTGTAGTATTTGTGCTCTTACAGCACATGTTATTCAGTCATATGAAAAAGTTTGGGAACCCCTTTCAGCCTGCATAATAATTTTCTGAACAAAAATTTTAGTGGAGCAGTATTCAGTTGTATGAAATTAAATCAAATGTGAAAAACTGGCTGTGCAAAAATTTGGGTACCCTTGTAATTTTGCTAATATGAATGCATGTAACTGCTCAATACTGATTACTAGCAACACCAAATTGGTTGGATTAGCTTGTTAAGCCTTGAACTTCATAGGCAGGTGTGTCCAAACATGAGAAAAGGTGGCCAATTGCAAGTTGTGCTTCTATTTGACTCTCCTTTAAAGAGTGACAGCATGGCATCCTCCAAGCAACTCTCAAAATATCTGAAAACAAATATTGTTCAGTATCATGGTTTAGGGAAAGGCTACAAAAAGCTATCTCAGAGATTTAAACTGTCAGTTTCAACTTTAAGGAATGTAATCAGGAAATGGAAGGCCACATGCACAGTTGCTGTAAAACCCAGGTCTGGCAGGCCAAGAAAAATACAGGAGCGGCATATGCAGTGAGAATGGTTACAGACAACCCAAAGATCACCTCCAAATACCTGCAAGAACATCTTGCTGCAGATGGTGTATCTGTACATAATTCAAACAATTCAGCAGCACAATTTGCACAAAGAACATCTGTATGGCAGAGTGATGAGAAAGAAGCCCTTTCTGCAATCACGCCACAAATAGTTGTTTATGGTATGCAAAATACCATTTAGACAAGCCACAGTCATTTTGGAACAAAATTGAGTTATTGGTCATAACAAAAAGCGCTTTGCATGGCAGAAAAACACAGCATTCCAAGAAAAACACCTGCTACCTACTGTCAAATTTGGTGGAGGTTCCATCATGCTGTGGGGCTGTGTGGCTAGTTCAGGGACTGGGGCCCTTGTTAAAGTCGAGGGTCTGATGAATTCAACCCAATATCAACAAATTCTTCAGGATAATGTTCAAGCATCAGTCACAAAGTTGGTGTGTTTACTTCAGAAACACAACTATAGTTTATATAAACAAGCTGCTGTGTAGCCAAGGGGGCAGCTACAGTATAAGGTGAAACATAAGGTGTGATGTTTTGAAATCCTTCTCCTACCATGTTTCCAGTGATGCCCTGTTGTTTATTTTGCAGAATGCTCCCTAATGAACAACACAAGCTGTGATAAATGCCTGCAGAATGTCAAGGTAGGTTATGCTAATTTTAAAGAAATCTTTATAGGACTTGTTGTTCATACTTACACAATGTATTCGCCATCTGTTATACTCTGTAGTACTAATTATACATTCACTTTAAATTGCCATGTGTGAATGAATAATGAAGTAAGTGTATTTGGAATCAGTTGCTAATTATTCTCCAAGTTCAGTTATCAGAAGAATTCTATGGTATTATTCAGTGCCACGTTTGCCACAGGGTAAGAAGCCTTGGTTCAGGCAACCACTGTACCTTGGTTGATAAAAAGCAACAAATATATCACTCAATCAGGCAACAGCAGCCCAGAAACAGCCATGGTCTTATTTGTAACATTTAATGCACACTCTGCTGCAACAGGGAAGTATATAAAATATGGCCTATTTGTAACTACCATAAATATTCAGTATTTGACGTTGTCCCTTCTTGTGCAAACGGCCATGTTTGTTGACATGCATATGCATAATGAGCAAGTCTCTCGGTGCACTCATGCATGTGTGTTATGTGGGATCTGTAAATGCATCTCTCGGATAAATGTCATGCATTCAACACTGAAAAGCACCAGGATAAACTTTTAAGGTGCTGGCACACTTAGCTATTCAGGAAGATTAGTCGCCCAGCGAGGAGTAGAGGAGATTTGTCGCTGGGCGACTAATCTCCCCGAATAGCTACGTGTGCACATTACCTGTCCCATGTTGCCCTCAAGTCTGTGTTCCAACTAGCACACAGAGACAATACCATTTACATCCTTATTTGGAAAATAATTAAAATAAAATTGTATGAGTTTTTGTGTTTCTTTTGAAGCTTCGATGATGCCTAAATTGCTATTTCAGTTACAATAACATTCTTTCTGCTTTTTTCCAGTGTCTTTGGTGCAATACAGATTCTAAGTGTGTGGATTATCCAGTTAAGAATGTCCTTCCTCTGTCATCACTGTGTAAACTGCAGGATGCCCGCTGGGGAGTTTGTTGGGGTGAGCTTGTCAGATTGAAACAGTGTTGCTTCGTGTATATGTTGATGTTTGCATATAATGATGCAGTGGAGTCGGACTTCTGACCCACTATAAAACAAACTTGGCTTTTTTTTGCGTTTTTTTATGCACTAAAATTTATAAAATGAGTTTGAAATTTGGATTTTGGATATTAAAAATAAAATCAGATTTCTTATAAAATGCAGTTCAGCTGCGCAACACAAACTCTAATATTCTAACGTCTAATTTTCAGTGAATTTTGAAGCCATGATTATCACTATGTCTGTTATTGGTGGAACCCTTATTCTCTCTCTGGTCATTTGCTGTTGCTGTTGCTGCAGAAAGAAGAAGCCAAGAAAGCAAGTATCAGGAGAATCTAAACAATATGATAAGGAAAGATTATATTGTGCAAAACCAGTTTAACTTGTTCTGGTGTTTGAGATTATTCAACACAGTTCAAAGATTTGTTGATCTATTTGTATTGCAATTCTCGAATACATTTCTCTCATTCTTTAAACATATTTCCTAATTAATATTTTGAGCCTTTCATATTTTGCCATTGTATGAATTCTCACTCAATAGGGTATTTTTCCATTTAAAGGAAAACTATACCCCCAAAATTAATACTTAAGCAACAGATTGTTTATATCATATTAAGTGGCATATTAAAAGAATCTTGTCAAACTGGTATATATATTTAAGTAAATATTGCCCTATTACATCTCTTGCTTTGAACCACCATTTTGTGATGTCTCTGTGCTGCCTTTAGAGATCACCTGACCAGAAATACTACAGCTCTAACTGTAACAGGAAGAAGTGTTGAAGCAAAAGACAGAATTCTGTCTGTTAATTGGCTCATGTGACTTAACAAGTATAGTTTGTTAGGTATGTTCGTGTGCACAGTGAATCATATGATCCCAGGGGGCAGCCTTTATTTTTTAAAATGAAAAATTTCTATTTATGATTACACAATGGCACGTACTACTAGAAAAGTATATTATTATGAAAATGGTTTATTTACATGAAACAGGGTTTTATATATGAGCTGTTTTATGCAATATATTTTTAGAGAGACCCACATTGTTAGGGGGGTATAGTTTTCCTTTTAACATACATTTTATTTTTAACAGTACTAGCCTGGAGGATGAAAGGGCATTTAGACAACAAGAGCAAAGGCAAGCCCATCAGGAGGAAAGGTAACCAGAGGCATAGTTTTGAAATGGAAATATTGAGATGTACATCTATATTTTTGGTACAAGGGCTTTGCTCTTGGTATATTAAGCAGTTCCTAACTGCCTAACCTATAAAAAAAAGTATTTATCTATCTGTTTAACTTCTAACTCAGGGGTGTCCAAACTTTTGGCTCGCCGGGCCACATTGGAAAAAGAAAAATTGTCTGGGGCCACACATGAAATACACAAACACGTTTGATTTGTAAAAGTAAAGGAAATACACAGAAAAGAACTACAATGCCAGTTGGATAACCAGATGGAGCTATACGCTGGAATATGGGACACCTAGATATTAAATAGACGTATTATTATATTATTATTACTAACTGGGCAATGGGCAGAGTCCCCCCTCCTCCAATTTCCTCGGGAAAGAAGCGTTTCAAGTTTTGGACACCCCTGTTCTAACTACTATCAATTTTAAATGTGTTCATTTTATTTAATAATATTGCAG
Source organism: Xenopus laevis (assembly GCF_017654675.1). Taxonomy (NCBI): domain Eukaryota; kingdom Metazoa; phylum Chordata; class Amphibia; order Anura; family Pipidae; genus Xenopus; species Xenopus laevis. The sequence goes on from NC_054388.1 coordinate 76,630,391, forward strand.
TCAGTGAATTATGTAAAACATCTGTAAAGTTCTGCAATATCTGTTTAACTATAGCAACATATTCGGAGCACCAGACTATTTGGTTTGATCCACATTATCTATTCTGTTGCTAGAATATACTGTATATCTAACATGAGTTTTTTTTATATTTCAGGAGGGCTGAAATGAAGACTCGCTATGATGAAATAAGGAAGAAATATGGTAACTTGAATTCTATTACACAGCACAAAAATATGATCATACATTTGTTAGATGCACAACATAGTTGAGGCACGGACAGTTTTTAGAAATCAACTACTGAAAAATGAAATACCCTCCTTCTGTTATCTTTAAAATATATAGATTTTTCAACACATGGAACTTCTGTTTAGAACATTTAACAGTTTTTTTTATATTGTTGATAGTTCAGTGTAACTTTTAATTGTAGGGACTCCATAGTGGACACCATTACTAAGAATACACTGTAACTGAACAAACCCATCAGTTTGACCATTCCACTCACAATTGTTTCTCTCCTTCTCCAGGTTTATATAAAGAAGATAACCCTTATTCCAAGTTTGACAGTTAGGTTGGTGGCAGCGTCCAGGAAACTATCAGTTGAAGTCAGGACAACTATAAGTGTACAGAATCATTCCTAATCTTTTGGCACCTTTAAAGCCAGAGATGCAAGTTTAACCAGAAGCTGCTCCGTTCTGTATCTATAGCTATAATTTAACCAGCTTGACCCAAATACTTGTGTTTCTTCAAGTTTAACCCTTTTCTGAAGAATATTTTTTACCTTCGTATTTTTTCTAATTGATAATCACACTAAACACTTTAATTCATGTTTAGAAGTAGCCATATTGCTGCCATATGAAGTACTGTCCTATAATATACTTATCCAATAAAACCTTTAAAATGTATAGTGTAACCAGTCATTTCTCAAAGGCAAAAAGCAAAAATGATGTTCTTTTTTACATTTAAAACCTTTTACAGACACAACTGATACTCTTGTGTTGTTGCAAGCAAGGAAAATAAATGGAAAGTATAAGGTTTGCTAAGTCACATAAACTTACATGGAAAAAGTGTTGCTATATTAAAATGGAATTTATTCATTGTTTTTGAACATAAACATGGTTTCTGTATGTGATTTTGATATCTAACCTATGTTTTAGTTCCAAAATTCATTTGGAAACTGACAGTCCTCAGACCTGATGCCACAGGACTCAGGGATTTATACTCCATCTGTGATCAATATGAGAGTTTCTGAAGGATTTAAAATGGAACAGATATAAACATCTGAAAAATGATTTTCAGAAGATTTTGCTTCTAGGCTATAAGATCAGAATAATACCCATTTGCTATTGGTCAGTTTTAAATAGGACAAAGGCAAGATGTGAAGGTTTGATTGTAAAAAAACAGAAGTACAATATAAAATAGCAGCTTATGAGTCCTGTGGCAAATTGGCATCCCTTGGGCAATTTTATGGTGTATTTGTAGAAGAGAAATGTGATTGGCAAATATGTGGCAATGCTAAAATGATGTGAGAGATGCCAGACTCTGTTCTGTAAAAGTAAAAATCGAAGGCCAAAGCAAGTGCTACAAGAGCAGAGGTCAAATGCAAGTCCTACAAACTGGCAATTGCACCATGCCATGCAGAAGAGCAAGAAACTGTGATGGGGGAGATGAATTGGGCTATGTATGCAGGTGTCCTGTGTCAATCACTTGCAGGAATTTCACTTATTTCCATGATATCAGTATTGGTTGGTTTGATTGCATTTTGTAGTTATGCTATTGAACAAACCAATTGTGTGCCTTTAACTCCAGTACTGTCCTTTTTGGGGACAATAAATATGTTTGAGTTAAAGCCTCTTTATGAAGGAGAAACTGTCTGAACCATACCTGAAGATATAAGCTTGTGCATGACCTTCCGAAATGCACATCTTTTAACTGAAGATGTGAGAACCTTGTTAAGGGGAGGTCTAGAAACTCTAGTAGGTACCCATGAGAGGTAATTTGCACCCATGGGTCCTGCACCTGTTGGTTCCAACCACCCAAAGTTTATTTGGCAGCTGCTTAGGTGTATGTTTATCCAGGTTCTCGGCTGTAGACAAAGAGGATCCCAGTTGTGATGCATACCATTTGCTGTCTGGTCTTCTGATTCTGGTGAAAGGGATGTAATTTTGCCTTCAACTGGACATGGGTTTTTTTTTGCTGCCACAGAGTGCTCTTTCCCCCTTTCACCTGTGAAATATTTTTTTCCTGCTCCTCTCTAAACAATTGCTTTCCAAAAAAGTGTAGGCTGACTGGTGATCTGTTAGAAGTAAGGTTTGCAAACCAGGTTTTAAGCCAAAGGAAATGCCTAGAAATTATTTTTCTACATGGCAAATAATTTACTAGTAGGTGTAGTAGAATAATAGAAAACCAACAGACCCAGCAGTCATGACATGCATGCTGCTGATTCTGTGTAATTGAATTATTAATTGAGGCTTGTTCCAAATAATAGCAGTGTTAAAAGTAATAACAGCTTGTTCCAAATAATGGCAGTGTGGAGTTCAACTAGTGAGCTCATTCAGTCTGTGTAAAAACAGTCAATTATGGCCCTTATTTAAGGAAGGAAGCAAATGTTGTGCATGTTGGTTATAGTGCATTTCTCTCTGACAATGGGTCGACATTGTTTAGAACAGTCTACCTTGAAATTTGATTGGAGAGGGGGATAGGCTGCTCAGCTAAAATATTCTCAAATGCTTTAAAATTGCAACCAAACCCCTGAAAGACGTGGAAGAAAACTACCATTCGAATGGATAGAAGAACAGCCAAAATTGCAAAGACTCAGCCAACGATCAGCTCCAGGAACATCAACATTTTTTTTTTTTTTTACATAAACAAAGCATTCCACAGATTGAAAGGAAAAAGATTGTCTTTGTAATTGCAGGGACCAGTTCCCCAACATCACAGTGTTATTGAAAGCCTCCCTTACCTTGTTCCATGGTGAAGTAATGGATTCTGGGGGAATTGTATTACACTGTGAGCCGAAGGGTGGTGGGGATATAGTCTGCCTACAGGCAGAGTAGGACACATACAGGCAGAGTATGTCACTCACAGGCAGAGCAGGGCACACACAGGCAGAGTATGTCACGCACAGACACAGCATGGCGCACACACAGCGAGCATAGGGGAGGTAGAACAGAGCAAGAGACCGGGAAACCCATCAGGACCACTCTAAGAGTACTACATACAGTGACACAGTGCTGGTGCCCCATTAACATTTTGAATAAAATGTGAACAATGTGGGCAGTTTGAGTCTAGGTATCAGGTGTGAACAATACAGGGGATTACAGTCTGAATTTGATGTTTAAACAATGCAGGGGCCAGTTAATCTCTGTAGTGATACCATTTAAATCTTACACATGGTAAGCAAACACAGTTGGTAGGTGGGGGGGCCCACGCGGGCCAGCAGTTGGACAGCCCTGTTCTAGAATGTCCTATTCTTAGCAATTTTAATAGTTTTTTTTTTTTTATAGTTTAAATATTTGACTTCCTCTGCTGCCTCTTTCTACCTTTTAGATGAAGTTCGCTAAACACAGCAGCCAAAAGAGATTTAGTAACAATGTGCAGTGAAACATTTAAGATATAACAAAAACAATTGCAACATCTTGACATTGATTAGTCACTTCTAGAACCAATTTGTAGGTTTTTTTCAGGATACTATGGCAACACTACAATAAACAAAATGCTTTTAGAAGTGATAAAAAAAAGAAAATTAGCAATTTGTGCATAGCACAAAACCTAACTTGACAAGCTGCCCCACAGAACAGAAAGAAAAAAGGATACATTTGCAATATATCATTCACTTAAGAGGCTTCTAAGGATTTATTGCAAGTTTGTAATGCTTAGAGGTCAACAAACATCTGTAATCATAAATACAGTACAACTCTGCTTCAAAAGTAAACAGAAATTCTGACTTTTCTTTATTTTGTAGAAAGAATACATTAACCAGAAAGTACAATTTAAAAAAAAAAAGTGGGAGGGAACCACACTATAGACACCTGAGCATCATAAATCAAAATATTAGTGACCAAAAGAGGTGTATTTTGTATCTGTAAATCTGTAAAACTAGCATAAAGGGAACCCTGTAGAACATTGTTGGAATAAAACGAACGTGCAGTACTTAAGAATCTCGTTTGCTACTGCACACTGCTAGAAACAGCACACCCAGATATTTAAGCTACAACTTCAATAAAGATTCTTAAAGGGAATGTGGAGACTTTAAAACCATTTTTGGGCACACCCATAATTTGCACACTACAGCCAGAACACCAAAAGTTCCAATGAAATGGCTCACTGCTAAAGCGCACATGCCCTCAGTTTTTTTTTTATTAATCTGCAACTGAAATATTTTCCTGGGAAATGGATACAGAGCAGAAGCAGTGAGCCATTACTGATTATTGAAGTGTTAAAATGTTAGCATTCACACACCTAGTTTAATTTGCAGAATGGCAAAACCTCTGCTGCTATCAGCATGTAAGAAAGCAGAAACTGAACCACTAGCATTATGATTTATGTCTCACATAAAGGCGGCTAAAAACGGTTAGGCCAACCAACCAGAGCAGAATTGTGCTTCAATCTCTAAATCCTATTCAGCAGTGAAATATAGCAACCCAATGTCTTGCCTCTTTTGAAAGATTTTTTTTTTCAGATTAAGTACCTGGGTATATATATATATTTATAAACAACCCTTGCATTCCTTTGATAATATTTAAGTGAAATACATAGTTTAGCAAATAAAAGCACATCCCCTCCCATCTGCCATTACTGGTATAACAACTTTGTTTTTTTTTACATCTTTCAGTTGCCTGTGTGGGCAAGCATTAACTTTTGCATGTCACAGAATATGCAAGACAACACACTCTGGCATGGAACTGGCTCAAAAATTACTCAAGAAAGGATCCAATTATTTACATCTGAAGATACAGAGGGGGAAAAACTAAACCAAACTGCTGTAAACAAAACAGAACTGCACAAAAAAACAAAAAAAGCCTGAAAACTTTCAGCAGAGAAAGACAATGCTTCAAATTGGCCCTCTTTACAACTTCTGGCACGTTCAGCTGGAAAAGAAAACTGCATTTCTGATTGACTATCATCCTTGGGAGAGTCCGCCAACATTTTCCGAAGTGTCGTGTGATCAGCATGTTTGTTCCATGTTACTATTTAACAGCAAATCCAAGGGGCATGTAGATGAGAAATGAGGCATATGGAGGGAATTTGAGCTCCTGCCATACTGGAGATTGAGCTGTTCAGCTGCTTAGCACACACCTCCTGTCTGTTGTTGAAACACATCAATGGTATCTTCATCTTCCATCTCCAGCTATGGGTTTAAGAAACGTATATAAAAATCAACCCGGATTATGAAAAAAGATATACTGTGCAAGCAACTGTACATAAAGACTAGTACCATTGCAATCAGTTTCACTGGTGAGATTCCAAAATGCAGTTTAAGAGAACAAACACCCCCCAATAAGAAAATCCCCTACCTACTACCCTAGATAGTCCCCTCTCACTGCTTCCCCCCGCTTAGTTTGTTGCCCTGAAAGTGTCCCTAACACTTTGCTCACATTACAGTGCAGAGTAAGCGCAGTAGAGCTCATGAGCACCATCTTCCAGATTTCCGTTCTTCGCAATTTCCAGCACTTTTGTTGCATGCACAGTTGCTACAAACTGGAAGACTGCTCCAACTGCGAATGCGCCAATACAGTGCCCCCTTACAGAGTCTCACACATGTTAATAAAGACAGTCGCCAAACACTGGGATTGGAGATTTACTAGTCATAATGAGCAATATTTCATGTTTAGTTTATTACAGGTTAGAATATCCTAGGTTGGTTTGCCACCTGGCTGATAAACTTCAGTGTTGTAACTTAAAAGCCCTGGACCCCCATCCCCACTAAATAAAAAATCAGTAAGCCCATAACACAGTCTCTGGAAGTAACCAGCGCCATGTGGAAAGCTCTACGCCCACCCACCACAGCTAGTTTGACCCCAACGACAACGACAATAATAGAGGAATGTTAGTAATTTGGGAACCCCAGTCAAAGAGCATACAGGCAGGTTAATTGATAAACTGACCATAGTTTGTCGCACAGTGATAGGGACTTTGAATTTTTAGTTACATTTTGGCAGGGGCTATTGTGATGATGTATACCTCTGTAAAGTAATGTGGAATATGGTTAATATATTTCTGGCACATGTAATTATGTTCCAGAAAAAAAGAATCCAAAGGCACATAGGACTAATTGCAAGCAAGATTGCTTTGCTTGTTTAATGTGAAGTGCAACGTTTTGGGGTCACATCCCTTTATCAAGCATGCTTCAGTCACTCTTTTCTGCTGCAAGTTGGAGTGACATCGCCCCCCCCCCAGCAGTCTAACAACAGAACAATGGGAAGGTAACCAAATAGAAGTTCCCTAACACAAGATAACAGCTCCCTGGTAGATCTAAGAACAGCACTAAATAGTAAAATCCAGGTCCCACTGCAACACATTTAGTTACATTGAGTAGGAGAAACAACAGCCTGCCAGAAAGCAGTTCTATCCTAAAATGCAGGCTCTTTCTGAAAGCACATAACCAGGCAAAGTGACCTGAGATGGCTGCCTACACACCAATATTAAAACTAAAAAAAAATACACTTGCTGGTTCATGAATTACATTTTTTATTGTAGAGTGAATTATTTGCAGTGTAAACAGTGTAATTTAGAAATAAAAATATAATAAGTTTGCTGGTTTCTGGGATTCAGATTAATGGTAGACTGACAGCTCTGCACCAGGGGCCCACCAAACAGTTTGATGTCCAATAAGTATACACACTACATTTCTAATTTCATTAATTGTGTGGCCTCCCAGCATTTAATGAGAGGCACAGTGTGTAGCCCCCCCCCCCCAGCATTTTATGAAAGGCACAGTGTGTGGCAGGAAAAATTTCATGACCAGCACAGTGAGTGGTCCCCAGCATTTCACAACCACCATATTTTTAGACAGCCCCTCTCCAGAATTTTGTGTACACAGTTACCCCCACCATTTCATGAAAGGCACAGTGTGTGACCCCCAAAATTTGACATCAGTCACTGTGTACCCCCTTCCACAGCAGGCATAATATGACTGGCAGAGTGTGTGGTCCTCCAGCATTTCACAACAGCCACAGTATTTGACCCCAGGCAGAGTTGTGCCCCCCCACCCCGGCATTTTATGAGCGAACCAGTCAGTGGCCACAACATTTCATGACAAGCAAAATGTGTGGCCCTCAGAATTTCATAATAGACACTGTGAGTGGACCCCCCAGCATTTCATAACAGGTACAGTGTGTGTGACCCCCAGAATTAAGAGGCTCATTTATTTGTGTCCTTATCAGTTCGAACAGTGGAATTGTCCTACATCAGTGAAAGCAATCCCAGCCATTAGCTCTTGTAAGGCTAATACCAGACGGAGACAGATCCGCAGGTCAAGAATCAGTCCCTACCCTACAATCTGGCCCTTACCATGCCTGTACCCAGGCATATGCAGGATGTGTTAACCTTTAACTTATAGTATAATGTAGATACTGATATTCTGAGACAATTTGCAATTGCATTTTTTATTTTTGTGGGTTTTTCAGTTTTGCTTTTTGTTCAGCAACTTGTTTGGTATTTCGGCAACTATCTAGCAACCCGGCAGTAATTTGAACGAGAGACTGGCATATGAATAGGCAAAGGACTGAGTAGGAAAATAAAAACTCTAATAAAAGTAACAATACCATTGTAGCCTTATAAAGCAATAGATTTCGTCTTGAGGGTGAGTGACCTGACCCCTCGCTTGAAATCTAGAAAGAAGCAAAAAAAGGAAGGCATGTAATTAAAAACCCAAAAACAACTAAATAATGAAGACCAATTGCAAAGTTGCTAATAATAGGACATTGTTAACATAATGGTATCCACCATGGGTATAGCTTCTAGATTAGAAATGATGGTGAAAAATCTGTTCATGTTCACTTAAGTTGTCAGTGTTGTTTCAGGACTTCCATGGTTAAGTTTTACAATGTCCTTGAGTTCAGAACTCCAATGCAATAATCTGGGAGCAGTTTCTTTTAAGCTTGTCTTTGTATGCTGTGACAATGAAAAGTCTATAAAACCCTGTGATTCCTTACTCTTGGCCTCATAGCAGGAGCAGTCCTGGATATGTACAGTATTGTAGTAGAAGCATAAATAGCCTATATGCCCCAGCTGTGTGACATCTCCCTCATTTTCATGAATCTCCTAAATTCAGACATGGGGTTTCAAGAAGTAAATCTAGGGATGCATATGGGCTGAGAGGACAAGTCCATATATCTCACACAAATTCACTATAGGAATATCTTCATTACCTCAGTTGACAGAGCAATGGGATTTGTAGGAGTAGGAGACCATAACTGTCATCACAATGTGTATGCCACTGCTAAATAAAAAGCCTCTAGGGCCTGATAGCAAGACGTAAAAGACGATGGGAGTGGCAATTCTGAACTCCAGATTTTCAATACAATCATGATTTTTACTAACTAGTTACGTGAAATGAAATAATAGTAGTTTATTTAATAGACATATATCTTATGCAAACACATTCTGCAGGTTTTCCTTTTTTTTTAAATGCCACCCTAGCATACCTCCCAACTGTCCCTTTTTTCGGAGGGACAGTCCAGAGCCGGGCCAACCCAGCCAGGCGCCCTAGGCAACCTGTCGGGCCACGGCGCCGGCTCAGTACTGCGCATGCGCGAAACTTGGCTTAACTGTGCTTGCGCGAAATTTGGCTTCAGCGCGTATTCGCGAAACTTGGCTCCCGCGTGCATGTGCGAAAATTGGCTCCAGCGCGTATGCGCAGAAGCGCATTTACGCGAAACATAACAGCGACCGTCGGGGAGAGAAGGGACAGGACACGGGGTAGGCGACAGAGCAAGTACGTGCCTGGCGCCCCTCCAGCTTTACGCCCTAGGCACGTGCCTACTCTGCCTACCCCTAGTTCCGGCCCTGGGACAGTCCCTCTTTTGACAGTTCAACCTGCAGTCCCTTATTTGTACTTGAAAGTCCCTATTTTCTCTGCACTGAACAGCCAGAAAAACAAACAAAGTTTCTGACTTAATTGGCTTTTAGCAGAAAGCCCAGAACACCTAACAAAAAACAGTTTAGATGAGAATTATTTTCATACTTTCATAACCTGCCAAATTTTGTAAAATTAACATGGTAATTAGTGGGCGAGGCCACAGAAAGGGCGCAGTAAAAAAAATTTGCTATGCTACATGTGAAAAAAATGTTTGTCCCTCTTTTTACTTGCAAAATGTTGGGAGGTATGCTATTGCGCAGCTAAATTAATCAGTCATTGGCAGAAATAAACATACTGGGGGTCATTGATCAACACTGGGCAAATTTGCCCATGGGCAGTAACCCACGGCAACCAATCATTCATTGTTCTACGTGCAGCTGTTTTAAAAATCTAATCACTCATTGGTTGCTATAGGTAACTGAGCTTGGACAAATTTGCCAAGTGTTGAGAAATGTGACTGTGACCAGCGCAGTCCGCATTGTCAAGATATCCAGAATATTCCAGTCAATGACTGACAGGAACCCACACAGAGCTTGTATGCGCAGGCGCGTACTTTCTAAAGCGCAACGACGTGTCCCGGAATAGGAATGATGTATTTCCGTGAAAAAAAGTTGGATGTGCTATTGACCTCCTGTCAGTGATGGCGGGGACGGCGCTAAAACGACTGATGGCTGAATATAAACGTGAGTGCCGTGTAAGGGGGCGGTATTTGGTATAGGGATAATGGTTACACTTTTTGGCATTCTAGAAAGGGTACGCGCTTTTCTTCCATAGTAGAGACGTCTGTCACTTGACGCACCCTGCTCAGCAGCACCTATTAATATAGTATGCTGAAGTAAGGCAAGTAAGCAGTGCTCATGGTTCCTCGGCCAGTGAAGCTGTGGGTGTGCGAGTGCTTTGCTCATGTACCAGTGACAGCCTTGGTGCAGAAGCAGCACTTGCGCCTGGAGTGAGACTTGGCAGCCCTGGGGCTCCTGAAGCCTCAAAGTTACTGTCGTAGCAGCTCAATGTGTTTCTCCATTCCTACAGCGTTTCAGTTATGCTTGCTTATTAAACTATATCCTTTATTGTCCTGATTATAACTGGGGCGATATGCAGCTCCATATATGATCTTCTTATTACATAAATAAGAAAACTTGTGTTTTTACTAGTTTAGTGATTTTGTTGGAGTATTGATGGCAATCTCTGGACTTTGGTACTTCAAAGCATTTCCCTAGTACAAATGCATTATGTATGAACAGATATATAGCAGTAGCAAAGTTATGCAGAGACCATGGCGCATACTTACACACTTGCCTAGCGTTGCAGACACCTTCACTTCTCAAATCATTAGGTTTCATAAATAGAAAATAAATATGGTGGTACTAGCATAGGGAAATACCACAGGGGTTATTTACATACGGTGTAATATGTAGAGTGCACAAATGGGTATACTTCTGCTCTGCATTTTTCAGAATTGCTGTTGTTCTCTAAAACGCCCTTAAATCTGGATATGATATGCTGACTGATATCGAGCCATTCATTTGGCACAGGGAGAGTACAGGGCAAGGACCGTATCAATGAGGCAATGTGGTCTTTGTCCGACTGGATTTTTAAACCTGCGAAACAAGATCTAGCCCATTTTCAGCCAAATATTGGCCAGGTAGTCCCCTTGATGTCTGAGGAAGGGGCACGCCCCCGAAACGTTACATCATATGACTAAATAAACCTGCAGGGGATTTCCCCGCTACACTAGCCTTCTGTGTTTGGCAAATTTCTTCTTTGATACATTTGGGAGAGGTGCCGACCCCTCCAGCCAACACGAGGCAATTACAGACAGGAGAGAATCAAGGGGAAATAGGAAGTTTTTGCAGTCCCCTTGGCGGGCCACATACAAGTACCAATAAGCAGCATTTTTTGTCCAGAAGGACTGAATCTTTAGATTTTATCTGCCCGTGTATGACCACCTTTACTTGGGCATCATTCCGTCGTGCAGGTTAGGGCGTTTTGGGGGGAACAAGCTGTAATGGAGCTCTATACTTATGATCAGATTTCCAATAAGGCAGTAGGTGCAGAGCTAAGCCAAACCCGGACTCAAGTGTTTTTGAATGAGCAGTTAGGGGCAGCACCCATCTAGCACTTGTGTCTGGGGTCGTAGTAAATGATCACTCATGAGTATTTGGATATCCAGAGCCATTTCACACTATTGCCACGGATGGCTTCCCAACTAATAGAAATAGGAGGTGCTGCAAGAAACAAACACCAGGGAGTTGGCATACACCCACATTTCTTAAAGGTGGCGAAGATACAGCACTCCACCACCCTAGAGAAAGGTTTGATATGACAAAATACGTTGGGAACAGATTTAACAGACTTTTTTGATGAACAATTATTCTCTGCTAAATTGTAAGTGCAATATATCTTTATTTATTTATCGTTTCAAAAGCCATCAGGAAGGAGAATAGAAAGGAACACACAAACACTGCTTTTAATACGTATACAAATAACTTAAAGGGGAACTCCACATAAACATAACTTAAGCTTTTTGAAAAGTAAACATAATTTCAAGCAACTATGCAATATACATCAATTAAAAAATATGCAGACTTTTCATGATTTTTAATGGTTTGGAACAGTTCCCTAAGCCTAGCCTACTGCTCTTCTGCTGATCTGTCTTGACTACTTTGCTGAGCTGGCTGACTCCTCAGCAGCCAGCTGTCCTCAGTCTGCATCCTCCAAACACCACAATTCCCTGCACACGTGATTTCAGTAAGGAACTGTCAATCATTGTGCAATGCATTGTGGGTTATGTAGTTCCTGCATGCTGTCTGTAAGCTGTGGAGAAGTTGTTCCAATTTGTAACATCAGTGTTTAGTCCATCTTCCCCTGCCAGGATTTCAAATGATGCAGAAAGAGAAGAACTGTTAAACAGCTGGATTTCAGCATAGAAAATGGCATTTATCCATACTTTTTGAAGAAACCGGCAACTTAATGGGTATATTAGGGGTTTCTGTGGGCCACTTAACCAGTTAACATTCCAGAACGCTCTTCTAGGCATTTTAGCAATCTACATTGGATTTTTTTTCTGCTTCAAAGTAATAACAAAATGAATTGTGTGACAACCCCACTGCCTGCTGGTCAGTGTTCCAACTGTACAGTTGGGGACAACATGTTCAAATGGAAGACAGGGAGAAGTCTTATGTTGCTTTGCTCATGAGAAAAGTCATCTGAGGTGTCTGATCTGAACATGGTTTCTCCATCTGTACATTTGGAAAATGTCATAGTAGCAGTTTAAAACAGCTTAATAGTTTTGAAATGGAAAATGAACATGAATTGTGAAAGTGTTTAAGAGCATCCTGGACAATTTTACATTAAATGTTGTCATGTTAATATTTAAGATTCCCCCTGCTTTATTTGTCAGCTCTGTTTGAAAAAAGGCAGGGTTGCTTGATTTTCTTTCTTGGCCATCGTTTGGTGAATGGTATTGTACAGTTTTACAATCTGTATGCTGTAATTTTCATCTATTTCACATTTGTGTCGTATATCAGTGGTTAATGTTTTGTTTAGCCGCTAGATGGAGCAGTAGTACAGCAAAACATCACTAAGGACTTTTCACTCTGGGTCCATGAGTGACACTGCAGTGTGAAAGGGGAATTTGCTTTGCACCAGAATACTGTGGTGTGTTCATTGAGGCCCTCTTTTAAAAATTGTGCTTGTTGCTACGTTTTGTATATAAAAGCCATTTTCACTTGTATTTCTAGGCATTGCTACCTTATGCTTACACTTATTACTAGTGACATTGACAATAAGCTCTGTGTTGGCAGGTGAAATGAAATTTCCTTTTTATACTTTATTATACTTAATTTAAAGGAGAAGGAAAGGCTACAATTCATTAAACGTTATCAGAAAGGTCTATATCAATACACCAATAAACCCTCAAAGTAATGCTGCTCTGAGTCCTCTGTCAAAAGAAACACTGCATTCTATTGTGTACACATGGGCTTCTGTATCAGACTTCCTGTTTTCAGCTTAAACCTCCAGGGCTAGGGCTTGAGCATGCTCAGTTTGCTGCTCTCCCCCTCCCTCCTTTAATCTGAACCCAGAGCTATGATTGAGCAGGGAGACTCATGCAGGAAGTAATTACACACCAAGCTAATACGGCAGCTGGTATCCTAAACTACAGAGAGAGTTTTTAGAGCTGTTTACTCAGGTATGGTAAAGCATTCTACAGAATAAATATAGTGTTATAGCTTGCACTATTGTGGCTAATCTATTGGCAATAAACTGCTTTGGTAGCTTTCCTTCTCCTTTAATGCTCATCTACCAGCTGCTCTCATTCCCTGTACTTATGCAGAGTGACACAGCATGTTGGTGTGCAGACCAGTGCTTGCATCTGCCCCTCTTGTCTTGTTAAACGTATCAGAATTACAAGTGTTCTCCCCTATTAAAATAAACTCTCTAAATTGTTATGATTGAGGGCTCAACCAGAAGTTAAAATGCTAGCTGATGCCACCTCAATGAGATTTCTACTTTTATAGCTGCCAATGTAGCTTCTCTTTGCCTCTTTCCCAGATGATTCCATGTTTATATAATGTCGACATAACCCTAAAGAACAAATCTGTTCCCAGTAAGGCATAATGTGATTAGGGAAAAATAGGCTTTTGGATTACAAGTTTAATGCAGCCCTTGAAGCAAAAATCTCTGCTAAACAGGCTGTTTATTATTGATTGTCAATAAATGATCTGAGGCAGCAGTAACAATAGTATTACTTGATTAACTGTGATTTAAATGTGAACAACACTTGCTCCCAGATTGATTGGTGTGTATTGTATTTACTCTGAAAAACACTGCCTTTTTCCTTCCTTAGAAAACGATTTCACTGTCTGACATGTCTGTGGCAGCAGGTTTGAATTCAGTCCTCAGGCTCAACAACAACATGGCTTTCAGTGTTCTCCCTGTCAGACCCAGGTGTCACTATTCATGGGAACAATAGTATCTGTCAACGTAACTGTTGCTCGAATTGATTCATTTTTTTTTTTTTCATTGGTGCCCAACACTTACACTGTGAATAATGGGGCCACTACTTTGCTTCACCTACTCTTAGGGGCTTTCATTTCTATCAGGTTACATGTTACTGGATATTATATACATGCATTCCATATCATGTGGATATGTAATGCAAAAATATACACCTTTAATATAAGAAAGGAAATGTTCCAGGCACTTAGGGTGTCTTTGTGACTCCTAGCATGTTTATACATTTAGAGGTATATTAAGTGAAGGGGAAAATTTCCCAAATGCGCATATACATGAAACAGTTTTTTTTTTACCTTTATTCGCCTGTTTATATGGAATGATTCTCCACTTAAAAAAGGCTCTTAAATAGTATTTGGCTTGGGCAAACAAGGTCATTGAAGCTAGTACCTACATGTTTGGTTTCTGCTAGGTAACTATTTAGATTACTGGTATATAATGCCTACTTTTACCCTTTTATAAAAGGGGACCTGTCACCCTAAGAAATTATTCCAAATCAAATTTTATCATGCGAGTCAAGCAAAATAAACTTTATTGACAACATATTAATTATTTAAATATTGTTTTTTTTTGCCTGGGAATTCAAAGCAAGAACGCAGGCTCCATTTTGTAAGCACTGTTATTAAGGCAAGTTTTGCATCATCCCAAAATCTTGTTTATGTGACAGAATGGGGGACCCGGTGCACAAATGTGCGGAGTGCAGTGACGTAATTGCCTGCCCAGGTAATACATGATTGACAGCTGAGATGTTGTATGGGAGTTCTAATTTAAAAAAAAAAAAGAAAGTATGTTCAACACAAGCCTTATTCATTAAATGCATATACCTCCTCTTAAAGCGAAGCGTATATCCCAAAAACAAATGAATGTGAAACTTCTCAGAGAACTCTTCTAAGCTCCTTTGCAATTCACATTAATTCCCCCTCCCCCCAAAGATATACAGTAAGGGCATAGACACACATGCGTTTTTTTAAAAAGCCGACCGCCGCGTAAATAAGCTAACCTAGTGTGCCATTGCCTAAGCTTGAAATGCTTAGTGTATTTACACAGAAATCTGCTTTTACAAAAACCGTGCCGCGTTACTAAGCTGGAAAAACGCCGGAAAACCATGTGTCTATGCCCTAAAGCTGTTTTTAAACTGCTACTTTAATGAATTTTGTACCCTCATTGTCACCTGCTGGTCAGTTCTTCTTCTACAGCCAAGAGGATGCTAAGAACTACGTAAAATAAACTGTTCTGATGTGGCTCTGTTCAGGAAAGCCCATGAAAAATGTTGTTTGAAGATTCTGACCCCTTCCCTGAGCAGGGCAACATCAGACAAGTTCTGTTCTCCTTTTGAACTTGTTCTCCCCAACTTTCCTATACAACTTAGCACATAGCACACAGGTGGTTAATACTGCTGTTATCCTTTCAAGGACTTCTACTTCCCTATCGCTTAATAGGGGAAATGTGGGACAACTTGCGGTGGTAGGTAGATATGGCCCTGAAATATGGAAAGCTGTGTTCCTAAATCATAAACAATATGGCAGTAATGCAAAAATGTTGTTAGGATTTTGTACAAAAATATTTTTTTACAGCTGTCATTTTTGTGTTTTAAAAGCAACAGTAAATAAACAGACTTAAAATCTTATATTTAATTTTTATGTTTCATTTAGAGACAATTCTTTTTTGTCTGGCTTTAGAAATGATGCAGTTATTTATGATGTATGTTGTTCCATCCTATAATGCAGTTATGGGTCTGTATCAACCAATCAGTCAATCAAAAAATATATATTATGCTTTATCACTTTTCCATGGTCCCTTGTCTTCTCCTTCTATATAGTCCTAAATGCATGAAAGCAGTTTTAAAGGGGGGGGGGGCAATCAAATCACAGTCTTCCAGTTTGTGGATTAAAAGGATTTAACAAGTTGTTTTGAATTCATAAGGCTCATGATGTAAAGACTTTCAAGTGCAGACACTCTAATTAGAGTATCAGAACGCTCAGAAGTCATTTTGTCTCAGCCAGTGTGTTTAATGTTGATTTCACATTCCTTTCTCACTTCCCTAGCACTGCCATTCTTCCATAGCTGGTGGGTGCCATTTTCCTCTTTAGATGAGTTTAATTATGATTTTTTTGGTACTGATTATTTTTGATGTCTGTGTTCCCAGACTTGTGTGCGAATCCTTTTTTTGAGGTGAAGAAGTGCTTCAAGGTCGCACACAAGTGTAGGTGGTGTGAACATGTTGAGACAGGAAGAGTGTGGATGAGAGGAGGCCTATACATTAGCATGTGTTGTAAATAAATCAGACAGTCGGTTATAAAACCATCATTTTGTTTGCTTGCAGGTGCCTCATTGATCTGCATTGTTCATAGAATCACAGGGCACATTTTTGGTTAGGGACAATGCAATATGAAATGGCAATCAATCACTCTGTTTATGGCAGATACAAGTGATAATTGCCAAAACCTGTGTACGGTATTTAAGGCAGTTATTATATACATGTACCATAATTAAAGTGTGTGTCCTACACATTTATGGCGAGTTTATTTTCCAGTGAAAAGTCCCTGACACACAGCTCTTCAAAATAACTATAAATTGTCGTAACATAAATAGCAAGTTTTTTGTTGATTAAATATATGTAGGAAGGGGAGGGGGCAAAAAAGTCAGTGAATAACATTTACTGGTAACCTGTTGAAAAATATTTAAGCTGGATATTATATCTCCTAAGTATATCTCCTAGAAAAAAAAACTGGATATCTACAAGAAATACCAATGATATCTATATGTCATACATATTTTGCGTTGTAGGTTTTTGCACAAATCTTTTAAAGGTACAAAGCTTTTAAAAATAGCCATCCTTCAAAATAAAAGCATCAAACCTGAATAGTTGAGTGCAGACTTCATACCTGGCTGGGTTTGTGTCTCATCAGAGGGATAATAGCTTTTTATGTTGCTTTCATTTTCTATGAGAGAGACCATCTTAATCATAGTTCACAACCGCTTTCATATTGTTCTTTTCTTAAGAAAGGTATAAGTAAGGTCAGAATATTGATTGGAGGAGTCTAATACCGCACATAGCAGATTCTCAAGCAGTTATGTAAATCATGTATAATCTCTGTAAACTGCTGTGGAAATTTGGTAGCACTATACAAATACTAATACAGCTTTGGGATCTATAATTGGGAAACTTGTTAGCAGAAAGCTCTGAATTGAGGGAAGGCAGTCTACCATAGAGTCAATTGAAGATTCTCATTTATCCAGGTCATGATATACAGTATCTAGTAGAATTAATTCAAAGGCAACTGGACATTTAGGGGGTTATTTACTAAACTCTGAATGCAAAAATCACGAAAAATTAGTGATTTTTTTATAAAATCAGAATTTATTATGCCCAGAGGATGGAAAAGTCGGAATCCAAAATTCGGCATCTAAGACCTGTCAAGGTTGCGTATAAGTCAATGGGAGAAGTCCCAATGATTTTTTGATGTGCGCTGGGTTTCGTGCAATATCCCTAAAGTTTTTGGGCAAAAAACATAAATCTGAGTTTTCAGGTGAAATATCTGAAGAAAAACCCTGAAAATCTGTTTTTATTTTTTTCCCGCAAAGCTAATTTTCTGGGAAACTTAATAAATAAGTGTAAAAAGCCAGAGTGGATTTCATCGGAGTTTGCAGCAAAAAATGTTTAGATAAAATCGGACTTTGATAAATTATCCCCTTAGAGTTTTTCTTGTAAACGTTTCATCAAACATTTTCCAGAAAAAAATCCATGGGGCAGATTTATCAAGGGTCTAATAGTAAATTAGAATTTTTCGAGTTTCAAAATTCACACATTCAAATTTTAATTCCCCTATTCGGGGGTTCTGGCAAGAATGAAGAGGAATATATCAGATAATTGCTGGAGATGCAACCAGCCGAGAGCAAACCTCAGTCATATCCTTTGGGACTGCATTAAGATACGTCCTTATTGGCTTGAAATACAACAACTACTAAATAAATTTACGGATATAGAGTTAGAAGATTCAGCGGCCTTTTTCCTTTTGCATAAAAATAAACTGTCTACAGCTCAATACAAAAAATCCTTAATATCTACTCTAATAAATGTGGCCAAATCTTTTATACCGAAGTACTGGAAATCGCATAAAGTACCAACGATAAAAGAATGGCTAGGAAAAGTTCAGGAAATTTATCAGTTTGAAAAATTTAAAAATAACAAAACGGGGAAAATTCAACAAGCACAGTTCATACGAAAATGGATGCACTGGCTTCTGTTTGTAGAATCTAGAGAATACCAAGAATTAATTACCCAGAATTGAAATAGAACATATTTATGGTGGCGAACCTAGATGTAATAAGAATTTTAAATATCTGAGTCATGGTCCTCTCGTGTATGAATACTTGTATACTTGTGTGCTTGTACACTCGTACATATGCAGGTGTACACGTGCGTTTGTGCGGATGTGCATCCCTATTCACCTTTCTGTTTTTGCTTTTCTTTCCCTTTTTTCTTTTTTCCTTTTTTTTTTTTTTGTTGTTGTTGTTGTGTTTGTTTCTCCTTATTTAAATACATGGCGTAACGGGCTAGACATACCTAAGGATAAAAGTGTAAGAACTACTTGAATTTTCAAGGTGATGATATGCCAGCCATTCAAGAATAGGCCTATATGTATTGTTTGTTAAAATACGCCATGTAACTTATTTATTTATTTGTCTTGATTCTATGTCTGATTTTCTTTTTTTTTTGTACTCTGGAAAATTATAAATAAAGAATTTAAAAAAAAAAAAAAAAATCCATGGGGCAGATTTATCAAGGGTCTAATAGTAAATAAGAATTTTTCGAGTTTCAAAATTCACACATTCAAATTTTAATTCCCCTATTCGGATGTAAATTTGAACGTGAGATTTATCACAATGCGACCATGGAAACAGTCCTAATTCGAATATTCACCTCCTAAAACCTGTCGAGTTCATGTACAAGTTAATGGCAGAGGTCCCTGGAGCCATTTGGATATGTTAATAGCCTTCCTGACATTCAGGGTTTTTTTTCGGGAGAAAAACAAATTAAATATATTATTCGAATTTTAGGGTCGGAACCATTTGATCGAAAATTAGACATTCAAATTTTTTCTTAAATAACCTCCAAGTCGAATTGTGAGTATAATCGAATTTAAAAAAAATTCACATGAATTCAAAATCTTACCTTTGATAAATGGGCCTCTATATGTGCAGTTGCCTTTGAATTAATTCTACTAGATACCATATAATCCATTATAAGCACATGTTTTACATTTAAAAAATATGCTTGTACTTGATCCCATCTAAGATACAATTCATCCTTATTGGAGACAAAACAATCCTGTTGGGTTTTTTTAATGCTTAAATGATTTGTGCATTAAGCTTAGTTAACAACAAAGAGCTTGTTCCATAAAACAATTCAACAGTTCCTTTTATTCAAAAATCCATACCGTGGTGACTGTATTTATATTACATTTTTAATACTGATTTTTGAATAAAAGGAATTTTTATGGAACAGTTTTTGTTATGGGATATGTTGAGTTTGCCCTTGACACTGGGGACTGCTTCCCATTAACTGACCCTTTTCTGACTGACCTTCTTATATCCCATTTTAAAAATCCAATACTGTATTGCATTAAGCTTAGTTGCCAAGGTTTTCCTGATGTGATTGAAGTTAAAAAGATTTAGTGCAGTTATTTACTCTTCCCTTAATTCTTTTTGCTGTTCTTTGGCTTTCGGTCATTTTAGGTTTAAACACTGCCATATACAGGGAAGTCATGAACTCTGTTTGCTGTTGGAATTAACTGGTTTAGGTTTTGCAAATGTGAGGATAGAATCCGCTTTACTACTCCTATAAGAACAATTTTATAAAAGGTAAGGTTGGAACACAAAGAAGTCACTGTATAATTAAAAGGTTGACTCAAAAAATGGCTATCGCATTTTTTCAAAAGCCGTTCCTAGCTACTGCTTTCAATGTAATGAATTTTAACACATAATAAAGTTCCAGGTGTCTTAAGATTTCCAGTCAGGTTATATACCCTGTGAGTCAGCAGTCTGGCACTGATTGTCCTACTTACCCTTTGTGTTCATTTGGCCTCTTCTGTTCTCCTGGCTGTTCAGTCATGATATCAACGACCTCAAAGTTGCAACATGTTGGTTTGAAGACTGCAAACCACACGAACAAGAAAACCTCTACTCTAATGGATGTAAACAAGCACTGACTTCAAAATACTAATTATAAGTAGGGATGCCCCGAATACAGGATTCAGTTCGGGAACCGGCCAGGTTCGGGATTCGGCTAAATCCTTCTGCCCAGCCGAGCTGAATCTTAATTTGCATATGCAAATTAGGGGCAGGAAATCGCATGGCTTTTTATCACAGAACAAGGAAGTAAAAAAAGTTTTCCCCTTCCTGCCCCTAATTTGCATATGCAAATTAGGATTCAGATTCAGTTCTAATTTTCAGCCAAATCTTTTGTGAAGGATTCAGGGTTCAGCCGAATCCAAAATAGTGGATTCGATGCATCCCTAAATATAAGTGGCATGTGAGTAAAAGATTAGGCCTTTGGTTTTTGAAAATGTTTGTGTTCTATGTTAGCTTCTATTCTTGTAGAAAAAAAAACATTATTAGAGGCACATTTATCAATGGTCGATTTCAACCAATCGAAATTTATTAATGTTATCGAATTTTTAAAACACGGATGAATTGAATCAACCCGAAAACTCAAATCGAATTCGAATCAAATTCGATTTGAATTTAAAAAAACTTGATTTGAGTTTTTTCTCTGGAAAAAACTCGAATGTCAGGAAGGCTGCGAATAGCTGCAAATTGATCTCTGGACATCTCCCATTGTCTCAAACAGCAATTCAGCAGGTTTTAGGTGGCAAATAGTCAAATTCAAATTCTTAAAGTGCCAGAGTATGATAAATCTCGAAAATCAAATTTGATTTTTTTTTTTTTTTAAAAACTCGAATAGAATTTGAATAACTCCCTAGTCGAATTTTATAGTCAAAAGCTGCAGGCTCCCGGTGTAAATGTATGTGCCAATGTGGGTGCATTGTTACTGGCATAAGACTAGACAGCTGTGAAAGTTAAAGGGATACTGTCATGAGAAAAAAAAATTCAAAATTCAAAATGAATCCGTTAATAGTGCTGCTGCAGCAGAATTCTGCACTGAAATCCATTTCTCATAAGAGCCAACAGATTTTTTTATATTCAATTTTGAAATTACTCTTTACTGCTGTACTGCAAGTTGGAGTGATATCATCCCCTCCCTCCCCCCCCCCAGCAGCCAAACAAAATAAAAATTGGAAGGTAACCAGATAGCAGCTCCCTAACACAAGATAACAGCTGCCTGGTAGATCTAAGAACAGCACTCAATAGTAAAAACCCATGTCCCACTGAGACACATTCAGTTACATTGAGAAGGAAAAACAGCAGCCTGCCAGAAAGCATTTCTCTCCTAAAGTGCAGGCACAAGTCACATGACCAGGGGCAACTGGGAAATTGACAAAATGTCTAGCCCTATGACAGATTTCAAAATTGAATATAAAAAAATCTGTTTGCTCTTTTGAGAAATGGATTTCAGTGTATCACTATTAACTGATGCGTTTTGAAAAAAACATGTTTTCCAATGACAGAATCCCTTTAAAGGGATACTGTCATGGGAAAAAAAAAATTCAAAATGCATCTGTTAATAGTGCTGCTCCAGCAAAATTTGCACTGAAATCCGTTTCTCAAAAGAGCAAACTGATTTCTTTATATTGAATTTTGAAATCTGACATGGGGCTAGACATATTGTCAGTTTCCCAACTGCCCCCAGTTATGTGACTTATGCTCTGATAAACTTCAGTCACTCTTTACTGCAAGGTGGAGTGATATCACCCCTCTCCTTTTCCCCATCAGCAGAACAATGTGAAGTTAACCAGATAGCAGCTCCCTAACACAAGATAACAGCTGCCTGGTAGATATAAGAACAGCACTCAATAGTAAAAATCCATGTCCTACTGTGACACATTCAGTTACTGAATGGCTCTTTCTGAAAGCTCATGACCAGGCAAAATGACCTGAGATGGCTGCCTACACACCAATATTACAACTAAAAAAAAAATACACTTGCTGGTTCAAGAATGAAATTTTATATTGTAGAGTGAATTATTTGCACTGTAAACAGTGTAATTTAGAAATAAGAAATACATCATACAGATCAATACAGAATCTCTTTAAGTTGTAGTAAGGTTGGCAGTATCTGAAGTTACAATAGGCCACTTTACCTAGGAGGCGGTACAGCAGCTCTCGGCTGCTTTCTAGTACCAGTTACTAAAAATGGTGGTATAAAAACAAATCATAATACAGTTGCTGAAAAAAATAGACAACATAAGGATTTGTATCATTATCCAGCAATGATCTGTAATATATAATGGACTACTTAATGCCTTCTGTTGCCACATGAATTACGTTGCTTTGAACAGCTTGGTAGCACAGTGTATTAAGATTAAAGTTATATAAAACGAAAACAAACATTATGTATTCTGTTGGGAGTAATAAACCCTACATTTTACTAAATCATCCGTGTGCAGCATCTTTCCTCTTTATACTAATTGTAATGTTTTTTTAATTTCAGAATTAACTTTGAATCCACCAGAGGGGATTGTAGCTGGTAAGCATTCAAATGATTCCCAGAAGTGCAAATGTTAAAGATTTTACCATTTATGGATTACACAGGTTCCTATAAGAGCTCCTCATCATCTTAAAGGTCACTCCATTAAAATAACTAATTGAAACAGGAAAGAGACAAATATTCAGTGTTTGTCATTTTTCCCTTGCAGTTTCCGTTTTTAAAGAGATGTATTGT